>NW_019102621.1:0-352369 GCF_001856785.1 Myzus persicae | reverse complement strand
TTACAATCGGTCCGGTTAAATTTTTTCAATATGGGGGGGCTAACTTCACACACGTTACAAGATTCTTCGTAAGTGGTTGTTAGTGGACATTTAAAAAAAAGAGTTGGGCGTCAAACCACAATAATTTATTTTATACTACATATTTTGGCAATTTTAATTACATATTTACATATATATGTACATATTTTTGGTTTTTTATTACATATAAATCCCAGCCTTGCTCATAAGGTTGTCTACCTTTATCAAAAAAAAAATGTCTGCCGGAAAGACAAATTCAATTTTTATGAGCGTTTGCAGTTCAAACTTTTTTCAACATTTTCTTTTCATTCAATTTCTCAAAATATAATTTGTTGAAACTTTTAGAGTATATTATTTTATTTTATACACACAATGACTTTTCAAATGTAATTTTTTTGGAAAAAAAATGAATTTAACTAACTGTAGTACTAATGACTAATAGTAAAATAAATTACTCTAATCACAATATAATATCATCAAATATGTTAAATAATATTATATGCTAACAACCCATCTTCGCTGAGAACGCTTTTCATGTATAATGATTTTATATCATTGAATTCAAGTTTAACACCATCCATAACTGCAGCGACGTACTTGTAATCTACTGTACAGCAGAGTGACATCCAATTGCCCGCTTTTCTATTATAAATTTTAACACTTTAATAATATTGTTTAGAAAATGGGTATTCTTGTAGTATGCAGTCTACCGCACATGAAATTGTACAAAAAATATCTGTTTAAAGTTTATTTTAGGTCTATCCTTGAAAATGTTTTCTATTCGTACACTTGCGCCACAGGGATATTATATCACCATTACCATGACAAGTGATTAGTACGAATACGATAATGCACCACGTATATTAACACGAATATCATTAGCTTCGATTACGATTGGATCAATTACAACTACTACGAAATCTTAATAATATATTTTTTTAAACTGTTACGATAGACGATAGTCAGTAACTACGGAGTAGATACGATTATATTTAAACATTATTGCTTCAAAGTTCAAACATTATGGCGTAAATTATTGGAGGGGTCCGCTTAGGGTTCGGTTTTCGGTTTCATAGGGGAGGGGGCTTAGGAAGGTTTACCCCACTTTTTATTAAAATCAATTATTTAATTAATGAGATAAAAAATACGCTATAAACATATTTACTCCAAGGACTCAATATGAATCCAACGGTACTTACCTATAACTTTTACTTCGATCGATCAAATGGTTCAAAAATTACACGATTTAATAAGAATACGAATACTTTCAAGAATTGAATTATATTATATAAAGAAGAAGATAATATAGATACTATAGGGGGCTAAATACACATAGATAGATACATTGCCTAGTACCTCGATGAGGTGCTAAGCCCCCTCTAGCCCTCCCCCCTAGTGTTACGCCTATGATCATCGATTGAAAATGTTTAACTTCACTTCTATTCTACAATTGCAGATCAAAAATATTTTTTTCAATATTTTTTTTTGTTTTCAATTTTTTTATTTTTTTTATTTATTTTTATTTTTTCAACATATTTTTTTTACGGTCACACATTGTTACCTTGCCAGCTTCCCTTAAACAAAATATTAGATAGCATATCTGTCATCAGGCAAGTCTATATAATATTGATTTATGAAATATACATTAGGACTTAAGAAGATCATACTTGCAATATAGCCGACAGCCGTAAATGTACGTTTGGAGCATAGATAATAAAGATATCTTCAATATCTATGTTTCGGAGTATCTGATTTTCGTGGTAACGGCCTGATATTACAATTTACAATTTCGGAGTAATTTAACGCCGAATGTTGATCGGGAATGTTGTCTTGTTCAGGGTCTTTCAAGGTCCCATTACTCGGGCGTCACCGTTTTCGGCCAAAATGTAACCTTCCCTTTTCGGCCACTGTCCCTTTTGGCCAGTTTTCTTTAAAATGTATATAATTATAACAACTGAACTTAACAATTTTTATATTTAATTAAATAAAAAATAAAACAATTGGCAATAAACTGTTAAAACATTTTATTATTATTGTTATCATATCAATAAATTTAATTTAAAACAATATTTTAATAATTGTATGAAGTATGAACATTGAACGAAAATGTATAAAAATTAATATAGTCTTATAATACCTATGTAATAATAATTATGATGACAAAATTCACTTTTTATAATTGTATGATATTTTACTATTTTTATAGTCTTCAATGTAAGATTCATTTCTTCGTTGCCGTTCCACATTTTTTGCATCACGAGGTGTTTTTAAAATGTTGATACTTCTAATTTATATGTTTATATCTGTTTGAACTTCATTAATGAGGACAGCTAACCAGCTCATTATGGATGGAGTATGTTTATAAAAGCTTTGATTGAAAAAGGAGTGGAACGACTCGCGAGCATTAGTTGTTCTAGCCAAACTTCCCGACGCAGCAGCCCAATATTGAGGTGGAAATAAGAAAATTGTTAAGTCATTTGTTATAATTGTACATTTTAAAGAAAACTGGCCGAAAAGTGACACTGGCGGAGAAGGGAACGGTAAGTTTTGGCCGGAAGGGTACATTTTGGCCGAAAAGGGGGCCGCCCCATTACTCGATCATTAAAAGCACTGTTCACCGTAAGTTTGTTATTATTTCATTATTTGTATTAGTTAATAATATTCAACACTATGTAATTAATGTCAACAAGTAATTATAACCACTGTTTCTGTTTATCTTGTGTTTTCGTACAAATCGATATGTCTGAATTATGTCACATTTTTTTTTTTTTGGATGGCGATTCTCGAGTGTGAGAAACGAACGAGGGTAAAAATCTTAATAGTTACCCGCAAAAACGATGTAACCCCTTGATCCGTATGAGAATTTCGTAAAAAATACAACTATATCGATAGTTTATTTTTACATTTAAGATGATGTTCTAAAAATAATTTTAATTAATTAACTCAGATTTTGTGGTGGAAAAAAAATTCCAATGAGAGGTTAGGATATTATGTTATATATAATTGTGGTTGTAACCGTGGTTTAATTCGTGTTCAGTTGATATGAGTGAATGAGCTGATAAGGCTGAACAACAAGCTTGACAACTTACTGCTGTTGCAGGATACTTGTCTGTGGTCAGTACTCAGTACTCTGTATTCTGTTGTCCACTAGTCCATCTGTTTGCGTTTGATTAGTTGCTTTTTAGTTACCATTGGTGTTTTAGCTCTGACCAAATACGACTACTACATACACATATAATATTACACATTTACATAACATTATATTAATACGTATTTTATTTATAAACCGTTGAATAGTTTATGAAAAAGATTCTTCAACCCACATAGTCGATATTGTGTACATGAATGTATTGTAGGAGTAGAGTATTGCGTTTAACCAGTGAAATTTTACCGTTAAGATACAAGGTTGATTATATTAGAATAAGGACCATGAGTCAAGGAGAATCGGCCGACTTCAAAGCAGACTTGAAAAAACGTTTATCACCCATTCAATACCATGTCACTCAAGAAAAAGGAACAGAGAGGTATCCATTTGTATTAACACATAAAGAAATTCATAAAAATCGATGATTAATTTCACAGAGCCTTTACCGGTAAGTTTAACAAGACAACAGAGGCTGGTTTGTATACTTGCGTAGTATGCAACGAAACATTATTCACTTCGGAAACAAAATTTGATTCTGGCTGCGGTTGGCCGGCTTTCAATGATGTGATCGATCAGAAAAAAGTTAAACTAACTACTGACACTTCAAATGGTATGTTCAAAGAGTTTTGGTAGTAGCCATGGTTTTGGTAGACTGTTCTCTTTTTCTTTTTTTTTGTATCTGTCGAGGGATTGGAAACGCTGCATAGTTAACAACACTTACATTTCATTAATGATTGCTTGTCAGTTGAATATTTGCATAGGCGGTACTACGGGAGGGGCAAGGTATGCAACTGCCCCCCCTGTGGACCGTACCTTATTATTGCATCTAATATATAATTCCTTGAATTATCGATTTCCTAACTCTCAAAAAAAGGAATTTTTATAGTGATTACCTAGTATAGTAGTGTAATATGCTGGCACTGAGATAGATAAGAATCTTATTTTTGGACTAATAAAGTAAAATATATAAAATATAGTTTTAACTATTTTCTGCCCCCCCCCCTGCCAAGAGGGTCTAGTACCGCCTATGAATATTTGTAATACAATATTACTCTGCTATTCTCATATACTCATTGATTTGATTAAGAGCAACTTTCTAAAGCTTCTAGTATTGCTCTATGTAAAATTATTTGGATTTTTGTATGTAATACAATAACAATTTCAAAAACTATATTTATAGGTGTTCCTTTTGTTTTAAAATGTTGGGTATTATTGTGAAACTGTGCAGGTAGTAGACTAGTGGAATAATCTGTATTTTAGTGTGATGTTGGTTATGAGTTTATGACGCATTGAGTGACTTTTTTAAAATAATTATTTGAAGTTCAATACTTAGTTGCATCCCTTAGTTGAGTGTATCATTGATTGATAAATTAATTATTCACCTATAAAATATGTAAAATGTTAATTTTTTTATGCTTGTGCAATCTCATTTTTTTAATGTGAATATTTTAATTTTGATAAGGTTATCATCATTTAATTCTTTAGTTTTGATCGTGGAGTAGCCAAATATTTTAAACAATGGTCAATTATTAAATAACAATTTTATATTTTCTTTGAACACCATTAACTATTTAATCAAGGATAGCGTGCATATTTCTGCTGTGATATTAAAATGTAAAATATTCCTTTAATAAATAAATTCTAGCAGATCTTTTAAAAACTTATCTTTCTTAAATTACCCATGTTTAAAAATCTGTAGTATTCTCTTGTTTTGGGAAATCATTAACTAACACAATTATCATTCAATTAATATCACTATAAAGTGAAACTAATCAAATAATGTTGTCATATATTACATTTTTCCGTTGTTATAATAAATCTCCTTCACCAAATAATTGTAATAACTAATGGACATTATAACTTATAACAATACTAAAGAATTCTATAATATTCTTATTGCACTGTTTTTTTTTTTTTTTTATAAATTTGTATATAAGATAATGAGAAATTACCAAGATTTATTATGAATACCCAAAAATAGAATTTCCCATAGTATTTATATACATATAAAACAATTTATGTGGTGTTGGTGGCGTTTCCTTCATTCCTCGAATATACAAAACAATGCTGTCGCTTTATGACGGTGATGGATACAGTTGGAGCAAATTTGCTGTTATTGATAACCAACCCAGGTATGATAAGAACTGAAGTGCAGTGTGGAAAATGTGATGCACATCTAGGACATGTTTTTAAAGACGGCCCACCACCAACAGGACGAAGATTTTGTATTAATAGTGCATCAATGAACTTTCATCCAATAAATGAAGAAAAATAATAAACTTTGCACATGGTAATTCTTTATTGCCATAAGTTTTGGTATATGTAATATATACAAATTTTTATTTTTCCAGAAATATTTGGTTATATTTTGTTTGCAGTTACTTCATATTTATTAACACAAAATTAATTTTAGTCAACATAAACATGTTAATATTTATTCGTGGAAGATTCTATAATTTTTTTTACTAATACTTTATTGTGTCAATGATAATGTAACTATAAATTATCACTTAATAAGAAAATATTGTGAGTAATGTAAAATATTTTAATATTTATTTGGAAATGGATAATAAATATGTTTGTAAACAATGTTTTGTTCTATTTTTCACTGTAAAATGAAATAATAATAATATTGATAAAAAAGACAAAACTTTTGGAATTCTTGTACAAATATTCTAAATTATAAAGATACTAAAATGGAATGTATTTCAAATGTTACACGTGCCAAAAAAAAAAAATATATATATATATTTATTATATAATATATATATATTATATTATATATCACACACCCAAGAACAAAGAAACATTTTAGAGATCTTAAAAGTATTAAATTAATATTTAAAATAAAAGCAATTTCAATAGTTTAAAAATAAAAAATAACCCTATAAACAAACTTGTTTTGTATTATGTACATGTATATTATTTACACAAAAATTATAAAAAGAAAATTACTAAATAATATATATATGTATATTATAAAGAGAAATATATATAAATATTGCCTTTTTTTTTATTAATAATGTAAGTTTTAACCAGATTATTATTCTGCCATTAACGATACAATGTAATTATTAAAATTGGAATATATCAAATGGTTTAATATATTTTTTTTAAGTATTGATACTACATTAAGAATTTTACTCTGCAGTAATTATGAAAGGTGGAAAGAATGTTGTCCTTCAGAGGCAGCCAGTTGCAGTTTTTTTCTCATTAAATCTATGGTGGAGTAATCTGGTAGTTTAAGGTAGTTCACACATGTCATTACAGATGGTAAATAATCGTCTGGATTATCGTTATCATCAAATATTCGCCGCACAATGGTCAACGCAGGAGAAAGTGATTTGAAACCTAAAATACAATTATTTTTGATTATCATAATAAATATATTTAATGTAAATAAATAACAACCATACAATTATTTTTTTTTTTTGGGTGGGGTATATCTTAGAGTATATCTTGTGAATTTACAACATAATAATAATAACACAATAAAATAATGAATAAATGATGTATAGACGTATTTCAATAAAATAAGCATAATTTTTCTTAACGACATAATATCAACAGATGAAAACATTAAACTATTGTATAGTATTATAACTTATAAGAAATGTAATGGACAGAGTGGTATAAACAAAAACAATTGATTTTATCGATATTTAATATTTTTAAATTTAGATGGCCCTAAGTTTTTTTTTGGGGGGGGGCTAAGCCCCCCACCTAACTGCGTCTGGTTATTAACCAAGGAACTCAATTTGTACAACAGTGTATACTGTATACTATAAGTTATTTTTACCCAAATTTTCTCTTACAACTATTGTGCACATAAATTAATGAATGTTTACCTCCAACAGGAAGACGTGGCGCTCCAGTAACAAATCTCAAAAAGTCTCTTTGTTGTTGATGATCATACTCTGATAAAATTTTGAAAAGAAACCCGATAGCTCTAGAATTTCCTGTATATCCATGATCCAAGCGACATGACTCCGATAACATACGCACATCCCAATTTTTAGTTGTGTTTGTATTCCCACAAAATATTGCTTCCAACTCTTCAGGATAGAATAATTGTCCAAGGCGTTTAAGAGAGAATACACTTTCAAATCCTTCTCGAAGGCTTTCCATCTGCTTGGAAACGCCTTCCCGTAAAAACCAATGACAAACCAACTGAAAATTAAATCCCAAATTGTTATAAAGAGAAAAATTTTTTTTTTTTTTTAAATTACCTGAATATATTTTTCCAAATTATCAATTGTGACATCTATATTTAGACCATTCTTACGTAATTCAATAGAGGCATGTCCAGGCAATGTAAAATTAAGTCCCAAATCTTCTATCGGACAGCCATCTAAGGTAATTTTTTTTATCTAAAAATCAAAAAAAAAGTCCAATGAATTAAATCAAAGAATCATAATATTTCAATTATTTATTGATGTGTAGCGTAAAATACCTTTTCAGTTTTTTGTTCATCATTTAGGGAATTATCAATAAGGATTAGTCTTTTTTCAAGAACTAATTGATGAAGTTGTGATAAAGTTTTGTATATTTCAGGAACTATGTATGAAAGATCACCAAGAGTAAGATAATTTTCATGGCCTAATAGCCAACGGTACATGGTAATACTTAATGGCAAATCCAGCTTTAAAAAAAATATATATTAAATAATGAATGCAGTAGTTTAATTTACTATTTTATAACTTACTAGTCTTGAATCCATAATAGCTTTCGCCATAAACTTTCCTAAAAATTTAAATTTTGATTTCATTTTAACTTGATGTGGAAGTTTACTAGTTCGAGCTAATGGATTAGGATAAAGTCCTTCTGACGAATAAACATAAGAGTCAGATTCAGATTTTGAAGGATTGTTCCATAATTCTAAATCAGCTTTTTGTAATTCTTTTGAGACTAACGCATAAAATTCTAAAGTTGGTCCTAAGCCTGTCCCCACCTGAAAAAATTTAATTTAATATTAATATTAAATAAATTTGGACGGTTAAATTTATAATTACTTCATCTTCATATTGTATTTCTAGTAAGGCTCGCGAAGTAGCATTTTCAGATATCACAGCTTCCGCTTGAGAAAGTATATTAGATCTAGTTACTGAACGTTTACGTCTATCTAGACGTGGTGCAACACGATCATGCATGTCACCATTAGTATTATTTCCAGCACCTTGAAGCTCAGAACTGGAGTCAAGTAAACGTTGTAATGCACGATCCCGATCAAATACAGTCGCATAAAATAATAATTGTCGCGTTTCAAATGGCAATAAAAATGCACTATAAAAATTAAAAATACATGTAAAATATAAACAACATATGTTAAAAACTCTTTTAAACTTACCATGCCGAAGCAACTTGCTGAAGCCAAGCGGGTAAGTTACCAGTCATTATAACTAAGGGGTCTTGAAGTTGCCTGTTTGCTTTTGCAGATATTTTAACATTAATAAATTCCTAAAGCAAATGGATAATATCAAACATTATACATATTTTTTTCATATCTAAGTGATTACTTACACTAAATGGTATAATAGAATTGTTATGAAGTTGTGTTGGATATAATGAAGTCCAGTACCTATTAATGGCGTTTAAAACTCTTAATAGACTGAGTACCGGCAATGAAGGATCTTGAATTTGAACATACTCAGGCAATGATAATTGGAGATATGGTTCAAGTGACGATTTGACGGGAGACACTACTCCTTCTATAATAACCAAAACAATGGTGATTAACATCAATTCTTCTTTGGGGTTTGTTATTATAAAAATTATTCAAAATATTTATGTATACCATATACTAGCTTAGCTTAAAATAATATAAGAAAAATAGGTAATTTACCTAACCATAGTTCATCTTTCACTTTTTTTGAGGCACTTTTGTGAGTTCCTGATCTTCCTTTTTTACCGGAACTGCTAGTAGTAGGTTTAGGTGAATGTACTTCAGTATCTTCTGGCAAAGGTCTTTAAAATACATATATATACATTAATTAATTATTATAAGTACCTATATAACTTTACAATAAATATATAAAATAATGACAAAAACAAAGTTAAAATATTTTTTAAATAATTGTACATGTAGAAAAATATTTTTTACATTTAGTTATTTAATATTCAATTGTGGCAAAACTTAACTTAATAATGACAACCTAATAAGTTTATATATTACAAATTTAATATTTTTAAACTATACCAGTGATTTAATTTAAAGATTATAGCTAGTTTGAAATCTGTATAAATGAGAAGCAAAATGCTTTTATTTGAGGACACAATTAGTTACTACCTGGACCAACCTAGTGAATGCGACACCAAGGTACCGACCAAATCAACTAATCTAGCAGAAACTACTTCAATGTTGGAATAAATGTTCTGCTCCAATACACACAATACAATTATGAACCACATACTATTGTAAAATTGGATTATTTTTTAATGGATTCGGACCAACATTCTAAAAAACCTCATCACGATTATACATAACAAGTTGGGAAAATTAATTTAAAGGTTCACAGGGCGCATGGAGCATCCATATACTTAACAGTGTTATTTCAAGTGATATCATTGATCATGGTACTATTATTTCTTACCTGTAATAAATGGTATGTGTTTGCACCCATATTCCAGCTGATCCCAACGGAAGTTCAGATTCATTATCAGTCTCCATATCACTAGTTGTAGAAAATTGACGAACAGCTTGATAAACAGTCATATTATATGGAAGTACATGATTTCCTATGAGAAATTGTAGTTTATGTCTTGCAGATCCTTGTCCAATCACAACTGCCGCCTATAAATACAACATTATTTGTTTAAAAACTCCAGTATTTACTAAATATACTAATTAACAAAAGATTTATTTAATATGAGTATTTAAATACTTTATAAAATAACTTTTAAATAAAAATAAGTATTCACACATAATCTGAACCAAAAAAGTAATAACAAACATGGATTACAGTATTTGTTGGTATAAAAATGATTTGGTTCAAATAGTAAATAATTTTAAACCAGTTAATCCACAGAATAAATGAATTAATGATAAAACCATTAATAATAATCAGATTAACAGATCAATTGTATAATAGGGGAACCATACAATGCTAATTTTGTGAAATCAACATAATTTGGGGATACACACAAACAACAAATTGGATTATAAAATAAATTGTATGCATACAAGGTCTGGCTATTAAATAATGAGACTGCATGCGCAGAGGTTAGGGAAAAATCCGAATACAGTGCTGATTAGCTGGCAGTGTCTATTATGCCAGTACAAAAACAGGTTGTTGTCGGTGCATTAGTATGTTTTATGTAGGAGTTAGAAAAGGATGTTTTTTTCTCTTGCCGAAAACGATGTGACAAAAAACATGAGCAATGGATAAACATAAAATTTCTCGCTTAACTAAAAAAGAATCATACTGAATGCTATAAGTTGTTAAAAGAGGCCAATGGTGAGGATTCCCTATTTTGTGCACATGTTTTCGAGTGGCATAAACGATTTTCTGAAGGTCGAGAGTGCACCGACAACGTCTAGGTCATGAAGAAAGTCTGTGCAAAGTTGGTCCCAAAATATTTGACTTCTGATCAAAAACTCGAAGCGCTATTTGGCCACTAGAGACACTCCAGTACTCAAATACAAGGCTTAATCCACCCAATTTGGCACCCTGCGACTTTAACTTGTTTCCGAAGATCAAGTCTGCCTTAAAAGGAACCCGGTTTGAATCGATGGAAGAGGTGAAATGAAAATTGGCGGAGCTCCTGAATGGTCTTACAAAAACAGACTTCCACCACTGCTTCAAGCAATGTAAGAAACAAATGGAACAGAGTGTAGAGAGGGGAGGGGAATATATTGAAGGGGAACATTCGGTTGTGAAATAATTTTTAAAATAAAGCCATTTTTCATAAGCAGTCTCGTTATTTAATAGCCATACCTCATATAATAAGTAACAGTAAATCAAACCAAATTTAAATGTTGATTGGACAAAGTTTCTAGAAAATTGTTTAATTGAATATTAATTGTCAATACATGTTTTATCGAAAAATTATAATACTATTTTTATAGTTTATTAACTTAACTTAAATGTTATGCTAAAAAAATTAAGATTTGATAACATTTTTACTTAACTAAACAAGTACAAAAGTATATGTATAACATATATGTACAAATGTAATAAAACAATATTTACCAATGTGTCATCAATATCATCATCAGAATTGTCGTCATCAGATTTAGATTGATTATTTTCTCTAATATGAGAAAAACCTCTAACTACTAAATATCTTTCAATTGCTTGTACTAAAGCTAATGGATCAATTTTAACAGTTCCACTTTTCCATTGTTTCAAATTATTGCAATCCGGATGTCTTTGTAACAGACACTAAAATAATAATTTGATTGAACATTAGTTATGCAATACAGAAATAAAAATTAGTCATTTACTTTAAGTTGATGTGTATTAAAAAATTTCAAAGCGCTATTTCCAGCTCCAGTTGACAAGTCATGTACTTTTACTGGAAATTGTTCCAACTGTGACACACAACTACCCAACTTTCCTATTAATGCAGAAAACGGTCGAGTTTCTATATTGCCGTGACTCTTTGTAAATGGTTCAAAACTATCAAGCTAAAATTTAAAAAATGAACAATGAATAGATAACAAATTTAACTATTTTTGAGTATAAAATCTGCTTTGAATTAAAAATAAGTTATAATATGATTACATTATATTTATATTATTTATCACACATTTTCATATGCCTTCTGTATGGTAAACATTATGTCTTATTTCATTTATTTAAATACACAGGTGGTACGTGTCTTTACACTAATTATTACAAAAAGTTTAAACTTATATGAAAATATGAAAATAATAATTATACATAACTTTTTGATGTCATAACTTAACAACATTAACAACATAGAACAATAACTAACATATCATTTTTTTTTGCTTTAGTGAATGATATTATACATTTTTAATTTCATATTACCAAATAGAATATTTTTTGGAGTACTTCAATGACTGAGTAGTTATGAATATTTAAAGTTTATATGGCGGAATACTACATTAACATTTTGTGGGATGCCTTTGCACGATTCTACTTCACCCATATGGAGTTTTAAGCGGACGCTACACTGACAAATGTTGTCTCGGTCTAACTAGTGCATATGTAACATAGCATATTTACACCTGGGAGATCAATTTTAGCTTCTTTAGTTTAAAAAGAAAATCGACCCATTATAAAACTTGATGGTGAAAACATTATCAGTGTTTATATTATGTGGGATTTTTACAATAATTCAGTTTTTAAGTGAGTTATGAGCATTTTAAATTTATTCTATATTAAATATGCAAAACTTCCTAAAAATTGAACAATTGTAAAAAACCCACATGCAAACACAACTTCTTTTCTCGCCATCAAGTTTCAACATAAGTAATCTACTGAGGATAAATTTGTTCTTGTAAGATGGAAACAACAGATGCCTACGTAGCATCCACTTAAATACTCAAACGTCGTAATTAACTTCTCAGTCATCAAAGTATGAAATAGAAATATGAATATGAATATTATGATGTGTCATTTAAAAAAACTATAAGGATAATATTATTATTATGGATTATAATATTATCCTTATGGATCGATTTAACATAATGTATACCTATGTTTATATAAAATATAAGTTAGGTACTATGGACACGAAATTATAAACTTTGGTTGTTAATATTTATTAGTAGGGTTGTGAATTTGTAGGAAATTGCATTTTATTTTGGTGATTGTGAAATGTAGCTTTGTAAGTACATAATTTGAATTATGTAACTACGAATCCATTAGTGCAACTTTTATTTTGAATTTGTTGACATTTTTGTGTCATTTAAGTCATATTTTCCTTTTTTAGTTCATTTTCCAGTATTTTTAATCAAATTCTGTCAATTGACGTAAAAAATGTTTGAAAAAAAAATTTAGTTTTGTACACGTTATACGGCCTGTATATACATCGATAAAATAAGGCAATTGCTAGATAACTACATAAGTTATTTGTAAGATATTTATTTCTAAAATTTTTAAAAAATGTTTCAGGTGAATAGCATTAAGTATAGAAAATTCAAATTCAATCAACATTTGTATTAAATAAACAATTATTTATGCATGTAATGTACTAATGTATAATATCCTCTACCTAATATTAATAAAAATTAAATTAAAAACCATTTTAAATGGATTTTATACTATCATTTTTGGCATTTTATATTGCATTTCTTACATTTTAAGTGCATATTTTTGACAAATTTGTAAGGTTCTTTGGTGCATTAAATTCACAGCCCCGTTTATTAGTAATGCCTTATTATTAAATATGTGACACACTTACAGGATATCCAGCAAAAACATGTAAAAACTTTCGTAATCTTTCACTTCTATGATCAAAACCCAATGTGACTTCAGTTAAATATACAGTAAGTGACTTAATTAATCCACTATGATTTACTTCAAATGGTGATATGTCTGAGGTCAACACTATTTCTCTTAATTCCAAAAGAGCATTAATATCTTCATTTCCCTAATAAACAAAACAATAATGTAATTATAATTTTACATAATGAATCAATAAGCTGAATTTTACCTCATTTTGTAATTTACTAATAGCTTTTGTAAGACGTGCTAAAATACTTTCTGACTGTTCATTTTCTGTAGTCATTTCTTCATCTTTTGTACTTTTATCATACGAAATCATAAAATGTTGTGATCTTTCTTTAACCCACAGTTTAGCTTTTTCTTTGTTCACAGCACTTATATTCGATGCTGGATTTGTTAAAGTTGCTGCTCCATTGATGTGCATATTGGGATTTTTGGTTAATTCCTTAATAAATATTATTATTAATTATAAGATATTTATAAAAATACATATGTAAGAATATAGAATCATTGTTATTACTTTGGAAAATGCTCTTTCTGTACTTCTTAAAAGTCTTGCTGGATTTAATGATGCTAAAAACCCTGAAGTTGTTTTAAAATTTGAATTGGAAAAACGTGTTCTTGATGATGATGCATTAACACCTACAGCGCGTGAAGAAGAAGTGTTGCCTAAAATTAAAAATGTTGTTATTCTCCTTGTGTAGTTTCAAAAAAGTATTTGACTCAATTTTTTTCATTTAATATTTATATAATGGCTTCACAGTTTTTAATCAGAAGTAAGTTGAAATTAATGATTGTCAGACTTTTTTGTACAAAACTGTACAAGAATGTAACATTTAAACATGTTGCATTCTTTTTTCATTGTTCTAGAAGATGGGTGTTAATACTTAAATGAAAAAATATAACAAAATATGGCGCAGTCTGAGCATATTCTCAATTTAATAGCGAGAATATAAAAATGTCAATCAACCCCACTATCTTTAGCTAAAATTGGTATTTTGATCAAATTCTTGTTAAATATTACCAGAATATAATAACCCAAAACAATAAGTCTATTTGCCTACTGCAGTGATGAGTAGGTAGTTTTTTATGGTTTTATGTGGTTATCTGGGTTTGTAAATTAATATGGATTAATATATCTAAAACCATGACAAGTATCAAACATAATATACCAACCCAGATTACCACATAAAAACACAAAAAATTACCTACTGGGTAAACAGCACACAACACAGTAACTAGATATAAATAGAATGAATATTGAGTTTACAATTCATGCTTTGGTAAAAACCTAACAAAAATGTATATTGAATATAAATGTATAAAATGAATTAAAATTAGACTGGTACATCGTAAATAATTACTATTACTATCACATTCTACAGTAAAGGTAACAGTAGGAACATTGGAAGAGATTTTTGATGAGCAAAATAATATATTAAATGATTTACCTTTTGATATAAAAAATTCATGTAGAGTAATAGCTTGAGCAGAATTTGGTGAAAGATTATTACTAGTACTAGCACTACTACTGGCTATAGTTTGTACATCATTCAATTCATTGTCTTGATTTCCTTTTTTACGTGCAGCACCAGTAGTCTGTCGTTTGTTGTGTTTTTTATTTCGTTTAAATACTTCTGACATTCGACTATAAAAATATTAATTTATGAACAAATTAATATTTAAAAAAAGCATTGCATTTTTTGTAAGTTTAGAGGCTAAAGATATGTTTATAACTCATATTGGTGAGAATAAAACAAACTTGTATCGTAAAAGATTGAAAGATCCAAAAATTAATCAAAGCTTATCATCATAAAGTATACAATCTACATACTTGGTAGAACAACGGGCTACTTGGGCTAAGATAGTTGCTTCTGCTACAGGCTCTGCTTCGACGTCGATACCACTAGTTGTTGATTTAACTTCATTATTTCCGTTTTCAGCTGGTATTGGACATTGATTTAAAGTATAATCTAAATAATGTTTATCATTTAATATATTAAGAGTATTATAATAAGAAAATGTATTAAATATTCAGATAGTAAATATGAAAATAACCATTAGGAGTACTTCTAGATGGTCCTGGCAATCCTTCAACTCCTGCACTTGATGTAGATGGAGAACACTTCACAGGTGTTTGAATATCAGCTTCAGCTAATAATTTAACTTGATGCATAACACCCTCACGTATGAAATGAGTTTCAAAAACTTGGGGTAGTTTTTGCATTAAAATTTCAGCCATCTGCATTGCACCAACCACAATACGTAAATCTTGGGATGCCATCATACCAGCAATATGACTAGCAACCATCTGTTTTTGAGTAACAACCTTCTAAAATAACAAATGATATTTATTTATTACTTACTTAAGAAGTAAAACATTCAACAATACCTAAGATAACCTACACATAAATGTAATATGATAAAACTTTTTTGAAAATAATAAATAACATTTTTGGTATTGTCAACAACTAACAATTTGTCCATTCCAACCCATTAATATTAACAGTCAACAAAACTCTAAATATATTAATCTGTATTATCATTTATCATATTGTTTTGATACTAAGTATAAAATATCAATAGATTTATGAGTGTATACAAATGACATATATTAATTACATTCAATTAGTATGGAATATATTATGATTTCTACATTTATGCACTTTCCCTTAATTTGTAAAAATATTAATTATATCACCTTTAATAATAATAAAAAATAATAATAATAATCATATTTTAATTACCAAAAGCAATTCTGCTGGAGAGTAGTAAACCATGCGCAACAATGCACGTAGACATTTATATCTGACCAATGGACCAGCTGAACTGTTATAAACTTCATATAATATACTAAATAATAAACGTACAAATGCTCCAGCCAGTTCATTTTCACTAAAAACATTTAACAACATTAATAAACAGAAAATGGGAAAGTGGGTTTTACTAGAAAAAATAGATAGAATTATTTTACATCTGAAAGTTCAATTCTCAGTGCATGCACAACCCTATGATGTGTAAATGTAATTTAACATCTAATACATTTTAGAAACAAGATGAGAAATATAAAATTGCTAAAGGACCATTAAAGGAAAAATTTTAATTTATTTTATACTCAAAAAACATAGTACTTCGTGTTAAAAAAAATAATGGTCCAAACTAAAAATGTTTACGACTTTTTGTTGGCGATATACAGGCATTTGAAGCTGACGTGTGACGTCATAGAATCTATTCTCCTGGCGTTTATACATGTAAATATTACGTCTTCAACTTT
Source organism: Myzus persicae (assembly GCF_001856785.1). NCBI lineage: Eukaryota > Metazoa > Arthropoda > Insecta > Hemiptera > Aphididae > Myzus > Myzus persicae. The sequence goes on along the minus strand of NW_019102621.1, from coordinate 335,517 downwards.
ATTTACCCATTATTATGAATGTAATATTCAATATACCGGGTTTGGTCTTAGAGATATTTTTATCGTTCATAATTTTTTTTTTTTTATTAATTGTTTATGGCATCAACTACTTGGTTATTAGCCAGGGGTTTTTGGGACTGTTGGGTTACTGTAAGGTTTGGAACAAGTGTGTGCTATTTAACTTTATGTTATACTAATATATATTATAATATTACATTATTAACTATAACAATAATTATAGAGGCATAGTCACAAAATATGATACTGTTCAACAGTCTATATGCACTCGTGATCCGTTGGTAATATTGTGCATTTTTGACAATCACGCCAATTATTTATTTGAAGCAATGATCTACCAAAGCATTGGCTAAATTTATTATGGTTAGAATTAAAACAATCATAGTCATCGCAGAAATCTAATTTCGTTGGTTCAATTTGATATGGTGAGGTCATATTGGTAAGTTAACTACAATCGTAATTTATGTTTAAGTACACTCAAAGAAACACAGAGCAATACTAAAATAATAAATACTAATCCAGTCCTAGAAGAAAACGACAAAAACCCGTTTTATTAGTAAGAACTAAAAATAAAATACATATTATGTAGCACGTAATTATTTTTGTACACAAAAATATCAAACCCAAAATAATATGTAATAATATTATGCAAAATAATATGTACGACGCGCGATGTACGTACGTGCGTGGAGCCATACTGTAGCCGCAGCGAGATTAGATTCTATGACGTCACGCACAAACTTTAAATGACTATAACTTGCTAACGAAAAGTCGTAGACAAGTTTAGTTTGGACTTCTGTTTTTCTTTAATCACGAATTTTTTTTTAAGAATTAGTTGTTTTTTTCCTTTCGTGGTCGTTAAGCAAAATAAATCATAAGAAAAGACTGATTTTTAATTTCTTATATTATTATATACAAAAATATGCATTCATTTTAGTTATAGTAAAAAACACATTACCCAAATGATGCAACTACTGTTTCTATATCAGAGGTTGATCTTGTTTGAAGGTTGTTATTGAAAGATGATGGTACTGTTAAGACTTTGCGTTGAATTGCTCGTGTGGTGCCAGTATCTTCATTGATTTGTCTCATAGAATGGAGATCAATTGTGTAAGGAGCATGACTTAAGAGAACTTCATCTTCACCAGCTTGATGCGCAACCTAAAATAGGAATAAAAACCTAACATTAGTTGCTGTTCTTATGATAGCAAATAACACAATATGGGCAATTCTACTATTGTGACCATCAGTTGTTTTGATAAATCTATGTTATTTGTTGAAAATATATATATATTTAAAATCAAAAATTGGTACTAGTCAGGCTAAGGTACATCAAGGAAAAAATTTGTATTATTAATATATCAAAATAGTTTCTAATCCCATATTAACTCTGATAAATCCCAAGCACCTCTAAACACGGTTGATATATATATTATATTATTTTACATTGTATGGCTAACATGTTGATCACAGAAATTTACTAAGAATTATTAAGAAATTTACTAATTTTAACCTGATCTGGGTAATAAACATAATATTTATGAAATATTGATTTTTGTATGTTCAATTTTTGAAAGCCCACTATAAAAAAAATATTTGTATACTACTGACCAAAAATCAAAGACCAAAATCCACTATTTACGATGTTATTAATTAGTGAAAATATAAATTGTGACCTATACCTCGATTATTCTTGAATCTAATGATGTATAAGAATGCCACATAGATCTATCATCCCTCCATTGCCACTGTACCATTTGTTGAGAAGATCCAGATCCTTGAATTGCACCGTAAATACCATGACGATCAAGAAGACTATCAACTGAAAATAATCCATCAGCAGGCAACCTCGGCATGAGTTCACCAATAAGACATGTAACTTCATATAATTCTTGGGAACTTCTTGGAAGCAATTCAATCTAAAATAATTTTTATAAGGTTCATATTTCTATTTCTTCCTAATTTATTTATTTATTTTTACCTGTGTAAGTTCTGGAGAAGGAGATCCAGTAAGAAGGTAGCCAAGAGTTTCAGCAATATTATTTTTCAGTAAAGTTTGTGACAATTCTGGACAGTTGGTACATAATGTTGACATCATTCTCAATACCATAATAAATGTATTTGTACTCATAACGGGAGGAGATGCAACAACCTAAATAGAGTAATAAGGTGATTAATATTTAATAACCTAACCAAATTAAATATATTACCAATTGCTGAAGATTAGTTAACAGTTCATCACTTGCAATTTCTTTTAATTTGTTAGGATCAGATTGGAAGTTCTCAACCAGACGACTAAATGCCAAACAAACACTTTCTACGCTTTTCTTGTCCTAATATTAAAAATACAACATTAATATTAATGATGGGTCAAAGATTGATTTATATCATCAAACTAAACTTAAGTAAAAACAAAAATACTTAAATGGCCGAAAGCCTAAAATTAAACCTCAATATTTATACCAAAATATTGTTTACATTATTTAAAAATAACTTCTGAGGAAAAATAAAAATCAAGTTAATTCAAAAATATAACTTCTGTGATCATTAAGACTAGTTTGACGAAAATAATTTTAAGTTGGATTTTCAAACAATCCATGATAATAAATAATTTGGTATTATTTATTTTAATAACGAGATCATCCTACCAATAGATAGTAGGTAAAAATTACAATATTAATTTTAATATTTTTAAGAAATAGTGTATACCTGTTGAGTAATACGACTTGACAGTAATGGTAATGACTTAGAAACATAGTGGAATTCATCAGCATTCATGTTTTGACAACAATTTGCAGTGATAGCTAGAGCTGCTCTTTGTGCATTAATACTAAAGAAATCTATAAAAGTTAAACATGCAGCCACGCCATTCTAAAAACAAATAAATTAGATTCCAACATTTAAGTTTAACAATCATAAATTTATACAATTATCATGATAGTTATGTTGTGAAAAATATAAATATGTACTTACAGATTGTAATATAGATCGACCATGTCTTCTCGAAAGCATTTCTAAAGCAGAAAGGGATTGTTCAGCCACATCCATACATTGTATTGCTTGCAGTTTATCTAGCATTGCTGGAACAGCATCAAGAACAGCAGCTGACGAACGAGGAAGTGCTTCCATCATATAAGTCAAAGCACGACAAGCATGATTCATCTAAAAATATCGTTATGTAATAAAAACAAGAAAAAATATATGCGATTTTGATTATTTATCACGAATAACATAACAAAATGCTAACATTAACACATTTCAAAATAAGTCTATTTATCATCTATAAATGTTTATATCTAAAATATTCTTCAACATAATTACCAAAGTATTTTTATATCACATTTTTTAATATAATAAAGCAACAGTTAATAATGTTCTGAATACTTTTTATAATAAATTATGCTCATGATTAACTACAAATTCTACTAAAAACATAGTTTTATTTTCATAAATCTTACATTTAATTTTAAGAGTTGATCAAAAATTAAAAATATTTTAATAGTATAAATAAGCTTTAGATTTATACACATACCATGTCAAAATTGTGTTCCATCGAAAGTAAAATTATAAGTGCAGAGACTACAGGTTTCACAGGAAATCCAGTTAAAGTATCTTCATTGCCCATAACCAACATTTGGCACATTTCAATAACGGCTTGAAGTTGCTGTCCTTCATCTCCAGTGGCTTGCATTCCTTGCAATAATTGTTGAGCTTTAGAGGCTACAAAAAAAAAAAATGATATAATAACATTAAATTAAGTAAAATACAATAAAAAAAGTACCAAAATTAAATATTTTATAATAAATTCATACTTGTAGATGCAGCACCCATTGAACGATTGAACAAATGGTGCATACGAGGGGCTAATGCACCAAATAAATGGGGTGGTAATCCTCTAGATTCTAATAATGCTTGTAAACGTCCAACTTCACCTTCCTCTTCACTATCATGACTAGTAGTTCCACTACTCCATGCTGTAGGCCCTTAAATAATTATAATATAAATTGTAATGGATCATGTATTAAGGTGCATAATAAATTGAATTGTAACAATTACAGTTCACACCACCTCCAGTAGCTTGTGTGCCAGATGAAGAAGGATTTGTATTGGAAGTGGTAGAAGAAGATGTAGCCATATCGGGGGCATTAGTGCTAATTGAGCTAGATGTGGAAGGTAGTATATTATTCATGTTGTCATTGCCCTCAGCCATCCCATCCCCTTCAACCACACCTTCCATAGCCAATTCTGCAGCCTCTCTACCACTCGCTTTGGTATTACCGCGGCGACTATATTAATAATTATTGCGAAAAATAATAAGATTACAAAACATTTTAAAATATAAAATTCATAAACTATAAATTAATGAAAATAGTAAGCTGTTTAAATACCTGCTACTAGCACAAGACCCCGTTGTTGGTCTTCCTCGTTTCCTACGCAGCGGTAAAGACGCGCGTAAATTAGTTTCCTCCCTATTCTTACTTTGACTTGAAGACGTACCTATAATTATTTAAATTATAAAATTTAAGTTTTGACACAACATTCAAAAAATTTAATTAACTATACCCAGCGTAGGGAGTTCTAATTTTGGACGTTTATTAGGAGAAGGTTCTGTTTCGTGGGTAGAAAGTTCGTTAGTTATGTTATTTTCTTCAGAGCGTGATGATCCTTTTGATTTACTACGCAATGGATATCTATTTTCAGCAGGGCTGAAAGTGGAGTTATTGACTTTTTGTTTTCCTGAAAAAAAAAATTATTGAATGAATTACTAAAAACAAATAGTGTTTCGCTAAGAAGTAACTCATAATATTTCATCTGGTTAACCTTGGATTAAAATGGGGCATTTGGGAAGTGAAAGAATGTACCAAAATACACATTTTGAGAAAAAATTATGATTAACTCTTGCAGTACAAATACACAATTTTTTTTAATGGCAACAACAAATTTTCTCTAGGTTTGGATAAACAAATTATGTTATGTTATTTTTTAACTACAAAATTTACAAATACTGTTAAATTTTCATTTTAATACGAAGAAGAAATAAATTAAACTAATGTTTATTGAATAACTAAATCTGAATTAAAATTTTTGTAATTTTCATTACCTTAAATTATTTTTTCTAATTGTACAAGTAAAATTTTAAGTTAATTACAAAAACAAAGAAGATAATAAACAAAATAATTATCACATTTTTTTATCTTAAATTTCAACTTACATAAGATTAGAAAAAGAAAAATCGATCAGAATTTGAAAAATATACTTAAGAGCACCTCTTAGTGTGAACACTGAAGATATTATATATTCATATATTACATAACTATATATATATATATATATATATATAATGATATCAAACATATTCAAATACAATGTACGCAAAATATAAGATTCAAATTTATAAATATTTTAAGTAAACAATAAAAAGTTCTTACACAGAAGTAAATACATTTAAATTTAAAATATTATAAAAATTAATTTAAGGTAAAAGTACAAAAACATTTAAAGTCACACCACAATTTAAAGTAGGTGTTTAGTGCACCTTTTCAATGAAATCACAATAATGGAAGTATTAAATTTGAATCAATGATTAATGCAAAAAAAAAAGATTTCAAATCATTCCTTATAATTGTATTTACTTAAAAAACCAATGTATATGCTAATATATTTTAAGTTTTCTTAAAATACATATATTAAAAATTAATATGCTTACTATTTTTGGGCGATTTGGATATTGCTGATTTTCTACTTGTACTTGGTAGTTCTTTTTGCTGTAAAATAAGAAAAAGAAAAGAACATTAAAATTGAATCTTTATGAAATAACATATTTACCTATAATTAAACATTTAATACATACAATTATAATACTTACAAACTACTAAAAATTGTAACCATATAAAGTTACATACAATATATAATTATATATATTTTAAAAGCTAACTGTTTAAAGATTTTCATTTAAATTCTACATAGTAGGTATTAATGTTGCTACTTTAAATTGTATAACATTGCTTAGAACCTAAATTAATATTGCTATGATACAACATCGATGAACTTACTATTAGCGTATTAGAATTACTGGTGCGGGTATTCCTAGTACTCGATTTACTTTTACGACTCCTTGGAATAGATACAGATGATTCATTCACAATTCTAAAACAGTTACATTTATACATAATTTATGATAATAATTAATAGTATTAATTTAACAGGTACCACACAAAAATTTTTTTTTAATACTCACGTTGTTTCAGTGTTATCTGAATTTAATATAGCCACATCCACTTGATTATTTGTGCTTTTTTTACTATCTTTGTGAGAACCGACTCTAGATCTAGTATTTCCTTCTATATTTCCCCTCCTATAATCATAATTTTAATGTATTACCCAACTATGTAGTTACAAATAAAAAAAATATTTGTAGCAATAAAACTTTATTTTATATCTAACCTGGTACTAATAGAAGACGCGTTACCCAACGCGGAACTAGCTTGTTCGGCCATAGACGTCACCTCCAAGCAATTTAATCATGCCACAATCAAATCACAATTCCCTGCAATAATTATAATCAGTAATATTTTTAATTAGGGTACTTCAATGAAAATAATCATAACCCCAGAGTGAAAATCTTCAAAATGTAAACAAAAATCAACAGCACAAAATATTTTATCAAAACAATATAATTAATAACACGATAAATGCTCATTAGATGTAAGTCCCAAGTAGGTACTCTAAATTCTGATCGACGCTACAAACCCAACACCTCTCCCTTCCATTGGCACTCACCACAAAACCGGAAGCGAATAGTATTGGGAATATTTGTATACAACGATTTGTTACAATAAGCTGTGTCCATGGTTTCTTATAGAACACTTAATCCAAATTCGTCTAACAAGATCTGCCATGATTCGATTCTACGTCTCGCTAAAGGCAAACGAAGCTCGCGTCCATGGAAGTAGGAAAATACAATACTCCACTGCCCAAAACGGACCAACGTCATGAAAAGACAATGGAAAAACAAGATTGATTCAACAGCTGTTAAATCATATGAGTGTGCGCATGCGTGATTGGTGACAAACCAAAGGCATACCACATCGTACCATGGATACCAGGGTACTTACCACAACACAACATTGAGGTTATGTGAGTGTTCCTAGTGTCCACAGCAGACAACAGTACAACAGACTGTCTCAGACGAAAAATATTAAACTAGAGTATTTGAAAGTAATCACCAATCAGTAATCACTAATCATAATTTTTAATTCGTAATTCGCTCATAAAGCGTAATAAAATATGTAACAGCGTTAAATAACTCTTGTATAGTTGCATCGTTATTAAACTATACATTGGCAAAATGGAAGGAAAGAAACAAATTGATTTGAAAAAAGAATTCGGTCATTATGCTACCAAGTATAAGAGTTTAAACCCGTTCAATGAAATAGACTCAAAAAAACTTCTCAAAGAAAGATACAAACAAAACTTAGATGATTCCAAACCACTGGAAGACGAAGAACCGACTAAAACTGTCACTGTGGAATTATTCAAACAAATTCCATTGCTAGAGGATATAGATTTGACCAAATCAGACCCTTTGTGCAATATGCCAAAACTTTCTGAAAAAGAAGCTGTGCGTAGAGTGAGGAATAAATTTATACGACTACAATTGTTATATGCACAAGAATACAGGTAATATTAAACATTTAATTTTACACAAAATACCAACCTAATTTAATATTCATCTTTTTTATTTTTTTTCATAGATATTTATTATTTAAGTATCGAGTAAAACGTCGTGAATACTTAATAAATAAAAAGTGTGATTCTGAATCATATGGACAACTAAATAAATCAAAATGGACCAATGATGAAGAGTACGCAAAATTCCGTAAGCTAAAACTTTTGCAACACTACCAAAAAATGACGATAGGACAAGAGGCAGTAGTATTTAAGACAGCAATGGATAGAAAAATAAGAGCAACTTCGTTACTAAACAATAAGGGAAAATCACATCTTCCACACTGTACATATGTAGAAATGGGTATAAAATGCACAGGAAAAATGATACCAAAAAGTAAGTATTGCAAGAAACATATCCTCAAGGATCCAAAGCAAATTTTATTCAGAGCTTGCAATGTTCTTCAAAGTGATAACCAATGCCAAGAGCCAATTGTTAATTTTGATACCAAATCTACATGTGTTTTACATGAAATATTGCCAATGCTTCGAGATTAAATATTTATTTATGGATATACTACAGAGTATAATTTCTGTACTTCGATTTAGGTCACCTACTGAATATATTTTTCAATCGAATAAGTACTTTAATAAATTTTATATGACAAAAATAATTAATTTATGATTAGTTATATAATATAAGCTATGCTGTTAAGTATTAGATATTTAATATTTCTCTTTGTGTATGGAAATTTACGTGTAATTAATTTAATTTGCTATTGAATTAAAAGAAAAATCTTTGACATTACAATTTGTATGATTAATGTTTATTTTTACTAACAAAAAATATGTATGAGCATCAAATCATCAATTTAGTATGGTTGTTGTTAGAAAACTGTATCCAACACTAAGCAAGACATCTAAGCTCTATTTGGGCTACTCCCTAAACATATACCTATTGTTGTAAAATTGTGTACCAACTGAACTATAACCCTGGCACAAAGAGGAACTGTCTGAATGTTTAGCCAACCCCAATGTAAAGAAGTTACCGGGTTTCTCTTATGATACTACAAGTCAGAGTATAGGGATTCAAACAGAATATTTTAATTTTGATGAAACTTAGTCGATGAATAATGTTAAAAAAATAAAATTAACTATATAATATTTTCTTATTTGAAGTATATGGGTCTACAAGATGATAAGTAGGGATTGGAAGTGCTAGCAAATGCAAATTTTTTTTATTTTGGTAAGTCTTAGGATATCCAAAGTAAAATACAAATTTTTTTCTCACTTTCTTAATGTATACATAATTGTTTTTGAGATTTTGGCTTACTTAAGGTGTTTTATACTATTCAAATTTCAGTGGTTATTTTTTTAGGTATATTTTCATACATGAATGGAATCAAACTCACTCATTTTGTTGAATTTGTCTGTATTTACTCATCAAAAATTTATCGGAAAGCCTGTATGTTAAAGTAATTTATTATTTTAATAAAAGTCATCAAATTATGATTAAAAAAGTATTTTATAGAGTACAATTATTAAAAATTGTAAATATTTTTTAAAATTTTCTTTAGCATATTTCCCAATATTTAGTGTTACATTATAATATAGGCATATATCACATATTTTGACATTTTTAAGAGCATATTATTAAAGCAATAAAATATATCTTTTCAATTACTTCCAAACCCTGATGATTAGTAATTACCATCATTTTACATTTCTATCTGCACCTATTGTAAATTTTATTTTACAGAATTCATTTATACTCTATCTTAACACATTTTATTATACCTAAAATATAATTCTACTTGACTAATTATTTTTTCCACTTATAATATATTTATTACAGCTATATGGTAATTTAAGACTAATATATATTGTTAATTATATCTGTTTTAGATGTGTAAGTACCATGGAAAAAAAAACTGCAAAATTAATCAGACGTTATTTTATAGAGTTCAATTCATACATACAATTTTAAAATGAAAATTAGAGATAATTGTAGTTGATATTTTCTAGTTTTGTTTAAATATTAAAATTAATCATTTTGAAAAAATTGCCATTTTTAATCATTATGTTTCTTTATATAACAAACTTTGCTGTCAATGGGATAACCTACCAGTCTTATGTGTTTGGCTATAGATCATTACCTTAAAGTATCCCTATTCAACCGTGGTTTTAATCCCTAAAGGTTAGTCACAGTGTCACACTGTCATAATTAAATCCACCAGATTACACACTGGTCGCAGTCTACTACCACACTACTCATTTAATATAGGGTTTAACAGTAGTCCATATGTCCTCTTCTCAACTGTAGTGAAGATTACTGTGACTTCCAACATCTACTCATACATTTTCCTCTCTCTCTCTCCAAAGAACTCTGTAAAGTTTTACTTTTCCACTCTTGGTATAAACTTTTACGTCATCAACACTCTCTACTAATAACGTCATTATATTTATGCATACACTCAATTTTATATTCCAATCTGGCCTTCAAGTTTAGTGTGAACTTAACCAATATATATGTCATGTTTATTGCATATTCATAATAATTTCCAAGATATTATATTACTCATATCAAAATCTCATTAAAAAGAAAAAAGCCTTGCTGACTGTCATTAATTGAAAACGTGTGAAAAAAATGTAGTCTAATCAAAGTACATTTGTGTTGAATATAGTTTTAAAAAAATAAATCCAAGAACCGAATTAGTTATAAATAATTGTATTAATTGTAAGCTTCTTTTTAATATATATTAAGAGTTAAAAGTTTATGATTTTGTATTCTTTCTACAGAGACTATGTGGTACGATATAGCGTTCAAAATCAACTAAAGTAAACATTTTATACTTAAAGTTTTTCGCATCGCGCCATACTTATGGCAATTATTAGACTGCGGTAAAAAACTTTTATTTTTGAAATAGTTTAACATTAATTGTTCATTTGAAAAATTAATGGACAATCTGACAGTAATTTTGTTTACCTATGATCAATAGTAGATACTTTTCACTATAATTCACGGAGTAAATTTAGTTTCACCAATAATTTGTTTGTGGTACCTGACTGTTGGACGGAACTATAGAGCTCGTCGGGATGAGATATGGATAGGACATCGGGAAATCGGAATTCTCCCGGTAGGCCTCTTAGAGGCTCCAATCCCCAAAAAAAATAATAATATAAAAGTAAATATCACAAAACTGACTGATGCCATAGAGGCTGTACAGAATTAATACGTATTTGTAATATTTGTATACTCCATTAGGGCCTGGCTTCAGTATAAACTCGTCGATACCCGTATAAATACATATCTATTTTGTTGTATGTACCATTGTGCTAAAACTAAACAATGTATAAAATGTAAATATAAATAAATATAATCGATATTTGAATAACAAAAATAAACAACTATAATAATAATTAATTTTTGATTAGTGAGAGCTAAGTATAAAGTATCTACTATTCATGTTTATATACATAACTTTATATAGTAATAAATTTGATTTGTTCTATTTTTAAGCAATTTGTAATAATATGAATGTCTAAAATATCATTTTCTATTACATCAACATTAATAAACAGTATTAACTATAAAGTAAGCGAGTACAATATAATATCATTCTATTCTTATTTCTCACTCAATGCCCTATGGTATTATTTAAAATGTTATCAGGTGTTATTATTTTTATTATACTTTTTCTATTGGCTATTGTGACAGTGGAATTTCGCTAATTGTGTACTAATTTATTAAAATAATATATGATAATTAATAATAATGTCTAAACAAAATTTCGAAAGTTGTTCTTCAAAATGAAAAGGAATGGATCCAGATTTGTAAATATGCCAACGATAAAACTCAAAAGAAGTTAATTTTTTTTTTATTTACAAGATATAGGCGCTAGGTATATGTGGCCCTAATTAATAAATTCCTGTAAAAAAAAATACCTTCTTGCCCATGGAGCTAAGTATAAAATGTTAAAGAAACATCATTTATATGATTTACTATACATAAAAAAAATTATTTTTGTTGCATCAGCCTAAAAAATGTAATATTCCTATGATGTAATAGTATATTATGGCTTGATTTACGGTGCAGATAATATTATAAGACGAAAACCACGAACATTAATAATTATCCACTGATGGATTGTATATTTTAGTATATTTGGTAAAACATTGCTAAGAAGTTATTGAAAAAACATTTGAGTACATACATTTAAATGACCTTATAGTTGGTTAAGGTTTGAAAAAATGCATTTGCAAAAATTTTGTTAATCTCAGTGAATAAATTGTTTATTATTCCGTATTATGATGGTCGAAGGGCCCCCATATTAATTTGTCCCTGATCCCGAAAACCTTCGAACAGCCCTAAGTCATCAGACATCACCAATGTATAGATTAATATAAAATCTAACTTTATCTTTCCTGCTAACTTCACAAAAATGGTAGATACCTATCTAACAAAATCTGATTGTACAGCTTTATTTTTAAAACCGTTTTTTTATCAAGTAAATTGTTACATAAAAGATTTTACAACAGTATAAGACCACATTCATGTGAATATTATAAAAAAAAAACCTTTTGGAATAATAGTTTTACCTGAAAATGTCCATACAGCTTGTGTTAGATGTTATTAAAACATTTTATACAATGAAAAATTTAGTATCAAAATGGCACTTAAATAAATGTAGATAGTTACTTTTAAAAGTTAACAAGTTATTTAAAAATGAAGTAACTTATAGTTTATTATCCTATTTCTTTTTTTATCAATTCACAATTCCACACAAAGAATATAGATAACAAATATTATAACAAAATCAGGATACCACAATTTAAAGTAAACATTGACTAGTGTCTAAAATGTATTTTATAAATACAGGACCTACTAATTGTATGTACCCATAACTAACAAGAGTGATAAGATGCAGCATCTATGGTGATAATCATTTAATAAACTCAGATGAAACAGATGATGGTCTATAATGATGTATTTTTGCAATAAATAATTATTTTATTGAACTACCTATATATTTTTTAGGCTGGTGCTACATGACGTGCACACTGTACAAATTTAAAAAAGAAAATTATTTTTAAAAAACACACATAGTTTTGTAAATATGAACATTTTAAATGCACACCTAGATATCTAGGTGCAGATGTGTGATACTTAAAAGTTAAAGGTTTTCTTACGCCTATATTGTAAAGGAAAATAAAAATAAGAGTTGTAGATTATCCTTCCCAAACTCTTTAATCAAAACTAATTATTATAACATTAAGAAGTACAAATAGTACAAGACGAATACAATAAACTTTGAGTGAATAATCAAATGACAATTGACATCCAGATTGCTACTGTAAAGTATATTACATAGAAATTGTAAATGTTTGAGGAATATAACAAAATAAACCACTAATACGCTAAAACATCAATAAATAATTATTACACTCACCCAAATCTGAGGCCAGCAATCACTCATATATTTGGTGGACTTCTCACTACAGTTACTAGTCAGTAGTCACTATGTCAGTGTGGTCTATGAAGTAGGCACAAACGTCTACAAAATACGAATTGATCGACAATGAACAAATTGAATCCTCACCGCAACAAAATCCACTAGTGACTAGTCACTAATCAGTAATCACTGATGAGTATTGAGTAATGTACAACTGTAAAACCATGGTAAATACAGTCAATCATGATAATATAGAAAAACAGCAGGTTTATCTTGACGTTTTTGTTATAATTACACACTGTCTCGCTGAGTACAATGAACCACAGAATATAACGAACGAAGAATATTATCACTGTATGGGACTTTAACACGATTTAAGATAGTACTATCTTAATCGTGGACTATAACAAGTCGTATAATCACAACAACAAGACAGTGGTATTTTGTACAAAACCAGAAAACCACTAGGCGCTAACCAAAAGGCAAAATATGAAGGTTCTTTTAATTTCCGAGAATTCCGCTGAACTTAAGACTGACCATAAATATTAAATAGCTAGTAAATACTATATTATTGTGTTAAGTACTTAATATTTTTATTAGATCATTAGAATCTTTTAGTTAAACAATATTATTAATTAAATAATTAAGCAAATATTAAAATCGGTATTGCTAATAAATACTAAGTATACTTGTTTGTTGACCATGACATAAAGTGAAAGATTTGTAGTTTTTATCAACTGCTTATTATGAATTGGTAGATAGTCAATAATCATAGATATTCAAATGTTACGAGTCAAATAAAATGAGTAATTATAATTCTAACTATAAGTTCTTGGACATGTTTAATAAAAGAAGAACAATATTTTATTTTGGATTTTTCACTTTACTTATTTTTTGGTTCATCGGAGTTCGAAGTAGAGGTAAATAATGTTTGGTTTTCATTTACTGAAAAAAAATTTTAACTAAATGAATAGATTGATTTTAAATATTTTGTTATTATTAGATGCATCACGGTATCAAATTTTAAAACAAACATTGGAACAAACAAAAGAAGAAGTATGAACACCTTTACATTTGAAAGTAGTATGCTTATTAGATTTATAAAAAAACATTTATCGGTGACTAGCGAGTACTCTTCAATATTCACCACCTAACTTTTCAATTGAATATAATTATTAATATTATATGAATTTAAATACATATCATTTAGTTGAAATTTTTATCACTATTAACAGGTTTTGAAACATTTTTATTTTATATTTATATTTCTTTATATTACTGTATAAACTTATTATACATACTCTTATAATACTATAAATACAAATAATAACCTATCCATCTATTATGAAAATTATAATTTATGTTGTATGTCCACGCTATTACCTACTTAAGTTTACTACGCTGCTACTCTAAACATTTAAAAATATGTTTACCAACTATACGACTGTTCTGAATCTGCAAAAAATATCCTAGAGACTAAAACTATCAATTAAAAGTTTAAAAATGTCTACTAATAACTTGTAAAATTACTTACAGTTGTTATATGTTTGTAAATTATATTCTATATTGTTATTAACATAAAATGTTCTTTTACTAAAGTTGTACTAAATGGCTCAAAAGTAATAACATACTAACATATTATTTTAGTCAAAATTGTAATTTATGGGTTAAGTAACATTGTTTAAAAGTATTAATTTTGTTAATAGTGTGTGAATGTTTTTATTAGTTTTTTTAAAATTCACAATGGATAATGTCTAATTGTTTTTACTTGTGGTTTTCTTGGTAACTAATAGCCATAAAGTGTTAACATATTTATGTAATATGATAAATTACAAATGTTGTGTAATTTTTGTATCTTATGTTAATTTTCTATGGTGTATAATTTTTTTCAGTTAAAAATCAAATCTATAAATTACAATATTTTAAAAGAAAGATTTGAAAGTATATGTGATAAATGGCAACCAAACATTCCAGTTATATATGCCATCACGCCTACCTACAAACGACCTGTACAAAAAGCAGAACTTACAAGGTAAACTTAATAAATTTAAAGTTTACATCAACATTTTGAATTTTTAATGTTCTCAAAATTGTTATTTATTTTGTAGACTGTCTAACACTTTTCGTCTTGTAAATAATTTCCATTGGATTATTGTTGAAGATTCTGAAATGAAAACTTCACTTGTAGCCAATTTACTTTATAAAAGTAATTTAAATTATACACACTTAGCCATAGGAACACCAGCTGAATGGAAGAGAAAATTAAAAGTATACAATTTAAAATATCTGGTATTTTAATTTAATTTATTGAAATTTAAGAAATCATATGTATATTTTAGGAACCTAAATGGAAGAAACCTAGAGGAGTTAAACAAAGGAACAAAGCATTACAATGGTTAAGAAGTAACAGAGCTAATAAAAAAGATGAAGGGATAATTTTTTTTGCTGATGATGATAACACATATAGTGTTGATTTATTTAATGAAGTAAATATTACTATGCTATAACGAGAGACCAGGTTTTCATGTTTTTAAATGTTTTTACTGAGAATATGCAACTCCAATTGGATAAGCATTCTTGATGATTCATTTACTTATGAACTGATATACAAACTGTTTAGCCCATAAAAATGAATATTTCAAGGTTAAAGAATATTCTGTTCAAAAACATGTTATAGGAATATATTGCCATATTAGGATTAAATTTGGAAAACTTTATTAAAAGTTTAAAGATTCATAAAAAAAATTCAAAAATATTTTCATTATAATATCATATTTATTATAACAAAATGACTCAAAGTAATATTGATGAGAAAATCAATTATTCTCTTAGGTTCTCTACATCTCTTATCTCATACTCATAGACGGAGAACGGTGGTAGTTCCTGAATTCAACGTGCGTAGCACTGACTGTGTGTCTCACACTTCTGATCAAATTCATTAATAATTATTGTTAGGTGTATTAACAACTACTGTAAAAGATGTCAAGTTTTGGTGTGTCATGGCAAATTAAAACGCCAAAAATCTCCTCTACCCTCCACTTGTTATTTTTTGAATTGTTTTAATACATCATTCTGTTACTCAACAATATACAATACGTTTTATTATTTTTATTATTTAAGACAACAGGCAAATAGCCACGAAGAAATTAACAGAAGAATAATGGCAGGAAATAAGTGCCATTTTGCGATTGTACCATAGGCATGACTTGCGAAATTTGATCTAAATTTAAAATCTTTAAATTCGATGGTCACATTCCAATATCCTAACAGAATATTTTATTGGTGGGTGAGGGGGTGTAGTTTTCCAGTCCTCTGCTACTGTTGTGCATGAACTGCGAATGAGGTCTGGACACGCCTATGGCTTGTACCATTATTTAAGTCAAGATTACTGGCCAAAAATACAAAACTAAGAATTTATAAAGTGCTTCTTAGACCTATAATTCTGTATGCTTGTGGAGGATGGGCGTCAACAAAAAAGATTATTTTGATGAAATTATGGAACATAGAAACATCTTATATTATTTTAAGCGCATATAAATCTGGTCTCTAGCTATAACTGTATTAACGTTATCATATTATTATACTATTATTTCTTTAATGTTATTTACATAGATGCGAACTGTAAAAGGTGTTGGTGTTTGGCCAGTTGGTCTTGTTGGTGGTCTTTTAGTAGAAAAACCATTGATAAATAGTAAAGGTAAAGTAATTGGTTGGAATAGTGCTTGGAGACCAGAACGACCATTTCCCGTCGATATGGCAGGTTTTGCAATTAATTTAAAGCTTTTACATAATCATCCTAATGCTGCGTTTTCGTGGGATGTCAGTCGAGGTTTCCAGGAAAGTGCCATACTTTCACAGGTAACCACAGTAGAACAATTGGAGCCTATGGCAGATAATTGTTCAAAAGTAAGTTTGCACAAATTTTTTTTTATTGTGGACTTTTATTACCTTACAGTAGAATCTCGGTAACTCAAATTTCTATAGGAATTAAAATAAATTAGAGTTATATATTTTTCAAGTTATATACTTCACAACTTAAAAACACTTCACAAATGTGAGTTATCAAGGCTCATATGTATATTCATAATCATTTAAAAATGTAGGTGTATGTTTGGCATACAAGAACTGAAGAACCAATACTAAAAGCAGAAGAAAAACTTAAAAACCGTGGACTGCGATCAGACATGAATATTGAAGTTTAATCTCAACCAATGATGAAAACACCAGGTGCTTTATGCACGTGTAATTATTTAAGTCTATGTGAATACTCACTGCTCAATGGAGAAAGTAAAAGCCAACTTGTGTTTTTACTTATATGCCCGATCAAATTAAGTTGTGACACAGATTAAAATGACTTATTAGTTATTGCTTATAAAAACTATAAAAGAAATTTATTTGAACCTAAATCTAAATTATAAATTTGTATCCAATAAAATATTTTGGATCAATAATTTACATTTAGTCATAATTCAATTTAAAAAAAAAATTTTATTTTTTAGTCAAGTAATTTCATGTCATACAGATTTATTTTTTAAATACATTTATTTTAAAATAATAACATATATTATGCATTAACTGAAAAATTATAATTTGTCATTTTAATTTAAATTAATTTAATAAAGTTGAATATTTTGGTAAGAATATATTAACTGCTCATTTATCTATCTTTTAATAAATAAATAAAAATTATAATTTTATTTCAACAAAAAAAAAAAAACTTATACACTGACTTCCAATACAAAAATATGAAATACTTGAAAATAATAAAATGTTGTTGGATGATAAATTATAAAAATTAAAAAAGTACTGTCATGCTATAAATATTTTTATTTTTTTTATTTCTCTTTAAATAACCTCAAATTAATTAGCTATTTTCTGATAGAACTGTTTGTAAAAGTTTTTTTGTGTGTCTTCAGTCCTGGAACACACATTAATTTCTGTTCATCATTAAAAATAAAAAATAAATTAAGATGTTTTTGAATTTTTCACAATTTGTTAGAATTTTTCTTTTATATTTATAAAATTGGACTTTAATATGATTAAGCAATTGTTGTGTTCCTACTTTTTTTTACATATGCAACATTCTTTTTAGTTATGTAAAAGTAATCGTTTTCTGTTAGGTATATTTTACCAAATTTAATCTCCTTCCTGAAATATGTCATTATGTTGTAATACATTGTGCTCAATAATATACGCAAGATTATATTTTTAATAACAAACTATACAAAGTAGGTATAAATTATTTATATGTACAAAAAATATTTTTCTGAAAAATGTAATATACTTACATAGATTGATAAATGTAATAACTATGTTTTAATTTTTTTAATTAGTCTTTAATAATACTTAAAGTTGCAATAAATAAATTATTTATATTAACTGCAAGAAGCTTGACAAATCTTTATTAAAACACACAATGATAATGTATTGATTAGAAAATATTTTATTATCCTATTAGTTTTAATCAGATTCATATTTTAAATGAATAATAAGTAGCACATCATATTACATTAAAACAAAAATTTAGTTTAATTTTTTGTAAATCATTTATTTTTTTTTAAACTATTTTTAACAACAAAAAATAATATTTTAGCATATTAATATTTTGCATTATATATCATGATCAACCTTATTCCAGTTAAAGTATATGAATAATTAAAGTTAAAAATTGTTTTATATCGTAATAATTCATTGTATTATCATTCAACCGTCCTTAAATGTTTATGTTCAATTTAAATTATGAAAACATTGTGATATTTTAAGTATTGAAATGCCATGACATTTTATATTATATAGTTACCTAATCATATTTTTTTATACATTCAATTGCTTGTGTTTATTAAACAATATTATTTTGACATTTTTAGTTGATTTGTACATTTTAATGTTGATAAGTTTAATTTATCTGAATTAAAAAAATATTGTTAAAGATAATAATGCCATGGCATAATTTATTATACTATAACGCATATACGTATAACATATTTAAAGTTTAAAATAAACATTATTTATATATTTACTAATTTTTTTATAGTTTACCACTAGAAATATTTGTATACCTAGTTTTGTATTTTATATTTTAATGTATTATTTTACTATATTTTATTCATTTTTATTTTATCAACTGTATAGCTTCATTAATGGTTTTCATATATTTGTTACTAGAAAATTGACAGTCATTTATACCATATTATATGAATTATTGATTATTGTCTTAATGTATTAATATGTTTACTCCAAGGAAATTATTATTTATTTATTTATTTATTTATTTATTAGGTAATAAAATATAAATAAAAATAATTTAATGTATTTATAATTAAATTGAAATTATTCTTTTTTAGTCAATTTTTATTTTAAAATCATAGTTTTTAAGTTAAAACTACTTGAATAGTATAGCCTTACACAAATATGGTATTAAAAATGGGCGTTATAAAATTTGTTACTAGGGATTTAAAACAATATATAAATGTACCTGGGCCATCTTAAGGCCGGGGCGAGAACTCCTCGTACTTGAAAAATCCTGAGTTTTCTTTAAATACTATGATTTACATACTATATTATTGATTGAATCAAATTACAAAGTAATAAAATACAAAGTACGAAATACTTGAACAATGTGCAATACACTATGGTAATACAACTGAATAGTATTTGATATAGCGTACATAACAATTAACAAATAACAAATGAATACCTGGAAGCAACAACAAGACATCTTCAATTCGTACATTTTTTCAATAAGTACCTAGTTGCAAGTGACAAATTATCAAGATCAAATTTGTATGACCACAAAAATCAAAAAGATATGTCTAATTATTTATAAAATAAAGTACCTTATCGTAATAAATTTAATATTTTTACTGCAACTACAATACATCCCTATTTATATGATAGCTCTGTATTTAACAAGCAGATTTTGGTTTTTTTTTACCATAAGTAACTGGTTCATAATTAATTTGTATTTTATAAATTAGACTTACAGAGTTTAAGGCAACAATATAATATATTAAGAGATAGTGATAAGTATTAGAAATGTTTATCTGGAAATGAAAAAAGAGCAAAAAACCGACAAAATTGAACAAGAAAAAATATAATATATTTTAATACAAACCTCTATAAAGAAATGCATTTATTAATAATTCACACAATTAGATCGGTTTCACAATTATTTTGGATTTCTTTTGAAAATAATCGACATTTAGAAATGCTGAATAAAAATCCACGACCCCAGAAAAATAAATCCCCAGATTACATTTTTTCTCACAAACACATGCAAATTATAACAATTTATTCTTATTGTGTAGTAGTATATACTTAAAATGTAGAAAATGTTAAATTTGTATAACTAAGGATTGAAAATTGAAAATACTACGTTTCCTATAATATTTTGCCGATAATATAAATATAATATTATTAGAAGGTGTTTTTTTCAAGTTTTACTGTTTATAGATTCTAGATGCCTATCTACTTAAAAGACAATAAAATAAAAATAAAAATAATAATCGAACAACAGTTACCTAATGGATGAAGTCAAATGTACTCAAAGTTATTTTATATAGCATAAAAAAATATTTGGAACAAGTAGGTACGGTCAAACAAAATAATAAAATTATTTAAAATTATATAAATTTCGGTACTCGCAGTTAGAAACATAACATAATAATTTACAAATATTTCGAATGATCGATATACGTCAAGCAAATCATTACGTTATATTATAGATTATAAAAGGTTCATACTACGCAGGGCTAAACCATACACAGGTGACATTTGAATTTCTTGCTTTTTATATCGAGTATAATATTATCATCGTCAAAATGTTAAGAGAGAAGTAAAAAAAAATAATTTTACAGAATTATACATAGGTTAATCGCAGTATAAAACAAAATGTTATTAGTAAACAGAGTTATCCAACAAGTATGCTCACCCCCTTTTTTTCTTTAATAATAAAGTTTTTCAAAATCTGATTTTTGGATCTTTAAATATACTCAAAGACAGGTGCGTTTCCCTGCTGGCACCCCCATTTCCGAATTCTGAATTCAAACCAAGGGCTTTTGTTTGTGCTACGTTTATGCTGGATTGTGCTCGAATTTCATCGTTTGTGCTGCAACCCCACTGCACTAAAGTGGCACCCCCACTAAAGATCCGTTCTATCTCATTAGGGTTTGCAGCATAAACGATGAAATTCGAGCACAATCCAGCACAAACGTAGCACAAACGAAAGCCCTTGGTTTGAATCCAAAATTCGGAAGTGGGGGTGCCAGGGAAATGCACCTCTGTAAAATATTTGGCGGATTATTTTTTTGAGAATTTTGATGTATTGAAATCAAAATTTTAACGAGTAGTTTTCTTGTTATTACCTACACATTTTGTGCTAAGGATAATTTAGTTTATAATAGGAAATAAGGATATGCTTATACAGTATACGTTGTTATCTATGGTCTATACACATAATATAAAATACTACGTAATTTTATATTTATTTAGTCAAACACCTAGGTAAATAGCAAGTAAAATAAACCCAGAATTTTTTTTTTGGGGGGGGAGCTAAATTCAAAAAATTGTTATATTAATAGGTAGTATTTATTTTGAAATATGTACAGAAATCTTAAAGCTTGTTAATTAACAATTAAAAACGAATAAATAAATAAATAAGCTCGCGAAAAACCAACGATGTCGACTTGAACAGTTGAACGACAATGCTAGTTAATCTACTGAATAAGTTATGAAAGTGGAATTTGTCGTAAAGATACCTGCGGTTTGAGATAAATTAAATTGTATCGATAAAAATGTATAATCTAGACGTTTCCGGTATCCTATACAGTACACAGTTTCAACTAACGACGTCGCGACGATAATAATAAACAACAGAGGTCTCTCCCGGGGCCCGGAATGACAGGTATAAATATAATATTATATTATATTATACCTACCTAATGTTTAAATTTCGATAGTTGATATTTTTTTTTATAATAATTTAAAGTCAAATGTCAATTGTCAATAAACCTAATAAAATATGTTTTGGGGCTAGCCATTTGGGGGGGGGGGGGCTAAAGCCCGTTAGCCCACCCCCTTGGGTGCGACCTTGAAACTGTGGTGAAGGACACACCGTAAATTGGAAAGGATGCATCACATATAAAAATGTAATAGAAAAAGCTCACCCAAAAAAACTACAGCAGCACAAAGAATACTACAAAAGCCTGCGAAACCAGTCACTCGAGAAGTTTCTTTTGCACAGATGGCTAGTTCTTCGAACGAAAATCAAAAGGGTCCACTGACTCAAACTTACACACAACAATATAAAAATGTACTATCGCTATCTGACGTGATGGCAGCATTAACAAAATTATATGAGAGATTGGACAGGCTTGAAAATAGCCAGCCGAAAACCAAAGCACAAAAGAAGAAGAACGGTGCACGTTAACTATACGTCTATATGGCTATATGTTACTCAAAATTGAAAACATCCAAATAGTACTGAATCAATCACCAATCCCACAAAAAGATTCATCAAAATATCTTGGAATTCACCTTGACGCTTGTCTAAACTGGAAACACCATATATCCGTCAGAAAAAAATTCAGATTAAAAAAAAAATGCGAAAACTTTATTGGTTAGTCGGACCCCGCTTCGAGTTAACCATCGAAAACAAACGTAAACTGTATGTAGCAATTATAAAACCGATATGGATTTAACTGTGGGGTCGTGCCAGTAAATTTAATATCGATGTAATACAAGATACAACGCTGTTAAAACATCGCTCTTCGAACCATCACTGCAGCCTACTGCCTACCGGTTCGAAAGAAACAACGCAATTCACCGTGATATGATGCTGCCTACGGTAGCAGCCGAAATCCAAAGGTTTGATCGCAAACACGAGACGAGGCTAGATCACCATGTCAATCCATTGGCCATCCATTTATTAGATAACTCCAAGGACATCAGACTCTTAAGCGTCTGAAACAATACGACTTAGTCTAAGATTTTAAATTAAGGCAGAAGCCACTTCATTGGAAGTGACTCCGTCAACGTGTAAAATATACATAATTTATATCTAGTATGTAAAATATATATAATTGTTAAACATATTTATAAAGACCTTTGGGTCGTTTAAATAATAAAGCCTCAGGGCATTAAAAAAAAAATAATAATTTGTGTGTGTCTGTGAGAAAAATTGTAGATTTTTTTTCCTAGGATTTTTATTCCGATCACCGAAAATAATTGATCTAGGTACCGTTGATTCAGATACATGGATATAAAGTTGCCATGATCTACAGATTCTTTACGGATATAAGATAAGTAAAAACATAGACATAACTACATACCTACCTAAGTGGAACTGAATTGTATATTTTAAATTTGTACCCATATTTTGTACTCACCATACTTTATTAATGTATAATGCTTAATGTAAATTCTATAATAATATGTAGGTATGATATGTTTTATTGTTGAGCTGTAATAGTCTCTGACTAAAAGCTATTAAAAAAAAAAAAACCTAATAAGTATAAGAACTACATTCAATCAGGAATGAAGAATACATTAATCAGCTATATCAATTAAACTTTATATAGTAGACAAAATGAACTTTAATATCATTGACACACATCCTGATCCCTACAACAATAATATAACATAATATATTTTAAAAATATACAGCAATTAATAAAAATATAAAATATATAATATGAATGTATGATGCATTGATGCGAAATGGTTATGTGAAGTATTGGTAAGGAACCTTCACTAAAGTTAATAGATAAGTAAAAATACTTAATTTATGTACACATTTTTGTGGGAGAGGTTACGGTTATGATCCGGGAATTATGGCCCGGGCCCCGCAAATTGTATGGAAGGCCCAGCGGCCCTGAAATGTACCTATTATGTAAGCAACTGAAAATTGTGATGTTATTCTTATAAATGTGTTGAATCTAGAAAAAAACGTCAAATCTATTGCACTTAAAATTCACAAATAACAGTTTTAAGTCAATTATCAAGTTCTTAAATAAAATGTTTAAAAAAATAAATAGGTAAATAAAAGTGATAAATCACAAATAACGTGTAGAATATACTAAAGTTGTTAAAAAATGTGGTAGGTATGTTTATCCCTATTAAAACAGGTTCTTTTACTTAAAAAATCACGAATATCAGTTTTTCACTAAAATAAAATAATCCTGACATCTGCTATTATTGACTATAAACTTAATTTAAAAAAAATATTTAACTGTATATAATATGATATATGCTGAAATTAATTACAAATGTTCAACTGTTGTTATTTTAAGTACCTTTACAATGTTGTCACTTTTTACTTGTTTACCGACCACCGTTTACCTATGTACCTATATGTGGCTATGTACCATTCAACCATTGTACCCCCAATCGGCTATCCCTATGGCGTGTTAAAATAGTTACGACTCAACCCCGCCTAGAAATTGATTTTTCCTTAAATATGTGACCACATGTAACACATCCACACTGTACAACCATGAAGGTACTTAATAGCAACTAACAATTTAAGATAAAAAAATAAAAATATTTGCTTAAAATGCCTTAATAATCATCAATCTAGACTGATCTTTAGCAAACTAGAAAACAAACTTAAGACTTAAGTACATTTATTAGTTATTACAATTATATTGTGGTGACTCAAATGCAATAATCGATGTTAAAAAATGTATAAAAAAAGTTATTGATATCGGTTGGCGTTGACAAACACTTGTTATTTGATAAGCCGATAGATAATGAGGTATTAACTATTGGAGGTTAAGCTTAAATAAAATAAAATTAAGACAAATGAGACGTGTCTAAGTGATGGTTGCAATATGTCACGCCAAATTGCAAAGAACCGAAAGTCGGGGACGAGGTAAAAATACTGTACCTATACAAACCATCAAGGCGGTGGAAGTGGAATAGTAAGCCACGGTCTGTGAAAAAAACGTTCATACTCAATACTTCATAATAATATCATGACATGATATTAATAAATAATGTGTGAACGCGGTTTTTTTTTAGGATTTTTTGAAGGATCATTTTGAAATTTGTTATTTGTTTCTACTTTCTGATGGCGTCGATATGTCGGTACTATATTTAAAAAAAAATTTATAGTGGTAACTTAGATATTATTTTTTGTATTTGGAAAAAAAAGGCGCAATATCAAAATACGGTATAAAAAGCCCCACCTATGGAAAAGAAAGCCTCGTACCAACTAAATTCCTAACACTCTTTTATTGTAGTGTATTATATTATCATTTTTAATTTTAAAATAATATATCATTATTTATCTTTACGTTTTTTATGTAGGGATCAATAACCATATTTGTAATGTATAATTTGTATATACTTTTATATCACAATAATATTTAATAAAATGATAAATCCAATATTTTAAACTATTTAAGTATATAAGCATACATTTGAAATATAAGAGATTAAAGTATATACCAGGGGTCACCAAGTGACGGCCCGCGGGCTGCATCCGGCCCGCGAATGCATTTTAACCGACCCGCAGACTGAGAAGAAAATCCAATAATTTAATACGAATTTTAATCAGATGATTTCCTAAAAAATGTGTGTAATGAAAAGTATTCAAAAACTGAAATCGATTCTACATATGATGAATTTTGGTTAAAATATGTATCTGAAAAGAAATACCCGACGTTGAAATTATTGACAGCGAAAATGTGTACAATGTTTGGCTCCACATACGTCTGTGAGTCTGCTTTTTCAAAAATGAAATATATCAAAAACAAATTCCGATCCCGACTCACCAACGAACACCTTGAAATGATGATGAAGATAGCTACCACA
Source organism: Myzus persicae (assembly GCF_001856785.1). Lineage (NCBI taxonomy): Eukaryota > Metazoa > Arthropoda > Insecta > Hemiptera > Aphididae > Myzus > Myzus persicae. The sequence goes on along the minus strand of NW_019102621.1, from coordinate 309,565 downwards.
AACCATAACCCCGACTTAAAGCAGCTAGTTGAAAGCAAGATCTGCCATTTTTCTCATTAAAAATATTAATTTATAATTGTTTCATATATTTATTAAATTTTATTTTATTTTCATTAGTTTTAGTTACATAATAATTAATAAGTGTACATATTTTTTTTTTAGAAATAAAGAATTTTTGACCAACGGGCATATTATAATAATTATTATGAACTTTGAATTTTTATGGCCCGCGAGAATTTTCCGAATTCTTAATGTGGCCCGCGGAAAATATTAATTGGTGACCCCTGGTATATACTATGTAGTAATACAAGTAATTGGCATTTAAGCATTTAACTTTATCTTAAAAATTGTTAAGATATTATATTTTATTGTAGACTTTATCTTAGTATCTACAACATTTTATTATTAAAAATGTGTTTTTTTCGTTCATATAGTTATTGCCTTAATGGTTGTGATTATTTTGAATTAAAAGTTTGTACCTATACGGCGTACCTATATGTTAGATAGTATGATATTCTCTTTAGTACTCATTTTTCGTTTACCAGGTTATTTTCGTGTAACGTTTTGATTATTTTGAATTAATAGTGCGAATAGAAGTGATTTAAAATAATAATAAAAAAAACCTCAAATTGCATACGGTGGATATTTGTACAATATTCGAAAAGAATGCAAAGTGATTCGTTTGAGGATATTATGATTATATTTAATTATGGAAATCAAAATAAACAAGAATAATGTATTTAGTTGATACAGGACTTTTTTTACCGTATTTTAATGGTAGGTCTTTTTTTGAGGGGGCTCTTTTTTCTTAGATTCATTATTTTTATTTTATTAATAGGAATTTGATGTTTAAATTAGATGAGAATACATAGGATAACGTATATTTATTTCAATTATAACTACAACCGCATACTATAAAATACATACTATTAGTAGGTATTAATTGTAGCTAAATTATATTAGGTAGATACCTACTTATACTAATGTTATTATTTATTATTATTATCGACTATATTCATATCAATAACTTTGTAAATTGCAGCTCTCCACAACGACCTAAAAATTCAAACTGTTAACAAACTTGCTAAAAGCCAATATTCAAATTTCCACTCCAAATTAACTAACCACTCAAACCCTCTTATTAAAAACATGTCCACTCTCACATTACCACAAATTCCCCGTCGATTAAAAAGATACTAGCTGGTCTAAAGACTCCTAAAATAGAGAAAAAAAAGTTAAAAATTAAACAATAAAAAAAAAATAAGAAGTCTTCTGAGGTTCTGTTAATGAATGGTCTCCTCTTCATGTTATTCATGTCTTTGTAAATATTTTGTTATCCTTATTACTTATTGTTTGTTATTGTAAACAGATTGAATATATTTAAAATAAAAAAATAAAAACTTTGTAAATTACCTCGGGTTTCTGTGCATGGTACATACACATAAAAAAGTGCAATATTATAACAAACATAATATGTGTAAATTTGAAATTTGAATAAAGCATTAAGTTAATCAACTATGCAATTTACTATAAATATTTATATACATATAGGTACTGCTCATGACTAAATGCACCTATACCTATATAATATATATAACTACTGTATAGTATATAGAATATAGATATATAGGCAATAGGCATCTAGCATGATATTACCAATGTCCTATATAGTTGCCTACCTCGCGATCATGGCTCATAGGTACCTACATTCTAACATCCTACCCATATATAGTACATTAGTACCATTGAGTCTATATACCTACACAATATTAAAGTATACATACTTAATGGTATGGTAGTACCTATATGAGAATATGGCTCAGTGTGTACTAGTGTACTGCGTTAGGTGGGTAAACGGCTATACCTAACTACCTAAAGCTTAATAGTAAGTAGTAGGTAATAAAAGATATAAGCAACTAACAAGTCTATAACTTATTTAATTTTGACTATCAAAACAACTCGGGATCTAATATATTTTATATGCAACTCAAAGTTCCAAAAAAACAACACGGAACAATAAATAACATTGAACCAGTTGGCAGTCATACAAATAACTATAAGGGTCACACAAGACTCAACGATTAAACAATTGAAGAGACGAATATAAAAATCAAAATTAGCCACTTGTTGAAGATCTCATTGTTTTTAAGACTAAAATAATGACTATAAATATATGTTCTTTACGATTTACAAAAATTGTTAAGTATTTCGAACAATTTAACAGGTTTTAAATAATTTAATATTGATATTGGATAGTACAGTTTATAATTTTTTATATTATAATAGTATGGTATTTAAAATAATAATAATATATTTAAGTCAGTCGTTATTTTTTTTTTTAAACAATCAATATGAAAAAAACTCTACTCAGAACAGACCAACGTGGTTCGCGGGAACCTCCGGCTCCGCTTGCGCCGGCCGAAGCTGACCGTGGTAGTAGGGCCTGACGGTCGGAGTAAGAGGCCGGGCCGTTTGTTCCGGTTGACCACCACTGCCTTGAGCGGGTGCGGCGCCGTGGCGCCGTCGAGCGACTGCGACGTTCTGCGCATGTTCTGCGCGACCAGACTGATCAAGTAGCCACCGAACGCCAGGAACGACAGGACGGTAAGGGACATCTGAAAGGCTGTCTGCATCGAACTGCCCGCCGCCGACGAGTGCAGAACATCCGCGGTCCTCCGCAAGGCCATAGCGTTCGGTGCGTCCTCTTCCGCCGTAGCCGCCGCCGCCTCCTCATCGTCTGTCCGTCGAATAGAATGTTCATCTGATAGACAAAATTACATAAATTGTATGTCATGCTACTGTTATAACTTATATTTAAATACACTCAGAGAGTAAACCGAATTAGGTTTCGGGAGTGGGAGGGGTGACACCCCACCACTCTGCAACAATAATATTAGACTTTGAAGTTTTGGTCGGCTGCTGGTCGCTGGTACTCTGTAAATTTGTTCGTTATTTAGCGAAAATTAGGAATTTCTAATTCAACACCCTTTAGTTTTTTTTAGTTCTCTCCGGATCACATATTGTTTTGACATAAAAAATTTACTTGAGTGAAGTTTCCCCCTCCCCTAAACCATTTTGGCCATATTATATGTTAAGCGAAAAAAATAGGTTACGTAGTAGGTATAGGTGCTAGTATGTGCTACGGCTACCCATAAACGTATTGTAACAAGCTTCCCCAAATATTCAGCTAGGAAAGAATTTTAATTTATAAAATGCGCATCCGGTAACTGAGTCTGGGCCATTACTTAATTATTTGTATGCATTTCCTTATACTACTTGTTAGTTAAACATATTATGAGCATACCTATACATTGTCAGTTGATGCATGGTTTTACCTCATCCACCCGAGTAACCAATAGCAACCATGCATAAAAATTAAAAATATAATATATTTTACAAAAAAAATACTTATCTTCTACTAGGGTATGTAGCTAATAGGTATGCTACGCCGCCATTTTACGACTCATTTATCACTGTGCATATAAAATTCCCTGAGTTTATTTTATCATTTTTATATTGATAAATGAGTAGCAAAATGGTGGTCTAAAATATAAAATAGTCTCTTTAACACAAAAATAAAAAATAAAAACATACGCATCATTCTAAAATCAATAGATTTTTCATCGGAGCGCTCATAATCAGAATCTAAAATAAACAATCATAAAATAAGTAGTATTGTCTCCTATTTAATATTTATACAAAAATTGAAATTTTTTAAATACGATTCAGCGTTGATCTAAACATTTGTTTCGATTTTATTAGTCAATCAATTAATAGGTATATTAATTATTTATAATTTAAGTACTTAACATATTTCTTACCTTTTATCCGAAGTTCTTTTTTCATTTCTAGCAGTTTTTCTAACGGCAATGCTTCTAAATCCATACTTGCTTTGCTCCAATAATGTGGTTTTTTTTCTTCGTGCCCGTTTAAATAACATATCAGCGAAAAACTTAATCCTATCAATAAAGTATTCATTGTTAACTTGTATATACATACACTAATGATGTATTTATAATATGTTGCTTCAAGTCCTCACTGTTAAGGAATGATGCCTTACTATTATAGTTATACTTTATCGTTTACTTGATGTACCTACATAATCAGGGTCTAGTATTTTAATTGCATCGTTTCGCACCAAATGGCGAACACATTTGTGTCACCTAAAGTGACAGTGCAATGCGGCGCATGCGAGTATGGTGTGACCTAATGGTCTAATTGTATTATTAATGAATACATCTACATACAAATATAATAGGAAGATTTAGATAATTATATAGACAAGTGTAATAGCATAATAAGTATTTAAATCTTTCTTTTTACACTCATTCACAAAATAGCGTAAGTTTATAATTTTATAATTATCATATCGAGCATATAATAGCCTGTAGTATATAATATGTTACGGATAGAGTACAAAAATCGAGTTATGTACCTATATGATGGCTATTGCCTATTGGATAAAGTACAAATATCATTTGCATAAAGTTTATTTTGAACATTAACCGTTTAATTTTTACATTATTTATACCTTTGGGTGGATAGTGTCACGATTCAGCAAAATACGATACAGTAATATAATGTTAAAGTATACGTTATGATAAAACGTGTATACTATATTCTATAATTTTAAGCTTCAGTGCAGTTTTCTTGTTAACTTGTTCAACGTATATTAAAGTTCTATTATTTTATTTATTAAAATATGTTTTCACTAAGAGACATTTTACGAATTGCAATAAATAAATTAATAAAAAGAATGAGAATTCAGTGTATTTAAAGGAATTAAAATACAATGACATATTATTATCAAATATTTAAAACTTGAACCTCACCGGGAAAAACAAATAAATCATACAGATTATCAAAGAAATACAACGATATCACGTATTAGTCTTAATATTGGTGGAGAGGAAAAATTAATATTTTCAATGTCAGAAGGTAGTAGAAATATTTTATATTACTCTATAAACCATTGGCCCCGAACACGTTCTTCAAGTAGTTAAAATAAAATAATAGAGTAAATACATTTACAAATTTACATGTACCTATATAGAGTATAGGCAAAAGTGTATAATAAACATTTTAAATGACTCTTGATCAGACACCCATTTATGTCGAGATTATAATTGTATTTAATTTAAGTCTGCCAGTGGTTTATTTAAAAAAATATATTTCTATTCCAATTTTATGCATATAATAATTGCAATACGAAAGTTCAAGTTTAATTGTAGGTAGTTGTTTCATTCACGACTAGAAACATAGTAATTAGTATTTTAGTACATAAAGGTGTATTCACTCATATTAAACTTAAATAGGCTCTAAGAAAATATTTAAAAGTGTCTACTGTCTATACATCTTACCCTAATAATTTACACAGCACATACTGTGGGCCACCATCAATTGGTCAATATTTATTCGGTATTTTAAATTTTATATTATGGGGCAATTCCAAATAGCCCATACATGAATAGTGGGTAATCCACGACTATATAATCACTATAATAAGTAACTACTGTATCACTATAACAACTATTGTAGTATTGTCTATTATAAATTATATCACAACCAATGCACTTCAGAAATAAAGTCTGCAGACTATAAACAACAAAATATTATGTATAAATGCCCAAGATTATATATAGTCTGGTATAAAATGAAATTGATTTTTATTTTAACAGCTGCATCCAAATGTTCTGGCGTCAAACACGAATCTCATAGCATGAAAACTGACACTTTGTATTTTACGTTTACGTGGCGTAAACATTGTTAAAACAATTAAACCACAACGGTCGTAAATTAGGTTTTTAAGACACCAGTGAACAATATTGAACTGTTACGTTATTAATTATCTTCCCCTTCTACAATCACCCCTTTGTAAGACAAAAATAAAAAATGTAAATTGTGAATTGTGAATTTAAACATTCAGTACACAAAATGGATCGCCGTCAGTCACAAGCATGTCTGAAAGTGACGGACACATTGAATTTCGGTATCGATAGGATACTGAATACTAACACTGACTCGGGTAAATATTAAATGTACTTAATATACTTTTATTGATATTACAAGAAAGGTTTAAATTCTAAATATATATTCATAGACTTGATTCGTTAAATTGAGTGTCTGTGTTATCGCCCATCATTTATACATTAGATTAGGTACTCCAGATCTAAAAGTGAAATAATCGAAATTCGAAATTTGTGTTGGAATTGTAACGAAATAATGACAAAAATAAATAAACAGCGGATAAAATAAATAAATATTAATTGTGAATTAAAGTGTAAACAATGTACATATTCGTTCAAAATAATAATAAGTTACAACCTTTCCTTACCTAATATATGTATTAATGTGTACTTTATAAATACATATTAATTATTATTTTATTGTGTGTTATATTATACAGGCGCGGATCTAGAACGTATTTACGGGGGGGGGGGGATCTTAAATAAAATTTCAGCCTATAAGTCTGATAAAAATGCAAGTAATGCAAGTCCATTTAAGCGTGAGTCTACGGGGGGGGGGCATGGCCCCTTGGCCCCCCCCCCTTGGATCCGCGCCTGATATTATATGTATCATGTATGTACAATATTAATTAATACAAATTAAGTTAAAACGCAGGGTTCAGAATTTAGTTTCAAATGCACTCAACTATTAAACATTTTTGAAATCTTTAAACTACTAGTATGACATGTGTTTATATTTTGTATAATATTATGTATACTTAAAAGCATAACATAACTTAAATTAACCATACATATAATATAATCTGTGATTGAGCATTCGCAGGCATTATAGGAATTGGTACCTATAACATATACTCACGTATTAATATTGTATACTAGATCGATCGATGAATAAAAAAGAAAAGTGTACCGGTAGAGCTGTGTTCACGGTCACTCAAAAGAATTGGTTAGAATATTATTTCCAAATGGAAAAATACATTACCAAACAAAACAGAAAAATATTGGCTTCCAGTCTTGGACTTACGGACTTGCAGGTCAGTTGATATTATTATAATGATATCTCGCACCATTAGCATTAGCAAGTTGTAATCATATATTTAATACTGTCGTTATTTATAGGTAAAAGTATGGTTTCAGAATAGAAGGATGAAATGGCGGCATACCACAGCTGCAACGTCTTTAAATAAATAGAATTCAAACAATTTGTATTAATTTTCATTTAATAGTAAAAAATTACAAGTATATATACCATGTGGCATGTATGATAGTATGTACTATACCTAAGTCATTATTCATTAATAAATAATAATACATTTTATACACAATATTTTTTTTTATAATTTAGTGCAAGATATAATATTATACTGGTACTTAATTACTAATCACTGCGAGTGGCCTTCTAAAAATATACTACCAATTATAATTCGTCCTTATTATCTAATTTTGATCAAAAATGAAATGATGACATTATACTGCAATCGTATTCAAAAATATTATACAAATATTTACCAAAATATATGTTGTATATTATACTTTCATAACAATACGCTAGCGTTAAGTGTACGTATTATGACACGTGTCAATAATATAATATTATGCCGATGATGGTAAATATAATATACTGACGGAAATTAAGAATAACGTATAGGTACATGTGTTTGAAAAAAAACAACAAACCTTATCATGGCCAGGAACTTATACATTAATAAATATTGTAATATTACCAACTAAGTGTATATAATAATTATCATCGTGGATGACGTTTTATTTCTTTATCGAATTCTGAAAGTCGTTGCCAAACTGTTTTTCGAGAACGTACGACGGCGATGGCACCCTGTACCCGAACGGTAGAATGTCGAGACTCTGGACATGGGCCTTGACCACGGCACCGGTCGGGAACCCACCGAAAGTGTTCGAAACGCCTTCGTCTTTGGGCTTCTGGTAGTCAGTGCCACCGTACTGTCCGTACTTGTCGTCCACCACTATCGGCCGAGACGGTTGGCCATACGACGTATCCGGCGGTCCAATCGGCCTGCCGGTGGACGACTGCTGCTGCAGCAGGTTGTACCCTCCGGTTGTCGACTGGCCGTAAGACGACGTCGTGTCCACTGGCCCCGCGTGGTAGCCCTTCTTCGGTGGGTTTCGTTTGTCGAACTTGTCGAACGACTGGAAGAACGATTCTTCGTCCTTGTTCTTGTACGTGGTGGGCCACTTTTTGGGTGGCAGAGAGGGGTCGTCTTCCGGGAACGCCGAACCAAGAGGCAGCGTGCTGTCTGGTGACAGGAATTCGTCGGACAGGCCACCACCTCCGCCATTGCCACCGAAGCCTTTGACAGGTGGCTCGGGGCGCCGGCGGTCCGGGAGCGGTGCAGACGTGCTGGCCGAAGGCCCGAACAGGTCCTGCGGCTCGAACGCGATCGGTGACAGCGGCGTGGACGACGGCGACGATATCAACTGCAACGGGGGCAACACAGACGACGGCACAGGTACCACCAGGCCACCACCACCGACGCCACCGACGCCACCTACCACCACACTGCTGCCCGGGAGCGACGGCGCAGCGGCCGCGCCACCGGCCGCAGCGTTGTTGACAATTCGATACCCGATGTTGGGCCCTGCCACGTACTGCACCGTCCGCTGCACGCCCTTGTCGTCCACATAAGTGTACGAGCCCTGCACGCGGCCACTCGAATCGCTCACCTCGGACCGCCGCTGGTCCGGCCCGGACGCAGTGAACCCGTACGAGCCATCCTTGCCTAGCACGACAGACGAGTGGCCACGCGGCCGGCCGCCGGGCTTGCCGGGTGGGCCATTGTAGAACACACCACCGTAGGTGTCCGAGTCTGGGTGGGGCGACTTGACGTGGAAACCGGTACCGGCGCCTGCCTCGTACTGAACGTCGTGTCTCTTGCCTAAAAAAAAAGTCTCTAATTAAATAATAATTGGATCACACGATTCCCAAAGGTTATAGTAAAAAGTCTAAGTACACAATGTAAACAAAATTGAGCATACTGTTATAAATCAGGTCCAAAAATATCAATATACTATGAAGTACCTGTACGGCTTTACAAATACGGCTGCACTTACTGACGGTGATCACAATATATTATTTTAATACATGCCTATATATTATGACTATAATATCAAACACCAAGACCAACTATGGTTCATGTCAAGAATCTCGACAAAATATTTACAAAATACGAACACATTAAATCTGGTTTTCATTCTAAACTTTTTTAAATTTACTGAAATACTACTACCGCATTTTAAACAGCTGATCTGCATTTTAATTTAAATATATTAAGTATTATAGTATAGATTATTAGAATCTTCGCATTTTAATTGTATTACATAATATATTCAACAGTGGATTGAATAAATATGTGTTCTGTTAATAACTAATTTTTAATTTTTTTTAATAACAATATGAAACACATTTTTACACAATGAAATACTGAATACATACAATAACTTGATACATCATAATTTGCATAATATGTACTGGAAAGGACGGTTGGCGGTTAAACAAAACAAAAATCGTGAGGAGAACCAATTAACGTTGCTGACGGAAAGCGACGGACATAAATACAAAACCAAAAAAAAAAAAATTGGGCGAAGTCAATGGGTCCGCTAAGTCGAACGAGCGGGCGCGCTTTGCACAACTCGGACCGCGTATAACACATCTACACAGTACACGAATATCGTGGACAATAGCGGAGACCATATTATTATATTTGATGTTGTAGAGTTGTCAACTCAAAATGCCACTTTTGGCTAACCGTACATACAAACGAATAATTATTGAACCATATATTGAGATGTAAGAATATTACAATCGTCATTTTAAATGCACATATGTAATGTGTTTGGAAATTAATTAGCCATGTACCTATTTTATTTTCAATGTTCAACAATATTATAATTTATAATATTATACATTTATACTTGGTTGTTATGGATATGTACATTCGTCTGAATGTTTATTCATACGTCTTATGACAAATTTTGTTTCAGTCTACTTCGAGGCATTACTCAAACTATTTTTTGTCTCATAAATTATTTAAATAATTTAACTCAATTATAATATCTTGAAATTCAATTTCTGAATTTTTAAACAAAACAATGGAAAGTTTTACAGAAGCAGACCATATTACAACGCCAGAACAACTGGATGTTCCGGCTGTTGGGAGTTTGCGGCAATGCGACCATAGCACCCGCCATAGCGGATGCCGTTATTTGTCGGAAGACAACGAACACAGGGTGTCAGGGTGGACGACCCTACACTGGCCACGAGGTCTACAATCGTGCAGTGTGCTATCAGTGAGCTCAGTGGTCAACAACCAACAACGACGTTGACTTCGGCAGATTTCAAAGTGTTGGACGAGGTGACCGAGGACTTACTGAAGGCCGCCGTTCAGAGGTCATTGAATTTACCACCCTTCTCCCTGGGTCCGAGTGACGAGCGGTCGTCGTCTGTTTCACTCGGTGATAGCAGTATTGCATCACCACAAACGAAGGCACCGAGGATTTTTGTACCGAGCGTCTTGGACAAGTTGCTGGACAAGTTTGACGAAGTAGCGTCAGAAATCCGAAAGGTTAACACAAAGTACGCTAATCACCTTCCGCCGTTACCACGGTGTTTCAGCCCAGAAGTTGAACACTTGGCACCGATAGCACGGCATTCTGAAGACGGTGATTGTGTGGCACCTAGTCTTCTGGCCAATAACGTGCGACGAACAACAACGGCGAACAACCAGCTGCCGTCAGACATCCTAGAGGTCAAGAGCCTGAGTCAGTCAGAAGAAATTGAGGAGGCAGTTCAAAGCACGGATATAGACGAAGCAAAAAGTAACGGTGACGTGCTCAAACCTTCAGTGACCACGGCCACGGTAAAGTCAGCAGCAGCAGCAAAACAACCGCTGCAAGGTCGCCTCCGTAGGCCGTCCATTATGTCAGCACTAGGGAGCCGACTCCACAAGGTCGGCAGATTGTTGGTATGCTGTTGTTGTCGTCCGAATAATAATGATTAGAATGGTATTATACTCTGATACCGCGATGTGGCGTGACGCCGTTAAACGATTGAGAGATGCATTGATCCAGGATGTTTTTGGGCACCGTCTTGCCGCCATTCGCACACGTCGCTGCGGGCATCGAACAGTCGTGAACTTCGACCCAGTCCACTCCAGCCCTCTACAAACCAGTGTGACCCTCGATAGCCGCCTTAAGTCACATCCGGTCATCCGGTTTTTCAAGCACCCTTGTGCCTCGTCACATTTTTTTTTTACTTTTTTCTTTTAGTTTTGTACCGACACCCGTCATTTTCCGCCGGCAACCTTTTAATTGGCCCTCGCGATTTTTGTTTTTTTTTGTTTTCCCTCTAACCATTTCTGCGGGTACCTATGTATATTAAATTAAACATATATATACATATATATATGTATATATATTTTATATTATAATACTATTATTTTTTTTAAATATTTTTTTGTATATTATATAACATACATTTATTACCATGTATTCAGTTTTTCTTAGTGTAAAAATATGTTTCTTACTGTTAATTTGAAAAATAAAAATTTGTTATTTACAGAACACTTGTTTTTTCAATTGACTGGTGTATGTATTATATAAAACAATTAAAATACGACGATTCTAATAATCTATTATTTAATACCTAAAATATTTCATTAAAATACGATAGCAGAATTGTAGTAAATTTAAAAAAAATGTAGAATGTAAACAAAATTTAATAATGTGCTCATATTTTGTTGATATTTTTGACATGAACCATTATAGTATTAGTTTTGATAAGAGTGTTAATTTATAAGCGTTTGATATTGTAGTCATAACTATAGGTATATATCAGGGATGGCAAATCCGTGGCACGCAAGCCCGAAATGGCATGCCGAAATTTTTACTATTATATATTATAGGACCTTTTTTCCTGTTTAAAATCGATCCATTGCATAAAAGTATATACCTATACTATAAAATATACTCTATACGACCACTGAATATTAATGAAATCACGGTTTCGAAGTCTGAGGTGCAAGGATAAAATGTATTTTGTTATTTTTACACAGATATCTATATTTTTGAGTTCTGTTAGTACTTTTATTTTTAACCGACTTTTGTAAAGCTTTATTTATTGCCATAGAAACACAAAACAACAAATAAAAAATAGTGTAATTAAATTCCTAATAAAATTTAACATACCTAGTACCTATACTACTAGATATTTTTCCACTGCACTATACCCAAAAACATATTATAATACAACATATATTATGATTCCTAAATTTTCATTGCAGAAGAAAAATACCTATTAGTGTGCTACTGTGCTACTTAATTAAAGAAATTAAACACATTTTCTATTTTCTATTTTCATTAACATGTGCGTGGTCTTACGAGAGCGCTCTGCTATTTTTTTTTTACACACAGTCACACACACTTATAATAACAGTCTGAACTTATAAGTTATTACACACACATTTACGAAATCACTCAAAAAATTTCCTAATTCAAACTTCTTAAAAACGGTTGGTAAACCCTATTTTTACACTTTATTTCAACTAGGTTGAAGGCGTGCTTAACAATGTATTTTAATAATATTATAAAACGTTATTATTTTTATACAAGTACTTACCTATGGTAGATATTATACCTACGCTAATTATTTAAGGCATATGCTTACCGACATCGTCCAAGTAAGAGTATACGCCTTCGACGTGGCCCCTGGAATCGGCGGTTTCGGATTTCGATTGTGTGGGCGTCCGGACTGTGAACTTGTAGCTCGGGTCTTCGTTTGGGTCGTAGTATCGGTCGTAGGCCGGGTCGTATTTGGACGAGTCGGTGGGCACGGGTGGGTTGTAGGGCAGGCGGACTTGCGACAGGTCTGTCTGTCTGGCAATGTCCGGTCCACGGGCACGGAAACCGCGGGGCCCGGACGAATACGATGTCTGCACGATTCGACCGGTTTCGGGACTCCTGGAGCCAAACCTGCGAGTGTAATCAAATAATCATGACATGAGTACGCTCACAAATGCATAGCTGTGTTATTTTTGGATATTAAATTATACTACATTAAGTAAGTATGTATTTTAAGCAACAGTGAGTGGCGATCGTCTGTGATTATATAATATAATATGCACCTCAACCTTACAAAACCATAAAAACTATAATACTGCTATATGTAATTTTTGCATTTTAATTACAAGAGTCGGCACGGTTTCGTGTATCGACCCATTAGACAAAGGTGTACATAATTTTAATTTATAATAATTCATATTTATAATTTAAAATTCAAATGTGTCAGAATACACACACATATTGTAGAGGTGAGTACTAAGTACCTTCCGGACACGACGTTGTCCTTATTGGCGGCAGCCGAGTGGAACTGGTTCCTGTCCGCGTACCGGAACGCGTATGATCCGTCCAACGACCTGTCCGTGAAGTCACCTTCTGTGGGCGCCTGCCGTTTATCCACTGCCCCCCGACGCACCATGCTGTCCGCCGACTCCATCATCGACATCACCGTCACCGACATCACCGCCAACGTCCACCGGATCCATAGTGCCATAACAACTGAACTGAAAAATTAAAAAATAGTGTCATCATTACAGCGTATTTCTAAGATGTGTCAATATTATGCGTATTAATCGTTAATGTCTGAAAACGAATTTCTTAGACGTAATAATATTTCATGAAGGCTCAATATTTATATTTTTTTTCCGGCGTTGCCATATTTAATAGTATTGTTATTAAACTGTTAAGCACGATATTTGGTACTCGTCCAGATAAATAAAGAAAAGCTACTTTGAAATACATATAAAATGATCTAGGAAAGTGGTCATTAACTGGATCAACTATTAAGTAGTTTTTGGACTTCAGTTCTTAAGTCATGAAAATGTCTAAAGGGGCGGATGTAAACTCCATCACAAGTACCTGTTTTTAGTGTAAACTCCGCCAATAAAAAAATAGGTAAAATTGGGTTCATGTAAACTCCACCAGTGAAAAAAAATCAAGTATAATTAAGTTCATGTAAACTTTGTCAGTGAAGAAAATCAAGTCACAGTATAAAATTAATATAAAGGACATATTGGCTAATGCTAAGCAGGAATTTATGTATAATATGTAACATAATACAACTATATTATTATTCACTTAAGTCATATTTTTTATAATATTATGTAATCATTATAATTTATGACTGTGGTCAATGTCTCTATGACTTTTCAATCGTATTCCTTTTTGGGGTGAACGGTGAGTTTTTTGTAAATTTTAAATGTCCGATTCCCCGTACATCAGACTGGCCGTATTATTTAAGTTTAAATAAATACACTCGCCAGAAACAGACCAGATCTAGGCAAATCATTAATTGATAAATATGCCCTGAACATTGTATGATAAAAACTACAATAGACACTTTATAATCAATTCGAGAGGTCGGACGTCGTACCCACAAGTGTAAATACTAAATACTAAATATCTAATTGTGTGTTTACAGTTTTAAAATACCCATAAATACCGACTTCAAAATTAAATAATATCAAATGAAACCTATCCAAGTAGTCCTGGACAGTGGACGATATTATTACCGTTTGACAGTCAATTTGATCAATTCACTCAAAAAGTCGAATAATATCAAAAATAACAGATTAAAATGGGTTCTTCTTGACGCAGAATTTGCTGTGGACTGAGCGTCGTAAGACGGAGCAAGACACGTGAGAAGAGGACCATGTCCTCTTAAAAATGTTTCCAAAGTTATAAATCTGACGATAAAATCGCGGTCAACTCTTTAATGCTCACATAATGCGATCGACTACATGCACCTATTATATACGTCTCGTCGTGCGTGTGTCGTCGCTACTCTGCGCAATTGCTCACCTCGCGTAACGGTCGTCCGCAGACGGAGGTGACGTATCATTATCATATTATAATATTATCATGTATTACCCCAATGAACGTATATAATATTTATCTATACATTATACGTAGTAGTATACTATTGATGATATACGTGGTTTTCGTCCAGAAAATAATGTATAATTAAGTATGTACACGGTTATTTTCCGGTTAGATTCGCATCGTAACAATAATTATATTACGGATGACATCGAATTTTGAACACAGCAAATTTTGTATACATCTATAGCCTAAATTCTAATGAAACAGATAATAAAATATTAAAATATACACCAGAATCCCGTTTTTATATTTTATCGTCTATACTAGAGGTGATTCAACCTCACCGACACTTATCATCCAGCATAAAACACTAATTGCTCAATCAAATATTACTCTTACTTCTTACAAACTTTTAAGTCGTTACAAATAAACAGTGCGGTGTTTGTACGGGGACAAACGCAGTGATAAAACCTGGGTGTATATGATAATGATATTATGCAGTTTCAATGAGTATAATACAACAATAATAGTAACAACAACTTATTATTATATTATATTCCAGACAGAGTACGAAAAACGTATCACATGGATCGCCGCAATGATGACGGTCATTGACTATTCACTCGTACATATTAATAAATTATTATATTATACAATATATGTACTACGTACGGCCCTACGGGGTTTAAAGTGGGTAAACATTTTAGAAGGGACTAATATGCCTCCATATAGTTTCAAGCGTACCATATATAATTTTATGTATAATGTCTAATGCATAAAATCTTAATTTGTTAAAGGGGACGCTTTTTAACTGCCGTTAGAGGTAGGGGGACTGAGTCTTCCTGCTTACCCCCCACTTTAACCTCTAAGTATGTACCTATTATAAATGTATGTATGTATGTATGTATGTATGTATGTATGTATGTATGTAAGGCTTATGCACAGTGGCGTAGCGAGAAACTTAGTGGTCCTAGGGCCATAAGAGACAGAGTCCCCCTCTTTAACATAGAAATTCAATTATAATAAAAAAATTAATTAATAATCCAAACAGTCCGATTATTTGTCGGAGTTAAATAGAGTTATAGATTATGGTAAACAGGTTGAAGTTTTTGACGGCCGGTCAGTTCGCCCAGTTCGCAGGCCCCGGCGTATTTACAGCGTCAAGAGAAACATGGTAACCGGCCGGAAAACCCAGATCGTCTATTTAGAACCCTAAATAGTTATTCTAGGAACTAATACTAGTTATTATAAGGATTGCAAGGAGACGACGACGACGTATAAAGTACAAATTACAATATTTTCATCAATAGGTTATAAAGCTGCAAAGTCTAAGAAATAATATTCTTAGAATAGCTGTGATAAATTACTCAGCACAAGTTATGATAATTTGTGCTGAATTACTCAGAACAATTATGATAATTTATTTGTATAGCTATAAAGAAGTCAATTTCTTATATAATTAGATAATATATAAGATAATAAACACCACATTTTTTTTTTGTATTTCAAATCAAATTATTTTCAACATTGATATCATTTAAATGTTAAAAAAAATGTTCAGTATTTTTTTATTGTAATGATAAAGGACTTGTGCCCCCCAACTTGGACATACCTTGAGGGCCCAGGGCCTAGGCCCAGGTGGCCCCGGGTTAAATAAGTTATGCATATATTTATATGTAATTGATCCGTAATCAGTATATTATAATAAAATATTAACACCTAGACAATTATATATGCTTTACATGATTTGGACAGCCATCTGAAACGAATCTGACCTAGACAAATCTGCGATTAATAAATAATATAATATCATACTATATACTATTATATTGTATACGACAATGTAAAACAATAATGTATTTAAATTTGAATAAGAAAGCATATACATTTTGAAGATAAGAATTAAAATTTGTACCGTTTGTTTTAAGATAAAAAATGACTGATAACTCTCTATGTCAAAAACATCACCTTCTAGTTTCCAACGCTGCATAAAATATAAATATTAATAATTTTTAATAAAAATGTAATCGTTTGAGACGGCGCATTGTGCATGCAATATAGCAGCATCAAAGTGTTGTTGACATTGATAATTGCATGTTATTATATTATTTAATCCAGCAATAATTATACCTATGAGAAAATTTAAGAGAATATGATATGTACAAGGATATATTTTATTTGGGAATTATTCTAATTATTATAAAATAATACATATTATGTGACTTGCATCATTTTCTGTGAAAATAATTTTTTATTCTTTAACTAAAATATTATAATAATATTAATGAGAAAAAAAAGTTTTTTTAATTCTTCACGCCTTCCCATGAAAACCAAATATAAAAATAAATTTATTTATATTTGTGTATACCTATAAACTACAAAATATGCGTACAAAGAACAAAATGACGAATATTAATAAAGCCATATTTTTTTTCTAACTAATTTCTTAGTTTTAAAATGACAAAAATTAATATTAGTCTTTTATAATATCAAGTTAAGTGGGACAGTTATAAATATAAAATGTAAGTTTTGAACATTTTCTAAAATGATGGCTTTTTGGATAGTTTATATTCTGTTCTCTTTGATGTATCATTGAGTTGCACATTGGTTTGTATTATGAATAATAAAATAAAGTAATACGCCTACATTAAATTATTTGAATAATTTAGTTATGATAAAATCATACCAAAGACATAATAATATTATAATAATTATTGATTCATCGTTTCTACTGATGGATTGGAAAATATACTAGAATTATTATTTATTTGTTTGATTACAGGAGATATTTCTGTATTTAAAATTTTAACTGTCATCAAAAAATAATGTATATTATTGGGGATCCAAATTATCTTGCAACAATATTGTAGAGGAAAGCAATAATAAATCACCACATGAAGCAATTAATACAAACTTCCTATTAGATAATCGCTCTAAACTCTAAAGTTAATACATGCATGAATAATATAGAAATCTCAGAAAATTATTCTGCATCAAAAATGTATACAAATTGTCATTGAAAAAAAAACTTACCTGACTTAATTTTTAAAATCTTAAATGTTGTTAAAACGTATTTATTATTTTTATTTTTTATATAATAACTTTATAAACACCTTCTCACAAGTTATACAATTTAAAATTTAACTGTGATTATAATAGTTCACGTGCTATAAATAATTATGATTTGTGTATTAATGTTGTGCCTTTATTAATTATTATAGGTGATAAAATACATAAGGTTAGATACTCACAGAAATACTGAAATCCCGAAGAAAAATGTGTCTACGTATTACTTTCAAAGTATTTCTAGACGATTCGGAGGTTTTGCCTGGTACGCTGACTTATTTCGAATGCCGCCAAAACAAGTGGTCGGCGGTCTTTTCGTTCTATGCAGAATCGACGTATATGTTTAAGGTCTTGCCCATTACACCGTGAAGATGCTAAAAAGATTCCACTGACGTCACGGTCAACAGGTGCCATTGGTATATTGTTAATTTCAGTTTTTATATTCGAAATATTTGCAAACAAAAATCACTTTGTTATCCATTGTTAAACTCACGGAATTCTAATTTATCCCATTGTATACATAAATATAGGTACTATAATATATTATATAAATAGAGTGCTTTAATTTTTGACCTGAATTAACATTGCGAAATCGTTTAAATAGTTAATTGTTTGTTGAATTATGACTTATGAGTATATATATATAAAGAATAATGATTAAAATGAATGCAGCATACAATTTACATATTTGTAGGAACATAATATTATAGTGTTGTTTAATAATTGTATGTACAAATCTCAAATGCAATGTAATAAATGCAATACATTTCGTAGTAAAAATAATTTTGGTGTGGATTTGTTATATATACCTTATAATATGTTTAGAAAATATTAAGATCGATGAGGTAATAGTATAAAACTATAATACATTTTAGTAATAAGAGTCGCTAGCAGTTTCTTTTTTTTATGTGTTGCCCATTCAAAACTGAAACACCGCCACAATTTAAATTAGTTGTAATTGGGAATTAGATATTTTAAGTTGAGTCAGTTGTATCATCACTGTCTTGAAAGTATATAATTCATACATATTTTATACAGGTATTTATTAAACCTTTAGTATTATAATTTACAAATTAATACTAGTCAGTGGCATGTAACATAGGGGTACATAGTTAGTAAGCTTAGTAACGTAGTTACTATCAGGCAACATCTAAAGTTGGGTCGTGGCCAATAATGCGAAACAATTAATGAACATCTATTCTTAGTAGTTTTGTAGAACACTAGGGCGAAAACCTAATCTACTAAATAAAATGCACTAAATAATATACAATTAAACATTATTTATCAGTATAACAATATTATAAGGGGTGATCTACTAATGGCATTATATTTGAGCAACACTAATTTGTTTTTATATACACAAATACATGTAGTATTATCATAAGCATGCGCTGTGTTTTTAAATAGGTGAGGCATAATAATATTATATTTAAGGCACTATATTATGTTATATTATCACTGTTAAGGAAGCGTTGTAATAGGGAGTTTTTTTTCGTGCGAGTGTATGAATTTACTAGGAACACGATTTAGGATAATAGTTTTAATTATAATTGATCATCTATTCTATATTTCTACGATAGTAACTCGTGTAAACGGTGTAAGTGAACTATATTTTCATCATTGTATTATTTTTTAAGATAATAATGAAAGTCACGATTTTCTTGTAGAAAAAAGCATAATTACGGAATGCCGATAAACCGAGGTTCTAAGATTTATTTACTGGAGGTACCCATGCACACGCTTATGTATTATGAGTATTATAGTTGCAGTTAGTATTTAGTAGTTCTATTGTTCAAATAATGAATTCAATGCCCAGTTAGTTAATAGTTATAACTCATGAACTTCACACATTTAATTGCATTAAATTAAAGCATTTAATGATTTATCTTCGTTTTGAATTGCTTATCTTTTACTATATACTATAGTTATAGTATAGTGTATTGAATTGTTTTGGTCTTACTCAATTTACATTTAATAGGTATACGTAGACAACATAATTTATTAAGCGTATATATTATTTCATAACTGAATAATGCACTAAGATGTTTTTATTGAATAAAACAATTAAATAGTTATCATGCTTATTAAATCACCTTGTATACAATAACTATGGGTTTGAATAACAGTTAACCGCTCATTACCATTACATCTAACTATCATACAATAACCGAATAATCACATTTTTTCAAAAATTCATTGTTTAGCTGATGTAACCAATTAAATTTCTAGAATTTTAATTGATTCAAGTCAGTCAGAAAGATTTTCAGAACCGGTTAATCTAGTACTTCTCTAGTGTACATTAAAATATAAGTATACACCAACTATACAAACTTACGATATGACAAATTTTAATGTGTCGCGTACTCAATATATAAGTATTGGATAACATAATATACACTTAACTATAATGATCTAATGTCGATTTCCTGATGGTTTTATTTAAAAGCGGTTTTAATAGGAGGGGTTTTGTCGGTAACAGTGCGGTGGTCAACGATTTGATTGAATGATTATGAGATGTAAATCGTGTGGTTTATGATCGTATATTTCCAGGATGTCTTCTAACCACTAAATAAGATAAACGACCTTAGAGATAATAATAATAAAAAGGTAACATAAAATAAAATTAATATTTTAACTTATATCTAAGTTCCCGTTATTTTATGTAATTTTATAAGATTAAGTAACAACAAACTTTGTATTCTATTTTACCAAAACAAGTTTTACTAACAATTTCACTAAGATTTATTTTTTTGGTAATTAACACAGCAATGACAATTAGTTTGAAATTAAATTAAATAAGACTATATATTAATTAATTACAATTATTTTAAAATAGTTGGTTATGTACAGTGGTGGAAATATTATAAAGTCAAAGAAAACTTTTTAAACTTGACGTTGGCTTAAGTTATTTGACTTATTTTCGACTCCACAGTTCTAAAATTAAAAAATTAAAAAAGGTATAAGTATCAATATAGTTTAAAAAATGTTGTTACTACGCACTTCTTCGATTTTTTCACTGACGCATTCAAACATTTCATATGCAAGATCACATGTTTGTCCATCATCTAAAATTTCAAAAATAAATAATACTCAAGTTACACACCGTGCAAGTGTTAAAGTTTCATCAATTTCTTAAAAAATGTATTATTTAATTTATTTTAAATCAATCTGGATTATTTGAGGGCTGCCATTCCAGTTACCTAATTATTTAAATATTTGATTACATTATTTTTAATTTTAAAAATTTCATAAATTATAATCAAAAACATCATGACGTATTGTTGTACCTAAATACGTTATCCACTGTTTATGTTTGACCAAAATGTAGTTTTAAATTCAAAAACATAAAAAAAAATATAACAAATAAAAGTTATTTTGTGACTAAAGAATATGACGTTTCAATGTGATTCTGTTACTTTCTCTAGTTTTGACATTCATAAAACATGTATAACACTTTTTATATAATTTATATACCGAATAACATATTAATTATTATGTATAATTATGTTCTAACTGTGGTTATACTGATTCGTGCATGTAATATTTTTATGATGTTTTTAGATTAATTTGATTTTTATGATTTTTTATAATATTATGGTATAGTATTTACCGAATGTATATTATTTTTAATATTCTTATAACAGCTAGGTACGTAGATTTTTATTGTATTTTAGAATTCTTTACTGTTTTTTTATTGCATTTGTAAAATTCTATAGGATAAGTTAATATTACTATAGTTTGGAAACTGAATAAGATTTTAATCATTATTCATGGTTTACCTTGTTTTATAAATTAATTAAATTGTATTTAATCCGTGTCGCGTGTATTATTTATACATTTAATTGTAATATATATATGTATAATGATGTAATAACTAATACTTATATTCGTGCACTATATAGGTATATTTCATGAATATTTTTACCGAAACTTTTGGAGGGCTGTAGCTGCTTTAGCTGTTGTGCGATAGAAATACAATGCCTAACTGCAGATAATGTAGCCATGTAGTAGTTTCTGTCCTGGACACCTTCATTGTACAGTTTCATCAACCCATCGACTACCGGAAAACCAGTTTCATCAACCTAAATTAATTACATCATAATAAATTGTATAATATTATGTAGATCAATTATCAGATGATTCATCCTGTTTCAGTTTAAGATGGACACAACAGATATGTATGTATAGTTACTGTACAAAAATATTCTACTCAACTGCTTTCACTTTCTTGTAGACGCACTGGAGCAAACACTGAAAACAATAATTACTATATTATAGAAGAGTCGTAATATTATTTATATGTTTATATGCAGAAAATATATGCAACGGGATATTTGTTTTATTATTGAATGACCAGACCATTCGGAACAGGTTTCAGTTATGCAACAAGTGAATGTTTTTTTTTTAATAGCTCACTTGCTCACTTATCACATTAAGTATACTATATTGCATGTACTGTGCACTAGTGTAAAGCGGCTTTTATAGTATTACTTATAAAAGTATAAACAAGTACGTATACAACATTTAACGGTTGCAATTTGCTTCCGGTTCTTTACTATTGGGTAATGTAATGAATTTCTAAATTTATTTTTATTTTTTATAAATATATATTTAATATTTAGGTATACGACTGTGGTGCACTGTTAGTTGAAAAAATTATTTGGTAGTACTTATAATGATAAAACTATCTAGAATTATAAGAATAATTTTTAAATGTATTACTTATTGAATTTAGCATATCTACACAAATCGAAAATAAAATATCTTTCCTATTATAAAATTATATTTATGTATTTTTTTACTTCATTTGAAGTTAATACTACAAAACAATTTTTTTTAAATAATAACTATGGTTAAATTTAAAATTTAAAACTTAAAATTTAATAAAAGCTATTTTCTTTACCACTTTTTGTCGTTATAATAATTTATAATTAGTGTCTTACTTTTTCGAATGAACGTATGACGACATACGTTTTAAATTTCATATTCTTAAGCGGATACTTGGTTTTTAGAGAAATTCTATGAAAATCAAATTTTGAACTAGGTAGTATAGTTAATTTGTTTTAATTTTTAAAGAATGATAGGAGAAGTAATCCAACATCTTTAGGATACCCCAGTGCCATACCACTCCGCTCATCTAAACTTGAAATACCTATTTAGTACTTAGCTAAGTTTTTTGAGAATTGTTGTTTGGTAACAACTTAAAATTGTATAAAAAAAAATAAATATTTTTAAAAACGTTAATACTTTTTGAGACAGTGAATGTTCACAGTTAAAGGAATCTTTATGTTATAACGTGTATGACATTTTTAATAGGTATCACAATTGAGTTAATAATGTTTGGCTTAATATAATAAAATGTAGGTAAGTAATAGTTTTAAATTGAAGGCATAAAGAACCATTAATGATTTATTAAATCTAAAAGTTAAAACTTAAGACTATAATAACAGGTATATTCTTATAGATATTTATTTACAAATATTTAAATTATAAATTATAATCTCTTTGAAGTACTAAGAATAAATTGGTTATTGTAAAATAAAGTTAGAGATAAATTAATCATTACACTTTAAATGTATCTTATGATATAAATTAATTGACCAATAATGTACTTTCATCAGTGAGAATTAAAAACATTTACTAACAGTAATTTATTCGAGGGTTATATAGTTGATAGTATGGTTTAATTAAAAATAAAACAATGTAATTATCTCTTACCCCTGCAACTCTACGTTCCTCGTTTGTCAAATCTTCATCGGCCTCTCTTTTTGATCTACTGCTATAGCTTGGCGTATTTTGTTCCAAATTGCCATCATTGAGGATATCTAAGGCTTCTGTAAATTCATTTAAATTCAAAAACAGTTTAACTAACGAACATTATTGTGTAACTTTACCTTGAAGTAATGCGGATTTGATTTCTTCTTGGCAAATATTAATTATTATTTCAAGATTTAAAGGCGCCTTATCGGGAGCTCTACATTTTCCTGATGGCTTTGGAGAAATAAATATTTTTTAATTAATGAACGAAATTAATAGTGACATAAAGTATAATAAATAATTATGAAAATACTCACTTCTTGTTTTTGACAATAAATATCTTGTAATCCAATAACAAAAAGAAGGAAAACCGTCAAAGAATAATTTCCACGCATATTTAATTTATAATAGAGACACTACTTATGTATAATAGTATATATTATGTGTATTTAAAATTATTGCTTTTATAATTTCCTCTCGGAAAAAAATGAGCGACGTTTTTCGAGTTGTTGTTGTTATCAAATACGAAATTCAAATAAGACTTCTGGTACGCGCACACGACTACTTTCTTTGTAGCGAGTGCAAGCGTGAGTGGTTTTATATTAATTATGTCACTGGTCTGAGTGTACGTATGTAAGTGCGTTCATCATTATGAAAAACCGGTACCAGAAAATTCAAGCTAACCACAATCCATAACGAGATCATAGTGTATAGATATACTAACTGTGTATGTGTGCTAACCACAAATTCAGGTTATTTTTATTGGGTCATCATATTATACCATCTATCCACACGTGATTATATGCATATTTATTAGTTAATTATTAGTGACCATTAATGGGTAAAACATAAAAGAAAGGCCTGTTATGTTTTTAATTATTTAAAATTTAATAAAATGTATGATGACTAAAAACTTAAAACTCATCAAACATGCTAAGATTTTCACAAAATACTCATCACTAGGGCTCGGATTTATATGTATTTATTTAACCAAAGTATGTATTTATGCAACAAAAATATGTACATAAATATGTGCTAAAAAATGTATAATATGTATTATCAAAAAACAAAATTATGTACATAAATAAATTGTGCTAAAAAATTTATAATATGCGTATTATCAAAAAAAAAAAATATTATTATTAATTAAAATGAAATGTAATAAAAAAAAATATTCATCTAACTATCTAATTATTATGGTTACAATTAATAATGACATGCATTTTTAAATTTTCGAATTCGAAAGATCGCCGATTATGTCGTAAAATTGATTTATATCGACTGAAATATCTCTCAACTTCGACTGATGTTATAGGACAATATTGCATGTTGACTATGTCTGAAGGAGAAAGTTCTACAGTATTATTTTGTACTTTTTTAAACATGGGCAAGTCTGTATTAATAAATAATAAATCGTAAATGAACAAATTATCGAAATATGTAGGAAAAATGGAATTATTGAGAAATATGTAAAAACATATACTTATGGCAAAATATGTAAAAATATGTAAAATAAAATATAGTTCATTTTATTGGAAATCCCTTGAAACGAATTTATCACTTACCTAAATTAATTTATCAAGTCACAGTAAAAATATGTATTTACATATAAATCCGAGCCCTACTCATCACTTATACATGGATTTCAGAAAATCATTGCTCATACTCATAATATTTATGTACAGGTATAATACAGGTTAATTCACCAATCATGTTCCCCTCAATTTCCATTTTATAATGAATTTACAAAAATTCTGATTTCGGAATTTTTAATTATAGATATACCTACCTACTCAAACTTCAAAGACAATTTCTTCAAATTATTGCATTTTTTGTATTACTTAAGGAGGTGGAGATACAAACTTCTGTTTTTCAAGTGAGAATCCTTCTCCCCCAACTTCTTTACTGTAAATTATTTAGCGGATCATTTTTTTCGAAATTTTTGGTGTAAATAATTTAAAATTCAAACGAGTAGTTTTTTTAGTTATTAAAGATAATAGTTCTTAAAAATAGTTTTACATAAATATAAAATATATGTATACTGTTGGATACAGTAACTATTATACTCTGGCCATTATTACAAATTATTAATGTTTATAGATTAATATAATTCACAATAGCCACCATATATAACAAACCCAAAATAATCCTCAGTACCTACACAAATATAAATAACTCAAAAATAACTCGTTCGAATTTTGATTTTGATACATTTTTAAAAGGTATAAACCATTATATTATTTTAAAAGGGAAATACATATATTCAGCACACAAAGGAGGCACCTATGCCAAATTTAGAGAAAGAAAGCATTCTGAAAAATAATATGAGCTATAAATAATTATAATATGAGTTAATCCTTTACTTCCATTTCTGTAAGCAAACCAATTATTTTGTTGTAAAAAATCTATTTAAAGTTAGACGTTAATATAATATTTACTTAGTAAAATTACAAAAATAATATAATGTAACACTATTCAATCTAATAATAGTATTATGTATAATATAATATACAAGAAATTTTTAAATAATTGGGATTATTAAGTGAAATTATCATGTTGATGACTTATAGAATTGAATAGTTACGTATTTGGATGCAGGAATTTGAATTACCAGGTATCGTGGTATCAATCAAAAGAATTCCGTACCTACATAAATGCGAAATCTAAAACTCATCGATACGACGATACCATACGGTACAAGATTTTGTAAAACGTAATTATTGAAGTGGAAATAATTGGTAGTTGCAATATATTAAATATATTTTATTAGGTATATTTGTATTAAGTATTCACATAGGTATAATAAAATTCAAAACCGACAAATGTACTTGAATAAAAAACATTACTTTTCATGTAGGTAAATCAAATATTTAAATTGCTTGCATTCTTGATTTATTCCGAAATTAACCTATTGATATCATATTACGTTAAATAAAAATAAAATAAACTGAATAATATCAAAATAACGAAAGTAAAAGAACTAAAATCTAAGTAACGCAATAAAACGCATTTTTTTAACACAAACTTATATTTTGTTAGTTCCCAATTTCTTTATTTTTTCTATATCTTAACTATTTCCCCTAATTTGTTGCCTGAGTTGCTAATAATACTAAATATATTCAAGAGAACATTTCATTGGTTGATAGCTAGAAAATTAAAATCTTCTAGATTACAAAATCGTATATATTTATAATGTACCTACAATTAAAACATTGAAATACATCAAACTCTTTGAGTTTCCAGCATTATTATTCGAATTTTTTTTTTTTTAAATGTATATTTTTTACTTAACATTATATTAACAATTTAGATGGATTAATTTAAAATCCGCCTTATCGTTTAAATAGTTAGTAGGTATAAAAAAATACCTATCCAAAAGATAACTGATAATTTATTGTCCTGTAACAAAATTTAATATTAATATTAATTGATGACAACTTAGAAATTTCGATTAAATATTAAGTCATTCATGTTTAGTCATACCAATGATAATTGGACATTTTAACGTCACATGTACCTATGCCTACAAATATTTAGCAGTCTTTTAAAAAAATGCGTTATTAATAAAATACAACGCTTGTATATAATCAAATGTATGAAGATAATTTCTAATTTTATGCTAGATTAACAACATTGTGTAAATAGTATCATAACATTTATTGCAATTTTTATTTATTAACCATAATATACCTATATTTATTATTTATTTATGTATACAAATACAGACACTATTAGTGATAAAATATTTTAATTAATTATATTTTATCACGATAATTATTTTTTTTGCACTTCTTGTGGTTTAGCTGTTGAAAGATTAATAATAATAAAAATATCTTGAGGAAGAATATAAAAACTACCTTCTTCATAGATTTGAACTGTTAAGTCATTGCGACATTTATTGCTAACCATTGACTCGGCTGTTTAGTGTTTTGATAGTTTCCAATTACTTTTATTGCATTACATATACTAAAAATATGATTGCTATTTGCTAATTGTAATAGACAGTGTTATTTAAAAATGTAAAATTACGAGTATAATACTACATTCGTGTTTTTTCCCGAAGAATTACTGACACTACCGTAGATATTCTAAAAAAGGCAATGAAAATGATACATTATTTTCAATGAATAAAACATGTATTTATATACATGAAAAATTTTTTAGAATCGTTATTGTTGTTGAATAAGCCATTACAAATTATACTTGGCTAAGGGGGAGATTGTAAATTCCGCCCGAAATTAACAGGTAAAGACAAGGTCTTTGGTAAATTCCGCCCGGAAAAATATCCAAGTAAAAAAGGTACATGTAAATTCCGCCCTAAAAAATATACAGGTACAAAAATAGTTCCACCCGGAAAAATAAATATTTTTAAACTATGCGTTCCGTGACTGTACGACGCGACCGTACTTATCGCCAAGCGGCGCGTGTTATAACTTATATAGTATTGGGAAGTCACAAAATGTTCGAACATGAACAAAAAATAAATAGTATGGAAGTGATATTTTGACTCGTATTTATTATTATAATTATTACTATTTTAACAATTTTTAACAATTTTATATGCTATACTATATACATGACTTATAATAATATGTGCTAATTATTGATGATGATTTTATTTTGACTCGTATTTATTATTATAATTTTTACTATTTTACGATTTTTAATACTTTTATATATATTGTGCTAATTATTGATTATGATTTAATTTTACTATAATATTATGATTGTTATATTTACTTTTATAATTATTACTATTCTTACGATTATACATGTTTATGTTGTAATTATTGATTTAATATGTGAAATATATATTTATTTAAATACCCACTTCTAAATTATAATGTTTAATCTATGTTATGTCAGTAATAATATGATTAATAAGACACATTCAGAAATTTGTTTATTAACAGTAATACATTTTTTCGGGCGGAATTTACAGGTATGTTTCTTTGCCTGTATTTTTTTAGGGCGGAATTTACATGTACCTTATTTTATCTGTAGTTCATTTTGGGCGGAATTTACCATTTTCGGGAGGAATTTACATGGGCCCGGCTAAGGAATGAGAAACAGATTCAATCAAGCCAGATTTTATTTTATTAGATAATTTTTGTTAAAAAATGTTAGGTAATTAGTAATTACTGTTATGAAATATTGGAATCTCGCGTAGAAATGATAATTAAATAAAAATGTATTAATGATTTTCAGTATCAGAACTTATTCCAACAATTAAGAAAGTCTTACTGAATTAAATAAATAACTTGATTTATATTTTATAAAACCGACCATCAAACATTGATGAGTCATCACTTATCAAATACTATCATAGGTATTAAATTGGAGCTTTCACAATTAATACGTAAATACATAGGTAAGCAGAGGTCTATAAAATATAATATCTACCTATAGTATCACTATACCGGTAAACGGAAAATCGGTCCCCGGACAATTGGTCCCCGTCATTATTTTATACGCGGACAATATTGGTCCCCGGTAATATTTTATGTTATTTAATATTTTATTTTTATTATTATTACACCTGTTGCCTATACAAAAAACGATGAATATGTATTTTTGAATATTTTTTTAAATCCATTAAGTGATAGGGGAAAAAAAATTATATCTATTTGTAACAGTTTTAACATCAACTTTTCTAAAGATGAACTTTTGAATTATTTGTATTCCTTAAGTCTTGCTGTAAAACATCGATGAACGCTATCAAGGCTTTATTCTCACAAGGTATTATATACATTTTTATTTTTTTATTTGAAAATCAGTTTTAAAAAATTTTACTAAAATAAATATTATATTTAATTATAAAATAAATATTATATTTAATTATAAAATAAATATTATATTTAATTATAAAATAAATATTATATTTAATTATAAAATTAATTGTATTATTAATTTTATTTAACTTTTTAATTATTTTTACTTTGTTCAGTGTCTCGAGAATTTGAATTATATTATATGAGAATGTTTTATGTTAAAAAATTATATTGTGTTTAACTTTTAAGCCGGGGACCAATTGTCTGTGTATGAAATTATGACGGGGATCAATAGTCCGCATGCCGCATTTTTTCGCGGGGACCGATTGTCCTAGATCCCACTGTACCAGTAGTACCTACCTACTCATCATAGGCGTGCGCAGACTTTGCCCGCAGGGGGAGAGGGGCTTTTAAAAAAGATAGGACCAAATATTCTTGTACTCATGATTAGTAGTATAATTAAATATTCAATTGATAATTTTATAAAGTATTTATTTAATTCAATATATATAAATATAAAATAAATATAATTTAAATGTATTAAAATAGGTACGTAATAATAATACATAATTATAATAAAAATTAATAATAATAATAATTTGAAACATCATAATAATGCTGTGTGCCACTCGAACAGTCAATTTCGGTGGACACTTTTCTTTTTTCAATTGTGGAATTTCAGTATCATAATTTTGACACATTTGAATTGTTTTATGGTAAATATCTGTGAAATGTTCTGCAGTATTTCTGATAGAAACAAGGAATTTTTTTAATGACTCAATGATTTCTACAGCAGTAAATAAGTTTATGTCGGATGACTGTATAACTACCAGAACAAGATTTAGACAACGATCGTAACAAGGAACATAAAATGAATTGTTATTATTTTCTTTAAATTTTGCTAGCACTCCTCCAGTACTTCCTGACATAGTTGATGCTCCATCAAAACAAATTGACACCACATTTTCCCATTTAATTCCATATTCTTGAACATCACTCGTTTTGAGAAACATACTTTGAGCATCAATTGATGGCATTCGTTTTAAACATGAAAACAATACATAATTTCATACAAAATAGAACCATTTTTGGTTTCATCAAAGTAGCGTAAAACAATAGAGTTGCTCATGATGACCTATGTCACTTGTCTCATCACTCATCAGCTATTAAAGAAACTTTTCTATCAGTTATTATGTCTTGCAGCTGTTTTATAATTACTAAATTAATTTATGATATCAAATCATTTTTAATGCGGTTATACTTGTGTACAAACAATTTTTTGGCCCAGATATGAAATGTTCATTAAATAATGAATCATATTTTCTAAGATGACCGAAAATAGCAGGAAAAAGACCTTTGTGGACATCATGTAGTGTTCTTTCTGTATATCCACTAGTGGATATAAGAGTACTCTGTGATACCTAATAATAAATCATTTGGTCGATGATAACTGATTAGGTAATTAATAACTTAATTACATTTATGCACAGATAGATATCTATACTATGAGATTAAAACTGGCATTACTTTTTTCATGTGAAACGTAAAAATGTTCACCATCTAGTATATTATAGACATAGCTACCTTTACTGTACAGATATCTATTATCTATATTCTATGCATTTATTAAAGAAAAAGCTAGAAGCCGCAGGGGAGGATCCCCCCCCCCCCCCGTGAGCACGCCTATGCTATTCATATTATGATAGCTGTTAGGCTGGTAACGTATAGATACCTACTTATTTTTAGCATTCAATAATACTATAATAGTAATAAGTAAGTGATAAGTTACATTTTATAGGGAGGTACTTTTATTATTATTTCGAAAAATTGTATTTATATATTTCCTGCAAGATGTACGGAGAAAACTTACTCTGTCATTGAGATAGGTTGTTCATTCGAGACCACCAGTGTGTTTCTGCTGCACTTGTTTCTGGTGCTGTAAAGTAAATCACGAATTTATTGTTGCTTATACAATTGGATTTAATACAAATAGGTTTTGAATTTCATAGAAGTATTCAGGTATACATAGGCGTTATCTGTAGTAAATTCTTGGGGTGAGGGGAAGTATGTGGAAAAACTAAAAATCCATAAGGTAGGTTTGAAAGAGTGAGTTTTACCTCCCTCCCAATAAAGAAATTAGAAGGTACCTATTAAAGTTATTAGTTAGTAATAGACAAGATTCAAATATTAAAACAAAAAGTATAAAAATACAAAGATAAAAAACTTTCAGGTACGTACTAAGAAAAAAAACGTAGATAAAATAGTAGTATATTTAATTTTAAATTCTGACCAGGGGAGGGGGGAAGAAAAACCTTATTCCCCTCTCAGTTTAATATTTGAGGAGGCAGTTCCCCTCTCCAGATTACGGCTATGGAAGTACACTTTAAACTATGAAGTATAAACTATGACCAAACTATTCCTAAACTAATTTTATTTTATACGTATTAGTTTGATGATTATTGAAGGAATAATAACATCAGAAAAATCGTATGTACATTTAAAACGATAATAACGCACGAACATTAATTTCCGTACTTAAATGTTAATTATAGGATTGTAATTTAATCTCACGACCTCTAGTTATAAATTCTACATATCCCAGTTACATTTATACACAATTTTAACTAATAATCTGATCTAGCTTAAGGGTTTTTATAGACTTTCAGTAATAAATAATAATGAATACAACGTTCAAACGGGAGTAATGAAATATCAAATAAGACCTAGCATAATCGGTTCGTTGACTGCTGCGATGGACCTAGCTGCAGGTCCGATTAGTCTTTCTATAGCTTTAATTGTGCGTTATATTATTTGCAATGATGACATTTATTTAGTGTTGCAGTAATGTGAATATGATATTGGCACTCTCGATTAAGCCACGTTTTCATTGAATTTATACTAGGTTTTTTAAAAAAATAGATTTGGTCAAGCGAACACTGATGAAAATATTTCCCAAAACAGCCTATTAGTATTTTAATAATTACTAGTGGCTTATTTCCGTCGAAAAACCTTGCTATTAAAAATGAAAATGACGTGTAATAATCGACCTTCGACTGTTGCGATATTAATAATGCGGACACCATCATTTGTTTCGTACGTTTATTATTTTTAAGTTGTATTTGACTATCAGAGTGAAGAAAAATTAACTTAGGCTATGGAAATAAAAAATAACCACCGCATGTGTTGTCTCCGTCTTACATTTGTACAACATAGCAAAAACGGGATAACTTTTCTCGCACCAGATATTTT
Organism: Myzus persicae; assembly: GCF_001856785.1. NCBI lineage: Eukaryota > Metazoa > Arthropoda > Insecta > Hemiptera > Aphididae > Myzus > Myzus persicae. Next base: position 276,846 of record NW_019102621.1, on the reverse strand, counting down.
GTTGTAGAACTAACAAATTTTCACAACACGTAAAGAAGAACTTTATCTGTGCAACAGTGTTTTTTTTTTTAATTACACTATCCAATCGTTTTTTATAAGCAAATGAAAAAAACAAAAAAACAAAATGTTTAGAAGCAAAAAACTTTTTTTGTATTTATATTATCTAAAATATAGGCTGTTGTATAGATAATTTTCTACTGTATATGTTCAGAATGTTGGAGCCACTACCACAAACACAGGGTAGATAAAAGTTGTCCCTAGCAAAACAGTTTTTGCTATGCTGTACGGTTGTAAGACGGAGACAACACATGCGGGTGTGACGTCCTCTAACAACCAAAATGAACAAACTATCATTTTTCTAGCACCCATTTGAGGTTTTTCATTGCCAACTTCCGCTAAAGTAAAATACTTATAATTATAATATTTAAACTTTTTTATGTGGTTATACAGTTTATACTTATTATGAACCATTAAAGTCATTCATATCAAAACTATATAATTTTAGATTCTGAGCAGAAAACTGTATGTGTTGTTTTTCCCAATGATATGTGTTTAATTTTTTATTTGTGTATAAAAATTGTTTCGATCAACACCTTTGAAAGGGATTCTGGTAACAAGTGGATTTAGTTGATACTTTTGAGAAATATAAGTGAAAATTCTCAATACTTCGATAGGAAGACTTTCCTGGGACTTTTCCTTTTTACACAGTAAAGTTTTTGTTGGTTTATTTATACAGTTGTAGTTGTTTTAATTAAGGGGAAAGCAAATGGGAAGTTATTAAGGAGTTAAAAATAGACAATTATCAAATTTTATGTACGCCGGCCTGATAAATGTGTTCTTAGAAAGTGATCATTAGTGTGTGTGACTGTATGGAAATAAAACAGCGAACCACACACAAGTAAGTAGGTAGCACTGCCGCACTGGTAGCAGTTCATAGAAAATATATTAAGCAGTATGATTAGCAGTTGCGCGTATGAACAGTAAACCATGTATAATATACTTATTTCACATTTATATTATGTACTGTTTGTCAATTCTGCAGATGGACCCATCGGGCCTTCTGAAAACTCATATTATGAGTTCTCTAATGTGTCACATGTCTACTTGAGATCGATCAGTACACATTTTAAATTTTATTTTTGAATAACCAACGTATCAAAATTCGTACTTCGTAGAGAAGTAATTTCAAAAGTCTTAATATGGGGTTATCAGGTATTCAGATTTCAGGTCCATCGGTAAGAATGACAAAAAGTACATCATTTAAATGTGAAATAAGCTGATTATAGTATTATACTGTTACGTCTACCATATGACTTACTGTATGTATGATTGACAAGAGATTGGTACATTTTGGTTGAAATAATTTGAAATAATTTTGTTTGCAACAATCCGTTTAATTGTACCCCATTTACCATTGCAGCTGAAATAAGTGACAGTGCGCTCTGGTGGAGATATAAAATGTTGTAATAATTTTATTAAACTGACAAACCTGCCAACACCTCCCCTGATAGACCCAGCTTGAATATTACAAATGGTCAATTTTTAAGGAGTTCAAAATAGGCAATTTTGAAATTGTGTGCATGCGAATCTTTTACTATGGTTTTAAATCTGGAATTATCATTATGTATTGGAATTATTTATTAAAGTATTTTAAGATTCAGAATAATAACACCTAAAGATGAAATTCATGATTATGTTCCACAGTGATTTATTTCAATAAACATATCGAATATTAAAATAATGTCATTCCAAATTGTTGGAAATCTCCAGTATTTGGTCAATTTACCACCCCACGAATAGGATATTTGCTATTCTGTACTAAAATTTAGTAAAGTAACACTAAAAGCCACAAGGGATTTGAAAGATTGTTATTCATTCAAAACGTACCAATTTTCATTCTAACATACTGATTGTTCTTATTACTTAGATTTTGAAAACAAGTTTAGATTCCTTGTCTTGTCTTATTTAGATCTTACTAATAACTTTTAAACAAATTTGGACATAAGCTATCAAAATTTGACCTACAAAATGAAAATTGTAAATATACATTTTTGTAAATTAAGCTCATCGTGCTTTTTCAGATAAATAAATAGAATAAGTTGTTTGTAGAATGTACAGTAGGTAAACATAATATTAAATTTTCAAATTGGTTTATTATCAAAATGCATAAGTTGTTTCAACTTAAATTCTTCATACCTATAAGGCTTGAAATTGTAGTACAAAATTCACCATAACTTATAAGTTGATCTTACTGTAACTACTTTCAATATTCTTGAAAATCGTAGAAACAACATGCATATGTACATTCAGGCATTCTCGCAGGTTACGTCGCATCTGCAGTAGAACATTTGTTTATTTTATTATTATTTCCATGGGAGACGTTTAAATTGTTTTCAAAATCGGAAGATTCGAGAACCCAAACAGGTTGAAACTCATGTTGCATACAGTTGTTGAAAAAAGAGAACTAAAAAAAGTATATATAATTTTTTAACTTTCAAATGTAACATATTTTGTAATAAACCAACGACTTAATCATTAAAGCTAACACACAGATTTTTGTTTATCTTAATGAAAAATTAAATTTTCTGATTCAAAGCAAATATTTTTGCAATATTTGTCATTTTCATCACTCACTCTCGTGTACAACATAACAAAATACCACTCTTTATTATACAAGTCTTTAACAGAAGATTTAATGCAGGTGTAATTGTGCAAGTGGTCTAAAATAAAATAAAATTGATCGATGTTTAACATTAATAAAATATTGATAGTTATTTATATTTTATTTTAATTCTTGAAAAATATTTAGCCTATTAAAGTATTAAATAATGTTAAATTTAGACATGTTAAGCTACAACAGTAGATTCAGTGATTTTATCATGTATTAATAAAATATGCCTAGTAATCTAGCCCTATTAAGTCTTGGTAATTATTATAAATTACAATATATTTTAATAATTAACAACAGTGGAGACTCATGGGATTTATAGAAATTAGAATATGGGGTTTATAAATTCAAATATTTCCTTCTTGTGTATAATCATAAATTATCCCCTCTAATTCTTGTTGGTTTCATATTTAACTCAAGTTTTGTTTTATGCAAAAGTAAACTTCAGATACGCACCTATGCGGAAGGTTTATAGTATAAAAAAAATATTTTTTATGAATTAAGTTGATAAGACTAGTAAATCTTAATATAAATAGAATCCGGGCACAATTTACTTCTGCCTACAACGTCATAATAATTCCTAACGAAAAGTGGTGCAGAATCTACTGCTGTTATCGGAGCACAACGGATATGTTCTAACTTGCCTTCCACTAGAACATAATTGTTTATTTTGATAATATTGTCAAATATACTAACTAAATATTTTGATAATACTCTGACAATACAAAATTACATTTTAGTTTAATATCAATTTTTAAATAAATGTATTTATTTCAATATTTTATTTAGGGCGGCACGTGCCTGTGTGCCCCATAACGACCATACCACAAGCCTACACTGATCAAAAAGTAACAACTAATAGAATTTGTAATTTGGCATAATTGAACAATCAATCATAATCCATATCGTACAATATTATTTAGTTAGTCAAATACTGTATGTTTAAACTTATTGCAGTGATACTATTTAAATATCTATAGAAATATTCAAGTATCAAATGTGAATTAATATAAATTATAAATATATGTTATTTTAATTTCAATAGTTGGCCTATGATTTGGATTACTGTAATAGTTTATATACATCAATAATATGTTGCTATACATATATTATTATTTTAACTATAACCCTAGAGGCCTAGAATGAATAATTAATATTAATCAAAGATTTTTAAAATTTAATTAAAATATAAAAATGATTGTTTAAACAATAATATATTTCAATATTTTATTATGTAAATAGATTATTGTATGTTTAATAATACTTAATGGAATATCACTTTATTAAAATATTGTTAGCCAAAACTAAAAACTAAAACTCAGATATTTGTGGAATTTTTTTTATTGGATACTGATGAGAATTATAATTTTAAATTTCAAAAACCAGCAAAAAAAACAGAACATGTAGACATTCAATTTAGTTTGATAAACCTAATTGTATATGAGAAAATTCTTAAACAAATTTCCACACTAATATAATACATAGTTTACGTTCAGTATTAGTTTCCTGCTGCTAGAACAAGTGCTTCGGCTACTTCAACAGCAATTGCGGCTTCTGCTTTCGCAACATCACTTGATGCAGTTGATAGTTGACTTTGAGCCTCTTGTAGTACTTGACGTGCAGCTGTTCCATCAATATCTTCAATCGGATGAGCTTCTTCAGCCAAGACTTGAACACTAGAATCCTCATTTACAGTAATCTAAAAATCAACATATTAAATCATTATATAAATATTAGATTGGTTACTAAACAAAGCCACAAAGAAATTTTATTACCGTTCCACTAGAAACAAATATTTTTTTTGATGTTGCTTCATCTTCATATACTGTTACGACTCCAGGGCGGAGAACAGCCAATGTGGGTACATGATTTGGTAAGATACCAAATGAACCACTAAAAGATGGTACATCAACTTGTTTGATATTTTTGTTGGCATAAAAAATCTAAAAAAAAAAATGCAATTAAACTGTTATATACTTATAATTTAATGATGAACTCTTATCCAGCAATAAATTATGATGATCAAACATACATATATTTCAATATCGAAAAGATATTAAAAAAGTAACATTTACTAGATTACTATAGAACATACTTGGTTGGCGGCAGCAAATGTAAAGTTCATTTGATCAGCATAACTTCTTGAAAAGCATTTAGTCGGTCCTTGTGTGAGCCTAGCGGCTAATTTGGTGGATCGCAAGAATGAAGCCATTATATCTAGAATTTAAACACAATAATGTTATTTATCAGATTAATGTTACCAGCTAAAATAATATTATTTACCGCTATGGTAAATTACGTGTTCTATAAAAGAAGAAATCAAAAATAATGAGGTAAATGCACGGTTGCCTTACGAACACCAGAAAATGACCTCTGTCGTTTAGTGTATAGACGTCTAGAGTACTCAAGTGATTTACGAATAAAAAGATAACAAATAATGATAGTGTATAATCGGCTGTTAAATGTCAAAGACGTTCTAAATGCTTACCAAGGTAAAATTTTAACCTAGAGAATAGAGTTGTTGCTATTTATTTTGGTTGCTACTTTTACCAAAGAAAAGATTACATTTGAAATTGAAGTAAATTGAATCTATTCTATACAGTGTTCTGTGGCCTGTGCTTCTATGCCACTATGAACATTGCGCAATGTATTTTATTTCATATTATATTTACTGTTTAAATTTACAATATTTCACTCTACAATTTTGAATTTATTTAATACTGATAAGTTTTTGGATTTGAACTTGTTATTGTCATAATTTTAAAATATAATGTTCTAATTAGACATTTTTGATCAGTGTCGTATCAATCATTAGATTCTGGGCTGGAGCTGAAGGTTTTACAATTAAGTTTATTATGTAACCTGTCTCTTGGTAAACTATGGGCATTAATTGTATTAAAAAATTCATAAATATTTTTACCCAATATACCCAATCATACCAACATGGTAAGTTTTGACGCTTCAGCCTATGGAACTGATAATTTTCTATAAATACTATCATAATTTAATCAGGAACCTAATTAAAAACCTGTAGAATTTACTTTGAGCCTACCAAGCAGCTCGAATATAGTTAAGTGAATAAATAGTAGCACTTTTATTGCGATTTTTTTGGAGTTGATGGGAGAAATAGGTGAATACAAAGATTTTGATGATGAGTAATAAGAATATTGATGATAAAAAAATAGTAAAATAGTGACACAGATATCTATATTATACATAGATATCTGTGAATAGTAGAGAAGAAAGACAAAAGATACCATAAAATAAAAAAAATTATAAAACCAATTTATTTTTCAAGGTGGCTTATTAATTTATTAGTTGTAACACAGAATATATTAATTTAATCTATTCTGTGGACTGTGGTTGTAACACAGAATATAACAACTTGTAATACATAGCTATTGGTCAATTGAAAGTATTACACAAGAAAAATTACCACTAGATTGCGTTGAATACCCGGACCCGAACGTCTGCTGTTAATATTGTTATTACCTATACAGGCTTATATTACTATAGGTACATTTTCATCGGGGAAGGAACATTTATTTTATTTTATTTTATTTTATTTTATTTTATTTTATTTTATTTTTATTTGTATAATAAACGGGTAAAGACCCTTTTGTGTAAACAATACAGTACAGGTTTAACATTTAAGTATTTTACAATTAATAATAAATGACTCGATTTAAAACAATATTAATAATAATGAGCTGACAGTATAAAATAATAATAATTAGACAAGTTTAAATAATGAAACAATAATAATACAATAGGAGACAACACTAAATCAATAATAGTATAATGATAGAATATTAATTAATTTAAAAATTTAAGACTAAATATACATTTCTTTTGAAAACATTACGTGACATAAAGAAAAAATCTACATGATCAACAATAAGATTTGCTAGTTTCAATGCTCTTGGAAAGTAAAAAGTGGAGCTGTAATTATTATTGTAAAATGGAACATGAAATAAGTTTGATTTTCTTAAACAGTGATTCGCTGTATTAAATGATATCATCGAGAGCAAATCTGGGGAAAAAATGTGACCATTTAGCAAATCATATATAAACATAATATCAGCAACCTTTCTTCTTACTTCACAAGATATAAAGCTCAACTCACTCATTCGCATATTGTATGAGTTCTTTGAAATAAGTGGAATATTTAATTTGTAACACAATAACTTTAAGAATTTAAGTTGTACATTTTCAATTGTATTAATAAAAGTGATGTAACTAGGTGACCAGACTATTGATCCAAACTCAAGATGAGATCTAACAAGCGCAAAAAATAATAGTTTCAAGGCATTTATATTTTTAAAATTAACTGTGTTTTGGTTGATAAAGCCAAGCATCTTAAAAGATTTCTTAGTAATAGTATTAATGTGAGTGGTGAAAAGCAAATTGCAATCAATAATAATCCCTAAATCTCTAATAGAAGTCGCTCTTGTAACGAAACAATTATCAATTTTGTAATCAAAGCTAATAGGATTATCAATGCGTGAAAAGGTAATAACATTACATTTGTTTATATTTAGAGATAAACTATTTTGAACTATTATTATTATTATTTAAATGTATTAGTAGGTTATAGTTTCTTTTCATTGGCTGGCCGGTCCGAAGAATTAGATGTATTTTAAAAGTTCGCAAATTTTTTGAGTTTGTTTGCAGTGTTTGCACACAAATATATAATTTAATATAATAATACATAAAATATAACATATTTTGTTAACTTGCCTTAACAGGATTTTTGGATTTTGAGTTGAGCGAGGAATGTGATTTTAAAATGTGTGTTTTTTTATGTTTGAATAATAATGAGTAGTCGAAAAAATGCTTTAAATTTCCACTTTGAGAATGGTTTCTAATAGAAATTTGGATCTATAGACTATAATTGGTACCTTTGATAGGTTATAATTGAAAATTCACAGTATTTTCAAAATAATCAGGAAAAACGGCCATTTATACATAAAACCTGTAGTTTTTGACGATATTGTATTTTTTTGATTAGTGTAATTCAAAAAATAATAAATGTAAATACTTCTGTAGATACCTATACTTGCAACTTTTACCAAATGCTTATATTTTTGAGCATTTTATAGTCATTTTTGATTTTTTTTTTAGTATTTTTTCAATTATTGTAAATATAATATAATGTCCTCAAAACAAGTCTATAAAATGTTGCTGTGATCACGATTTAAATGTAAATAACTTCAAAATTGTCTCAATTTATAAAATTATATTAATACTTTGATTTCGTAGCTTCGCTTGTTTTTGTAATTTTGCTTTGTTTAGTTTTATTAAGACGATCTTGTTATCTGATTTTTTTATTTTATAGTTAAAATTTGTGTCTAACTTATTATTACCTTGTGAACTCTCTCCTCTAGCACATCCATTGGCTTTTGAGGTGATCCATCATTTTTTAACATTAGCTATTAAGGGTAATATTATTATTACTTGTTACATACACTTTTTTGATGGAAATAAACTTATAATTATAATTATTATATAATAGGTATTTTGCTCCATTAAATAACTTGAAAATGTAATACAAGATTCCATATAGGTAGTGTATTAATAGCGTGTAATTAAAAAAAATTGAACTTAAATCCAAGGTAATTTTTTATGATTGTCTGAAGTTAGAATTTTGACGAAAATCATCGCAATTGCTAACATTTGTGAATTATTTTTTAGTTTGAACTTCATAAAACTTTTTCTTTTCACAGTTAACATATGGAAATTTAATAGAATATTCCCCATAAGGTTTCTAACAAAAAAGTTTGGTGGAAAGTAAAAAAAACTAAGTATAATACATTAAATATGGTTTTTAATAGATATTTTAAGTTTAAATTAGATATTAAGACAACAAAATAACTGACCAATTTTTAACAAAAATTGATTTAACTTTTTGATCCAACTCAGAAACTAAAATAACTCTATAGATACTTTGAATGTTCATAAAATGTCAATACGACTATTTTCTAAACATGATAAAATTTTCAAAATATTTAGACTCCTTTTGAGCTATTATTTATAGCCACGAGAGATTTTAAATGTCTATTAATTTTTCTTAATTATTAAATTTCATTATTTTTTCAATTATGCTAGGATGACACACGCCGTCTCCTACCTATGTATTTAATTTACAAGATTTTTGTTAGTCCTTAAAATATCATTATTTAAATTCATAAAATATTAGCATGGTATAAGATAATAATAAATAATAATTATAATAATAATACTTATTCTTTGCAAATATAGGTCACAATACACTTAATAAAATAGACAGATAAGCAAAACTCCCTGTAAGCATAGCTTGTATTGGGACAGTAGAGTTCAGTTTATTATAGTTAGTTGTATTTATAATCAATGATACAACTAAACAATTTAGCAATTATACCACAGAAAAGGTTCACAATATGAAGAAGACATTTTATTATGAAAGAACTATAATAGGTGAACTATTTATTTTCCAGTTATGAATAATTTAAAGTTTAGGTTTTCAAAAGAAAATCTTCGGACGGCTGGAGCCATTGATAATTTTATGAATATTGTTTATGAAAATCGTCAACAAAATAAGGTACGTATTAAATAAGTAATTAACTAATGTTAATAAATGCCTTTTTATAATTTAAAATTTAAAAAAAAATATGTGATATATTATTTTGGATATTCCTGATAAATTCTAAGAGTGCTTTAATATTTTAAATTTTAATGCAATATTATTAAAATCCTTGGCGATCGTTGTGGTGGTGCGGCGCGGGTGCATGGCGGAGGGTTGCGCGGCGACCTTGCCTGTACCCTACGCGTCCGGCCGACCGGACTCAACGACAAGCTGACGAACCGACGGACGGACCTCCGACAGCGATTGGTCGGCGTGGTGGGCGTGTCGGGGGGCGCCGGTAAACCAAGCCTTTCCGACGGTAGCGGCGACGGTACGCGGGCGCTGCACGAGGAGACTGAAACTCTCCTCGACGTCGACCGTCGCCGCAGACCGCAGTCCCCGCGCTCACGTTCAGACTTACGTATCTGCGCACCGCGTATATCGCGTATCGTGTCGTCGTTGTGATTTTTTAAGTACCTATTGATATTGTTACATTTTTTGTGTTGTGCGAAATCGTTTTAATCGCCGTATTAATTGTTTGTTCTGTTTTTTCCGAATAATTAAAGTGAGCGATTTTGACTGATTTGCTGTATTGTGATTTTCGCGGATTTCACGCTGTCGTCTCTGCCGTCAAACCACAATAACCTGCAGACGTAGGTGAAGGATAATATTGTGCTCCGCATAAATATACCTACATAAAATATATTATATTTACGCTTCGTAGGGTACAACGTTCTCTCGGGTTTTTTCGTTTTAATTTTTGATTCGAGTGTTTATCGTCATATTACTGTATTATACTCAGTGGTCGTTGTGCATGATTATTGGAATTGTTTTCGATCCGTCTGCGATATTTTAATTAAATGTGTCGGTCTCGCGTCGAGTGCGGACTATGAGCTGCACAGAGGTTATGTATCAGGCGTATTATCCGTATCTGTACCAGAGGTCTTCGGGCACGGCCGCTCCGCCTACTAGGGCGCCGCATCATCACTTCGCGCCGTTTACCCACCAATATGATCGGGTAAGTCAAATCTCATATTGTCTCTAACGAGTCTAACCTACCTATATACATCCGTATTTCTGGGTAACATATAGTAAGATTATATCTACAGGCCAGTTCAATACCATACGTAGGGGTTATCATTTTCACGGAAATTACCTATAGAAAATGTCCCAATACCTGAATTAAGACAATTTTGTGCCTGGGGTCAAGCATTCCATACTAATACGGCAATACCTACTCATTACCTACTCAATTTCTTCATTAAATAGTTTGCTTACCATTTACCACATTGCTCATTCATATAGGTACATATCTTTTTAATTGCTTATCAATAATTTATTTTTGAAATGAAAATTAATATATTATGGTTACTAACAGAATTAATTATTCAATACTATCCAACATTCTTGCCGCCTATACCTACCATTGAACAATAAAATCAATGTGAAAAAAATTAGGTATTTTTAGAATAGATATCGGGAGAAGTAGGTTAGGTACGCGGTTCTATCATATCCGTGACTCATTGCATATGTGGGTATCCCATTCCTATTTGTTATGCACATTGGTCGTTGATAAAATCATCATGGCTATGATAATTTTCCTAATTTAAAAAAAAAACAAGCCTTCTTACCTAAACTATAACCCAATTTAATAAACGGTGCGTCATTACCTATTTTTGATGTATAAAAGAATACAGATTAAGATTCGTAATTGTTAGAGTGCTATTTTGTAAATGTACAGGAGAAAATAGAAACAAAAAATAAAATTTGTAAATTAGTCAAAAGTCTTTATAGTATCGTGCATGGAACTAAATATCCCTGGAACCTTGCCTAATTTATAAAGTTAACGGAATAATATTTAAGTATTACATTTTTATCGTCATATATTTCTATAACACCGCCATAGCAGATCTAGATATAGTGCTTTTTAGATTTTAATTGTACCTACTAATCAGATCATCTACCTATAATGTTATTATTATGTTCATTCAACACTAACACTTTTTTTGTATTTGAGTAGGTAGGTACTGCGAGAGTTTAATAATCTTATATTATATTGTATGTATAGGTAGCTCTGACTAATGAGTTATTATATAGGTAATTATAGTTAGGTGTTTAGACCTAAGGAAGGACAATGTTTTTTCAGTCATTCATTAATAAATTATTTTTCATAGATGCCCATTTAAAAATCGTATTATCCAACACTTCATTTTCAATAACAAATTATGTCTCATGTACTTGTCACGTCATAGCAACTATAATTAAATAAATAATTCAATAATTTCTTTCGTTCTCTATTACACACAGGCATATGTATAAATATAAACTAAAGTAATATTCCCAAAAAATAGCTCTAAAATCCATATTTAAATTGTTTATATTTGTGGACGACAATCCAGTATTGGAATTTTAATTTGTGGTTATAACATGATTATTATATTTAAAAAAAACCATAGCATAAGTCCAAGGGACTCTCCTCTTATCACACACATATACTGCACTCATGACCTCATGACCTCCCCCCCCTTACAACCAACTAGCTCTTGTTGAGGCCTAAAATGATAGTTAGAACTTGCAAATTTTAACCAGAACTGAATTGAACTATTCATATATATGGGTACTTAAATCCTACATCAAACCTGAAAAATTAAAACTGTTAATGTTGCTTATGTCTTGCCACCATCTTAAAAAAAAACATACATGCCGTATAGGTAGCGAATTAACGTTAAGTAGTACCAATTGTGTGTTGTTGGTTTTAATATTAAGGTGAATTGACCTATTATCAAACTTAGAAGCAAGAACATTATCTGTTGTTGTACGTCAGATTTTTTTTCTAAATTTCAATTTTAAAGTGAGATATGAGCATTTTTAAATCGTTATACTTCTCATACTTATATCCCGCTTTAAAATTAAAATATCGAAAAAAAGTAACAATATTAAACAGATAATATTTTAAGTTCTTACCTTTAAGTTTGATAATAGATAAAATCACTCGTATATCAAAAATAACAACATAAAGTGTTTGTAAGACGGAGACAACACACGGGTGGCATCCTTTTAACGTATGTAATTTATTTTTATTGTTTTCATTTGTTGCATCTTATTAAGTTAACTTAATATTTAGTTATCAAAATGAAAAATAAATGTAGCTACAAATAAACTAATGTAAACTATTATATAATATAGACCTTTTGTTCGGCTTGAATATTTTCTCTATATTTTCGGTTTGTTTGAAACTGAATTAATATCGAATCCGTCGTGCGGTCTAGCTCAAAAATAGAACAGTCCGATCTATCACTATATAGTCACTATTTTCTACCTAATCCTTATCCTTATGGTATGGCATACCTTTACCTTAAAAAAAAATTTTTTTCACCGAACAGTAATATAGTTATTTTGATTGATGTAAATGTAAAAAGTTTAAGTTAAAAAAAAACTTATAATGTATGAAAATTTAACTTAAGTTTATTGAATTTTATAATTTTTATGAATTCCGAATTCGTATTTCGAAGTAGGTTCTTCCTTAATAAAGTTTAATATTGCAGTACAATTAAATACAATATTTACTCTGATATTTGCTTTATTAATTCTTAGAAATAAATAAAATAAATATTGTTTCCTACAATATCAAATAATGTGAAAACGATCATTACTTGTAACTTGTCAGGAATAACATATTAATTGACAAAATATTAATTTATACCATAATCAACAATACAATATTTAAATTTTGAGATTAGTCGATATTCTTTGTAAAATTGAGTCTTAAGGACTCATAGTCAGTATATATTATTTATCACCGTATCCCAGTAAAAATTTATCGTTGTCAACATGGGAATATTTTGAATTCGTCCAGTATGTTTTGATAGACATTAATGACGTTCTGGAAGGTATCAAGTATTTTTTTTTATCGCCAAAACGATAGTTGTTGTTTATTAGGTTTCTCTGGTGTAATCATTTTAGAAAATGTTTGTAAGTTAACAAAGAGAATTGATTGTTCATATGATGCTTAGGTATTAAATATTTTGGTTATTTTTGGATAAATTCATTCATGGATTTCGAATTTACAATATTTTTGTAAGTTGGCAATATTATCACAAATAAACAGATACGTATCTAGCATGATTAATAGGTAATTGTTACACTATCATAATTCATAATATAAGTTAAATTATACAACAAAGTGAAATATTATAAAAAAAAATATACAATATTGTGTAATGTGTTGATATCTTATAAGTTATGACTATTAGTTATTAATTATTATATGTTCAAAAATATGTTCTATAGTCAACTTCATAAAGAGTCCCAATTAGATCATGATACTATTTAGACTTGTGCATTTCGTTATATTCTGTTTCATTTTGTCTAGGACTTCTAATGTTTTATAATTTTTATTTCTGAATACATTTTAATTTTCTACTCCTTTAACAATTTGTTTACCTATAATATGACTTCTACTTAAATTATTTCTTTTGAAAATTTAATATTAATAAAAATATAAGATTTAATATAATTTTTCATAAATTTTATAAATATAAAAAATCTATTTAGGGTATGTTACACAATATATATTTATATTTTGACTATTCGAAATTATTAATATCAATTGACACAAGGACGACATACTATTTAGTTATAGTACCCATATACATTTATTGGTATTTGCCCCTACAGGTTTAAAAATCTAATAAAACGTGATGGTTTTTATATTCATTAACTAATGGCCTCGTAATGCTTGAAAAATATTTTATTATACAAGACTTTGACTACCTAAGAAGTAATTAATATTGTTGAACTTTTAAAATTCCCCTCAATAATAACGTGGAGCATTGTAGCACGTGTCCTCACTGTATAGTTACTAGTTGATCAGTTTAATATGAAGTGATATAGGTACATTATTATTATATTTCAAACACGTCCTGACAGTAAACACACAGATCTAATCAACTGCGGTACAATAGTAATTATAAATATACATATATATATATATATATCGTAAGCACATGATTTCTACTTCTTTATGGGTTTAGTTGAGCACGCTTTATAAAATCGTTTTCTTGGTTAATCATTACCTATTTTCGATGTGGGTACTCATATACTGTCGCATATTATCTGGAAACCGGTTGTTTTGGAAAACTTGTCTTTTCAAATCCAACACAGATAGAATGAAAAAGATGTTAGTTAATGTCAATCGATTAAATTTGATATCTGTTAACAAGTGGTATTATCTTCCAACAAAAATACGTGATAGTGACATTCACTAACTAACAAAAGCCAAATATTATTGTAGGTACAATAAATAGGTACCTATAGGTAAATACAATATTTATGAGACCTTATATTTTCTTAGTAATATTTTTATTAGTTTTAAAATTAAATAATAATGTTATTTAAGATGGCTAATATATTATTATAATTATTAGTTTAATATTTACAAACCGAATTTATCAATTCATACATGTTTATTATTCAATGTTCATATATTTAAACACATATTCTGCAGTATATGTTCATATATTTAAACAAATACTTTGTAGTATTATATCTTGAAGGCAAATCAATATTATATTCAAATAAGTAGCAGTATTTTTTTTGTAAAACTTTCTGCATAACTAAAAAAAAAAAATATGTTACATGCAATGCATGTTTGAACCTTTTAAATGCTTTATAAAATCTGCTTAAAATAAGTTGTTAATTAGAGATGGGAACCTAACTGTTTTATTATACTACATATCAATTTGGGTTTGTTAACAGTAAGGCTTGTATATTAATGTATTGTATTACCTATATATTATACAAGTAACAGCTTCTATACACTTCTTTATGTATAATTACTAATTAGTAATTTCAATTTATATAACATAGAATAATGAGGTATGTACCTATTTATATCATTAATACCTACTTCATAATTAAATTCATAAATTCACAAATTCAAAAATATATAGTTTTTTTTTTACTTAAGATTCTGCTCACGAACGAGTGATAAACACGCAGATACATTTCGTGTATTATATAGCTGGACTTATTTATAGAAGATACCAAAATTTAGGAGTGATAGAAAAGTTTTCATAATTTCTCCTTTCTGTGTATAGATTGAAAATTGAACATAGATATTGTAATTTAAAGGTCTGGAAAGTACAACTATTATTAGGTATTTTATAGGTGTAGGTAGTTATTGAAGTATATTAATAATTGTGATAATAACTTAAAATATATGTAACTATTTTCAAATACATATGTATTTACATTGTAATCTTAATATTTAGAACGGTTACTAATTATAAAATATTGGCATAACCAATTATGTTTTTTTATTGAAGTTTGATAACAACGAATAAGTTATTCACTCTAATATTAAAACTGCAAATCTCATGTTATGCACTTGTAAGACACTAGGCAGAGACAATAAATGCGCGTTCGCATAAGTTAGTTACACGTTCCTACACAGCACATTTTCAAATAAATGTTAAAACGAGTTTATTTACTTAATTAAGTAATTTACAATATCTTAATGTGATGATGAAAATACATTTAGGATGGAAATAAAAACAAAAAAACAAGTTTATACAATACAATTATTTTTGCTAAAATGTGTCGGTGACCGTAATGGTTATGAATTATTTGTAGAATGTTGGAGAAACAGGACAATATTATTGCTGAGGGAAATTTTATACGACACGCGCCAGTATTGCCGTATACTTGTCATTGACAACCTTCTCGATACGTGATTGTTTTGAAAAATAATGTATTGTTACTTGACATAAAAAAAATGGTTCATCTCATAAAAACAAATAATTTATTCTGGTTTGTCCATGACTAATATGATGTGTATTGTATTTACTCTTACGTATTTGGATATTAATTAATTAGTTTAAATTTTCAAATACAGTTCTCATCACTATTACAATATTATAAGAAATTGAATGTTGATACATTTTAAGTTATGTTCATAAGTCATTTAATTTTCAAATGGAATTTTGGTAAGTAAGTGCATATAATATTATTCTATTCTCAAGTTGTAAATATTTATATATCTTAGTTATCCGTATACCTAAAGGCTAATACACATTTTCTTCCTATAGAGTATTAAAGTTTAAATTTGAAATTATATAGTATGTTCTGCAACCATGGTTTGGAATATACGTAGGTAGCTATACTAAGAATAGACACAATATAATATTTTGTAACATTTTATTTAGGTTTAACATTGTGTATACTAAATATTTTTAAAGTTTTAGTAAGTGCTTAAAAATTGTATGGAAAATATTAGTTTTGTAGGTACCTAATAAAGATTAATCCCGATTGTTGATTGCAAAGAATGTTTATCAATTTTAAGCAGATAGGTAGATAAATTTAACAGACATTTTATTGCTAAAAAAATAATTAGAAGATTTATAAGGTGTTATCAGTAATGATAATGTAATGATTTTAACTTAAGATTATAAACAAAAAGTGTTAACGAAAATATGGTATGTTTTGGTTTGTTTCGCACCCAGGGTATTATACTCATTGATGAGGGCTCTAAATATGTGTGATACAATTATATAGACAATTTAGTTCAATATACTATCATATTGTTATGTAATATATGTATATTATCTAAATATGTAATAATACTATTTATTTATTAGATATGCACATGATATATTTGTTGATATATTTTTTTTTTGACACGTTGTCTGAATATTAATTCTAATAGATTATAGAACTTGGTTCTTTCTTGGGAGTTTGATATATTTCTGAAGTCCGTGTGAACATATTTCTCTGGCTCAAACTGCAATGAGAGCGCAACGGGTGAACTTGAAATAAATATTCGAGTGCATATAATGCGATCTACACGAAAGAAACATTTGAAATATTTTTATATGGTCCAAGCTTTAATGAACACATTGGAATGGCTGAGATGAGTGGGATTCCATAACTTCGTGCTACCGTGTCGTGGCGGCGGCGGCGCCCCTATTTAAAAAAAAACCGAACTGAGATTATTGTCATTATCATTATAATAAATAATAATACCATGTTCGTGGAAATTCTCGCTTGTTGACTTATAAGACGGGGAAAATCGTATTTTAAATCGTGTACATTATAATATTGTTGCGTTATCGCGTAACGGTACCCGGTGTATGGGAGAGATGAAAAAAAAATACTATTTGTACAAAAAAAAAATATAAAAAATTACCGCGCGCTGTAAAGTTTAGTGTACGTACAAATACTGTGTTATAGGTATATACGGGTATGTATCCATGTTGATTTATGGTCATCAGAGGCAGCCGGTGTGTGCCGGGACACGAGGAATGCTCTTTTAAGTCCAGCCCGACTCCGCATTCCTACACTGTATCTGGTCCATCTTACAATTTATTCTTGTTTTGGTTTTTTTCATTCTTTTATTATTATTTTTTCTTTTTTCTTTATTTATTTTTTTACAATGGACTGTTATATTATACGAAAGGCAATATATGATGATAAGACAATTGATGTTTTTCGGAAGAAAAAAGTTTGGGCTACCACTTTTTTTTTGCCCGCGTGTTCTTTGCACTCAACCGGTTTCTCAGCACTCGTTCGACTTTAGTTGTGTAATAATAATAGCTAATATTAATTGACTTCATTAGTCTAAAAGGCTTAGCCGCAGAGACAGATAATCGTATTTTATCCAATCAACACGTCTACACGACGTCGTCTATATAGAACCTATTGATTTTATGACAATGAACAATAATTATTACCTATTACTAGGTATATATATAGTTACTATATAGTAATATAATAAATATAGTATAATAATAAAAAAGATTATATTTTAACCTAATATTGATTAAAACCCAAGAATACATTTTATTGTAAGTATAACATATTTTGTGAATAAAAATCTAAAAAAACTTTTTTTTACTTACTAATAATTGTTATAGGAAAATGTGATTAAGTTAAAAAATGATCTTACTTTTGAGGAGGTATATTATACTTGGTGATCCAAATGAACAATATTTTAGTATTTATCCATAAATACGCGTGCCCAGCAGGTGTATTACCGTTTAGCAATATCCATGTGAAAAAAAATATTATTCATGAAATATAACAACTTTAATGTGATAGTTGATAATATATGATAATAATACCAAGACATTGTGCACATAATATTATACAGTTTATTTTGAACTTACCTAGTAAATTTATTAATTAGAATACACTATACAAAAACAATTATTTATATATAAATATATAAAAAATGATTACCTAAATCTGTAGTAAAATATTGCCATTGCTATATTTAAATAAAAAGTAAGTACCTAACTTGTATTTCGTATGCATGGATCGTTTCGTTTTAAATTTGAAATATTCTCAAACGTGTATTTTCAATACTACTCGTACCTTTCACCTTAAAAAAAACACATGTAAATCCTAGGACGACCAAGGTCATCCAGCTGTAATATTTAGCGGTACCTATAATTGGCGAAAACACACTGTATATTTTAATATGATGTAGAATTTATATAGTACCTATCTGTTTAATAATTAATATAATATATAATATTGTATTATTGAAATTACGCATTTGTGTACAGTTGAGAGCGTTGGAAACGCACCAACAAGCGTCCACTTCTTCACCGATTGGCGGCGGAGACTCACCGGCGAACAGATGGACAACCATTACAGATCATACTGACTCACACCACAGCAGCGTCGGATCCGGAGCATCCAGTGTGGGCCCTGTTGGTGGCATCGCCAGCCCAGCATCCTCACCGGCCACTGCCAATAGTGTTTCGGTAGTACACAAAGAAGAAGACACATCCAGAGACGGTAATATTATATTATAACCACATTAATAATTAACTTTTGTACTAAGTTAGCAGTTCCGAAATTCACGGAAATGGGTGCTTTGCAGTGGATAAAACTGCAAAGTAAAGATTGTTGTATAATGTTACAATAATAAATGTATAAAAAGATTCATAAAAATAAAATATTTAAGCTGCGATAAACTTGATCAAAACTTGATTGTCAGCTCACCAACAAACTTATAAGGCCAATAACAGTGAAAAATAATTGCTTTTATGCACTTGTTATAATATGTTTCAGATGTTTGTAGAGGTATCTTAAGGTTTCCAAAAAACAATGCCTTGTTTAAGTTAAAAGTTATTCATCAAAAAAAATGAGTGGACTGTAATAACAATATGTTCACTTTTAAAATCATTTTTTTATAGACTAGCTTGATTATAAAACGTTAATCGATTTATAACGCTCAATAAATAAATTTAAGTTGTGTATATATGTATATACTAAGTTATTATATCTTGAGAACTCAATCACTTTATTACAGTGTACAAGCTGTTTGTATTTTTCATAACTGTTAAAATAATAAAAAACTATTATCTCATCATGAAATTCATGCAGACATAAACAGAATGATGTATGCGTTTGCGATCAAACACACCTTGTGCACTACTTCGATATCTCAACAAGTCATGCATATCAAGTGTTTTAACAGTCGCTATATATACATTGGCCATTGCTTTAGTAACTATACATAACACCTGCAGCCCTATTCCATATATAACATAAAAGATAATATGAAGCTTCAAGTATTATAGGTGTCAATTGTATGCAATTTATATTTTCATAGAACGCGTACCCTTAAGGTTTATATGAAATATAATGTAACTTTATTATATATTTACCCACGCATATACCTGAAGTCTGGAGAGAACTTTGGTGCTTTATATTATTTTGAATTTTAGACATTCGTTATTATAGCTTACATTACAACATATGATACTATCAATATAATATTTATTATATTATAGGTAGGTTATTTAGTAGGTATGCGTTTGTTAATCTAAAATTTCATTCACATACAATTTTTTATGACCAGTCATCAATAAGTACTATACGATCAAACTAAACTTCCTAAACCATTAAAAAAAACATGAAAAAAGTATTAAAATTTTTATTTTATAATTTATATAATCACACCTAAAAATAATTTAAGTGTACCTATATTTTTGAAAATAGTTTAAGGTTTCAGTATGTCTCGTAGTTTTTTAAAAATATTTACTAGGGTATAATTTAGCTCTTAAACAAAGCATGATGTATAAATATCCTTAAAACACTTAGAAGCGTTCACAAAAGACAATATTCGTCTCCCTACAGCATCCTCTTCAATTAACGTTCCCAAGGATGCTTTATCCTCGTAATATTGAGATTAATCTGCTTTGTCGTCTTGCAAAACACAGAGGCCTCTTAATAAACATTATTTTATAATATACAATGCATAATTGTGGTACATAAATCGTCCTTTTTCAGAAGTTTTATACCGAATTGTAATTCAGTCCACGGTGATTTAACGAGGAGGTAATGTATTCAAAAGAGGGATAGTTTTAAACTGTTTTTTTCTTGTTGTTCGTGTTGTTAACGGAATTAAGACGAAAACGGAAAATGAGACGTAATGAACAGATTATGATGATGGATTTAAAAAGTTTTATTTTTTTCTGCTCTCAAAGACAGTTTTTATTTATGTTTTTTTAGTTTTTGGTTTTTTTTTTGTAGATGTTCGCACTGAAATGGATGAGGACGAGGATAACGTGCAGGACGACTCAAGAACGCGAGGGGACAGGCGTACTGCCGCACACGCGCAATACGTGTCTGTAAATTGCGTGGTGTTCACCCACTATACTGGCGACGTCGCTAACGTGGTAGATGAACATTTTTCCAGGGCGTTAAACAGCGATCAAAAACTCAACAATGCCCATCAAACGTCGACCAAAGGTGAGTCGATAAAAAGTTTTGACTTAAATTTTAACGCTATCAATAAAATACGAACACATAGTAAAAAAGTGTATACAACTTACATGTCAGGTTACTATATTTTGGAACTTTTCGGCAGTTTATATGTAATTTCAAGGGAGGGGGGGCGTTCGATAAGTGCGCAGACCAACAGTGTATACAAAGTTGCACCAATATATTCAGATAGATTAGAGACCTTTAACTGCAGTATTGAGAAAACTTACGTATAGGAGAAGTATAATAGCGATATATTGTTGGAATTTCTTTTCCTCGCTCACCTCAATATATAACATAGAGTCTATATAGTATAATATTATTTTCTTTAAGTCTGCCGCGCTTAAACACATAAACCGCCGGCGACGTCGGGAATGACCTTATGACTGAGAATGCGTTTTCGCTTTGGACTGAAAAAACTTAACATCTCAGACTATAGCTGTTTTTTCTTTTTTTTCTATACTTCTCTCGAAAAATTGTTCTTCTGTTCCATCCCGCGAGTCATGGCGACACATTATTTATTGTTATATATACTGACCGCGTGAGAATTGAGCATTATTTTAATAGGTTTTTAATTAGTACAAGAAAACTCTTTCACTTGTAAAACACCTCCTACAGGAATGCGTCTTCCGTCGCGAATAAACTGGTTCTCCGCACAACAATCATATACCTACGCACACACACACACACACACACACTCACACTCGCTCATACACACATGAGCAAGCAAATGCACGCGTGAGCGTATATGGAATAACACACGCCAAACTCGCGTCAACGATACATTACTTATTTTTTTTATGATATCATTACAAAATATCGTCAAACTCCGGGGACACTAATCGCGAGTACTGTTTATAGCAGCCAAATATAAAGATGTATCTAGTATTTTCCACAGTTAAATTTTAAGGAAAACTGAATGCATTCGGATAGATCCCATCCTTAATTTGAAGTACCTATTCTTAATAACTTTTTAGATAAAAGAATATTATTTTATGACTAAATCTCTTACTTAAACAAACATCAAAATATAAATATGAGATTGTTAACTATTATTTGTTTTAGATCAATTTATTATAAAACTTCACTCAGTACATTTCATCTGGACATGGTTTTAGAAAATACCTATAATATTAGAATGCTCATGATTTATCCTTTAAATTTTTGGCGGATCATTAATCAATCAATTTTGATGCAACTCGGCATTACTATTTTAATATAAAAACACTGTAAAACAAATGTTAACATTCAGTAAATATTTGTATTGGCTAAAATGTTTACTATAGAGCAGCGTTTCCCAAAGTGTGTTCCGCTGAACCTTAGGGTTCCGTGGTACAATGTCAAGGGTTCCGTTAGATGTATGAGATTATTGAGAAAATTATGTTTATTTAGTGTTTGTTGTTTAAAAAATGTTTGATTGAAAATTTTTTTTTAAACTAAGTTTAATAATGAAAAGTCATTAACATTATCATTAAAATATTATTTAGACTGGAGAGTTTAAGGAATTGATTTTCCTTTTTTAATTTACAAAAATTGTAGTTTTGTTGGATTTTACATTTGGGTTCCGCGAAACACAAACAATTTTTTAAGGGTGCCGTGGTCGTAAAAGTTTGGGAACCGCTGCTATAGAGTATAGGTATAATATAACAGCAGTTACTGCTAACAAAGTTCGATGATTTACATGTAAAAATTTTACATTTAAATTCTTTGAAAACCGCTCGAATCAATAAAACTTAATAAAATAATAATAAGTTATAACATACATATATCTACATTCTACAATATAAAACGATGGGAATTGGTGTATTTTTAAATAAACTATATTTTGTAATAATAATAGGTACGTTATATAATTTGATTATTTAATGTTATTAAGGTATAGCTGGTACTTTAAATAATTAAAAACGCTATATAGTGTACCATGCACACAAACTGATTATACTTCACTGACAACAAATGATCGTTTAAATGTCCCCTTAACGTATAATATGTTACAATTATCATCACTTAAATATTGTATTCATGTTATTGTACTCGTATATTAAAGTATATATTTTAAACAGAAATCACTGGCAAGACACCGCTAAAATTGTTCACTGTATAATTTTTCCTTGTGTACCTATAGGCTATTATATACATTGTTTATCCACAAAAACACACAAAAAAAAATACAAGAATTAATGTGATTAACTTAACCTAGGGTCACCTTACAAAATCCTGTTAGAGATACAATCACGCTCTGTCGTAAGATGAAAATATATGTCGTAAATCCATTAAAAAAAAAAAATATTGGAAACAACACTTTATACCTACAGATA
Organism: Myzus persicae; assembly: GCF_001856785.1. NCBI lineage: Eukaryota > Metazoa > Arthropoda > Insecta > Hemiptera > Aphididae > Myzus > Myzus persicae. Next base: position 253,481 of record NW_019102621.1, on the reverse strand, counting down.
CAACGTTTAGATTGTAGTATATTGTGTATATCCACTCATTTCGTATTAAATATTTTGTGTGAAACGGAAAAGCAAGTAGACATTTTATTATTCGGAATAACTATAATTATTATGTGTAAATTAAACGTTAATTACTCTATTTATTTAATGAATATTTACTGAAAACATTGTCCTTTGTGTCGATATGATACTACCTATTATAACTATACTCATAAAATAATAAAATACAATTTCTTAAACAATTAACTAATCATTGCACCTAATATACAAATAATAAATCCCTGTTCATAAGTATTAAAAGATTTCAGGATCTACCTATACTTATAATTATAGAACAACACTGACTCTGAGATTTCATATTATGACTTAATGTGTAATCTACTTATATGTATATATATAGGCTATGGTGTACCTCAATATCTGTTGATACTTCTCCAATAAGAAATCTCTGACTTTAAGCTATTTTCATAATCATTTTTGTACCTGCTACTCATTTTTAGCTATGAAGTATAAAAACATTTAAAATGTTTGAATATTATATCAGTCAATTAATTTTTCTGTAAACCTTATCAGTAGAACGTGAAGTCACGTGCGGTTTATTTTCCGCTATTATGAGTGTGTAAGTGTAACATATAGTTTAAAAATATCTCGGCATTTATACTATTATTAATTAAAAATATTTACACTACACTTTAAAAAGTTCTATTATTAAAAACATATACTACTGAATAAATTGGAAGATTATCGTAACAACATTTTAATGTATGAACAATATTTAAACAACGTAATTTTATAATTTTTAAATCGATGTTAAATTAATTAGGTGTTTGTTTTCAAAGGAAAATTAGTTCGATTTTTAGATTCTGAGCGGAGCCATATTTATGCATGCATTTAGTATTATTATACATATTATATGAATATATATATTGTATATATTATACTTGAGAGTTATGATTTGTGTTATACTGTTCTATTAAAAATGTTTTTTTTGTGCCTGTCATCGCCTTTTAGAACAGTTAAAAAGTTCCAAATCTTCGACTCTAATGGTGGTTTAAAGTAAACAAATTGGATCTAGTTGGTATTTTGGTGGTAAATTACAGTATTTTTCTAAATTATTGTGAAAAACCAAAAATAAAAATATGATAAACGCCTAACGGCAATATAAGCCATCTTAATTATGGCTATAGTATTTATTCTATACTACGAACCAATTACATTTTACCTGCGTGGTATTTACTTATGAGAGTAACAATAATATATGATACTAGGGAGGGGGTGCTATGCTTGTCAATGCCCTAGATAAAAAACAATTAAGTAAATTATTAATTGTTATTATAATAATTAATAATAATATATATAAAACGCCCTGTCGGGCTCAGTACAGTAAAAATAATGATACGAATACTTATTAATCATAATTGGTAATGATAAATTAAATAGTGTATTATATGTCAATTTAAATTAAATTAAACTAGACGCTTTAAAATGATTGAATCTTCATAGAAAAAGTCAAAATTGCTTAAAGAGTTTGCTGTTGTCAGCATTCTACTGATTGGAGTGAAAAGACAGTATAAATCATAATTTAATTGTGAACTCATAATATTATAATAGTATTATAATAACACAAATAGACATTATTGAATCAATATTTCAAATTGTGAATAAAAAAATTCATTTTTGAGTAGCTGGAGCATAAAATATAAACAGTAGGATTGTAGGAATACATAATATTTTATGTACTGTGTACGGACAATTCTAATATAGTTTATATATAATATATACTGTACATATAAAGCCACGCACAAACTATTTACTATTAAACATATACAATCTTCAAGTATATAATGAAGTTTGCCGCGATTTAACAGTTCGGAGAAGTCTAATAATAATATTCTCGAGGAAATATTTGCGAGAAATCCACCGCGTATATAGACTAGTGCCCCCGAACAACGACGAGGGTTCTCGAAACTTGGCGTTAACGAAAGTTTAATAAACGGAAATCGCGCACACATACGCTGTGTATATTATTATTATTAGAACGCGCTTTCGAATAGCATTTGTCGGGTGCCTGCATAAGTTTAAAGTCGTTTAAACTTAAACGAAGATGTGTACGTGAGGCGAGCACATTATTACATTATTATTACATAAAACCAGTCACGCAACTTTTAGGATTTTTTTAAGTGGTGGGTGTGGGGTGATTTAAATATGGATTATACTTAGGAGAAAACAGTACAATCATTATAATATCTCTACATTCAAATTGTTAAATTGATAGCAAAATATAATATACCGAGTTATCCATTTAACGGGTAACACATACATTATTTCAAAACCTATCAACGTTTTTGAAAATATTTTTTTATATAATCTTAAGTCGTTAAAAGTCAACTTTATTTAATTATTATTTTTATCATTATTATTTTAAAAGACTATATACATTTTAAATTCCTTATTTCAAAGCAGAATATATTTTGTAGTTTCTACTTTCCTTTCACTTATAATGGTTCAGATTTGAAGTCGATTTTGAGTTTTGGCTGGCGTTTCATTTTGTGCGAAGTTGATTCAGCAAGATGCAAATTTTTGTTAAAACCCTTACGGGTAAGACAAGTATTCTCGAGATTGAGTCATCAGATTCTATTGAAAATTTAAAATCGAAAATCTAAGATAAAGAAGGCATTCCCCCGGATCAACAACCTCTAATTTTTGCTGGCAAGCAATTGGAAGATGGTCGTACATTATCTGATTACAATATACAGGAGTCAACTCTTCACTTAGTACTTCGTTTAAGAGGTGGTGCTAAGAAAAGTAAGAAGAAAAATTATTCAACACCCAAAAAGATCAAACACAAGTTTCTACTTCGATACCAATGTAAAAATTGAATTCCGGATGAGTAGTTATCAAATGAGTTGGTACCTATTGTAAGTATTGTATGTTTTGATGTGCCGAGTGAAGTGGTACCTAACCCATTAAAATGTTGGTCCACCACTCCGATCATTTAAACATTAGATACTAAATAAGTTATGTTAAAACTGCAATAAACTGCTTGTTCAAAATTTGATTGTTATACATCAAAATACTTCGAATAATATTTTGCATCGGATTATAAAATTAAAAATGTATGTTTCAGTCATTCAAATGAGAAGAAGAACTTTGTAGATAACGATAAAAAATATTGAAAATGATCATTTTTTTTTCGAAAAATGTTGTTTTGTAACGACTAAAAATTATGCAAGCGAACTGTTAAAGTAATGGATTACCTACCCGTATAATATAATAAATGTATAGAGATAAAAACTCTACGGTCGTCGAATATTATCATATTGTATATTATATTCGTCATCTCAAAAACTCAATAATTTAAATCTTATAACATATTTTGTAACCCTCCAACACCTGCCATTTGTTGCTTTACTGAGCACAACTCATTTTGGGAGCTTAATTATTATTATGCGGTTTGTCACGTGCCCTTACAATTTGTGTGGAGCAGAGCGGCGTGGACTGTTTGGTCCGAAAAGAAGATTTATAATGTAAGTAGGATTGTTCGGGCTGTAACAAATGTGTCGTATTCGGGCTTTCCCACGGGTCCACTGTTTCAGTTATTTATTTTTCTCTTCGGCTGCGCTTTGGAAGAGCTATTGTTGTATTTTTACAGGTGTAGAAGGACGCATATGCACGCGCTCGTTGTGTTTTGTGGTGAGTGTGTGTGTGTGATCGAGTAGATTTGTAAATTATATTGGACCCAACCAAACCTGTTATACACACACAGACACATACACACACGTTTTATTCGCTTCTTAATTCCTCATTGTTTTTTTTTATTTTATTATTGTGTATATTTTTTTACGTACACACACGCGTATATATATATATATATATAGTTGTATTATATATATTCGTTTGCACTTCTCCGAACGTCTTTTGTCCAAACGCCGACTTCGATCCGTATCTCTTTTTATTTTCCACCACCGCAGTAAATATATACATATATACATATACCTACTCCAAATTCGATTGGGAAACAATAGATCGGATTGGCGGCATCGGCGGTATAAACACAAACACACACACTCAAGCATATAAACGACTTATAAGTTATAATGTAATACTGTATAATACACAAGACCCGGCCGTGTAACTCGGTCGATTTTCAGCGGTTAATAAGTATTAATAACACAATATAATCATGCTTCGACTAATCATTTTCAAATTTGTATTGAGATAGGTAATACAAGATTTATATTCGTTAAAAATATATGACCTTATCTTCCGACAATAATATAATATTATAATATCATATGAGTGTACAAAATTATAATATTATGTTACCCAATAAGTACAAGTACCTATACGACAGCATATTATAATATTATATATGAAGAACGTCGGTAGGTATGATATTCTACAGCAGTGGCTTGATCGTATACCTGTAATGTTTACGGGATTATTGTTCTTGCAGAAATATTTACACAAAAACGAACTCTTTGAACCTACATATAATATTCGTATATATAATAAAAATTTGACACGCGTCAAAAACCGTCGCATTTTTATACGCACGTATTGATTAGATAATGACATTTTTTCAATGAATACTTTGTGCACCTATAATACGAGAGGCCTTGCAATTCGCATACTATATATAGGTATGATGATTATTTTACAACATTTTAACATCATTAATGTGCCATTAAAGAATCATCAAACGAATAGTTCTAAATGATGTATAAATTATAATATTTATAATATCTCATCATATACGATGACTTATAGGTATATTAACTTCTGTTAGGTCACCTATTTCATCATACCTGCTGCTGCAGTTGACACCGAAAAATGTCTCCGTTCGCTGATCATATTTTGTATGATAAATTACGTTTTTTATATTATAATCACTTACAGGAGTTCAATAAACCCGTAACGTATGCAACAGTGTACAATGTGAATAGAACACACACTTAGAGTAATAATTGCATTTTTTAACGATTAAAGCATCAAATTGTTTTACCGTCCGACTAATAAAAATAGTTGGGTTTTCTGCGATTATTCGATTATATCACTTGCAAATCGTTTTCTATCTGTAGGACGTACCTGTAAGGTTCACAAATCTTTTTTCTACGATTAAATATTGACACGGAACAGCACGTTCGATTTTGAAGTACGTGCAGATAGAAAGCGATTTACAATTTGCGTTTTCCAATTCTTTATTGCTGTATGAACGATAAATACGATTAAATGCAGAATTATAAAATATAGGTAACTATTTCAATTTATCTCTTAACTCTTTTACCGTTTGCACTTAGAAAACGCACAATCGCAAATATGTTCTGATAGAATTATGTTTCTGAGTGTTATTATCAATAGAAATACAAAGTTTGTCTGCGGTAAATTCAAAAGATGCTTAATTATTTTATTTTATTATTTTATACTTTATAAATTATAAACTTATTATTATTAAGAAAGTTCAATAAACATTTTTTTTTATAAATTCATTAAATGTTGGGATTGTATTTTGTTAACAAAGAAACATTGATATCTATAAAATGTATGTATAGCATGATGTAGGTGCCTACTATAATATTTTTGTATAATTTGAAAAAAACAAAATAATTATTTTGGTACCTATATTATATATTTATATGTTTATATACTCCACGCATGTAATAATCAATTTAATCATTATGTGTCTCTGTTATATTGGTTTTATATATTGTAAAAATGTTAACTTATAGTTTAAAATAATGCAATTATTTAAGTTTCGACTTGATAAAATTAATATGTAAGATAAAAATAATTAAAAGGTAAAAAGTCACTTTTAATTCACCTTAAAATAATTAACTAGTTTGAACTTAAGTTTATTTTTTATCATTAAGTTGCTCAATCTTGGATGACGTATTATAAATTAGCATAATACTACCCACAAATTAATCGTGTTATTTGTTTTTCTTGTTTAACTTTAACTATGTTATATTTTATAATTTTAGATACTTCCCCAATGTCTTCCAGAAACTTCCCAGCGTCGTTTTGGAATAGTAATTATCACTCACATCACTCCACTAGTCAAGTGTATCATCCCGACACAATGTACCATCATCATGGTACTGCTGGTAACCCCGCAGATCCATGGCAAACACATTACCAACAATATACAGCTGCGGCTGCTCATCACCATCACAGGTATTCTTTTTAAATTTTACTAACATATGTAGGACATATTTTTTTAAACTCAAGTGCATAGTTGTAGTATTTGCAACATTAAAGTAAATATTTACTATAATGTGCCGAAAGTTAAACGAAAGGAGCTGTGTAGTCGACTACACTATAAGGCAAGGTGCAGCAAAGTTATGCAATTTGCCCTACCCTATCACGAGTTACAATTATCTACAGCGAGTACTGTAATAAATAATAATACCTAAAGAATCTAGATATAGGTAAACATATTAATATCTTGATAAATTTAAAACTCTATGTATATATAGATATATAGATAAACATGTATTGAGTGTAATTATTTGTTGAAAAACATTTTATAGATTACAGCTTAGAATTTTATAATGCATAGCGGCTCAAACGATGTTGTATCAATCGGTTGAAACTTGTTAATTTAATAATCAGTCTACTCAATAATCGATTGCCTTATAGTGTTTACTTTGTACAAATAAATCTGATGCATACATTTTACTTTTAAATATTACCTATAAAATACAGGCTTAAATTTTGGTGTACCGACTAGATACACCTAATTTGCCATAGTTATGGTAGTATACATTTTAATACTAGTGTAAAAAATGAATATATAAATAACGTTATGAAAAAATCGGTGAATGATTAAAAAGTGTTTGCGAAATATTTAATATAAACCCTCCTGTATGACATTATTACATATATTTTCTTTCATCTTGATATGTATTTATATTATGGCTTATATAATATGTATATGTACCTAAATGGTGAAGTTCACTTAGAACTGTAACATATTTTACGAATGACACGTTTGTATACATGTCATACAGGGTAATTATATTTTAAGATAGAACATTCATTATCCTATGAGTATTTTATAGTATATTGTTCGAGGATGTACAAGGTATTAAGCAATAAAAAAATAACATCACGATTCACGAGATGATAAAACGAAGTACCATAGAAGATATACTATTAACATTATTAATTTGTTAAAATTATTTTGAAACGAAACTAAATGTATTAGTATAGGTATTTATATTATCATAGTACCTATAGCAGAAGTTATAGTGTTTATTTCCATCGTCAATCTGGATGTTTTTGTTTTCATTTCGAATATACCAACAGTATCTTAAAATGTCGACTGCGCAGTATAGGTATTTACTACTCGTGGCGTAGCCAAGATTATGCGATGGGGGGGGGGGGGGTGGTTAAGTATAAATTAAACTAAGATTTTAAAATGTTCGTATATAAATAATATAAATTATACATTTATTAGTGGGTGGAAAGGAAATGGGGGGAAGTGAACACCTAAACCCCCCTGGCCACGCCACTGCTTGTACTTACATCATAGGTACCTATAATTGATAATAATATTAAAATTAAATTAGTAAACCTAGTACTTAATCGCATGCTTTTTTTTCCCCGCAGGGCCGTGCACGAATACCATCACCATCATAATATGGCTGCCCAATACGGCAGCCTACTACTACCGCCACCGACTTCGAGACTGGCGCCACCGCCGCCACCGCCACCTCCTCCATCTAGTCACCCACATCCACACCAGTATCACGGCAAAGCTGGCATGGAACCGTGGCCCAACAGCGCCCATCATCCGGCCTTGGATACTGGCACGTCTTACTCGTCATATCCCACTGTTCCAGGTAAAAATAATTACAAATAAAGTGATATATCTATGATATTATAATATTTAGCTTTAATAATTTATGTGCTTTTATACCACGATACCTATGTATACTAATTGGTATGTGTCTGTGAAAACAGGGTACACTGTATAATTAAGTTAGCCATATTACTCAGTACTCTATACATGTTTTTGAATTTTGTTTACTTCTGAAGAACATGAAACTAGACTATTCGATCATTAATATTCCGTAGACAGAATACTAATATATGTATATAGGGTACTGAGTAATGTAGGTAACATGAGTTATAAAGTGAACCCAGTTTTCGCGGACACGCGGTAGATATATATGAAGATAAAAAGTGTTAATCCTGGTTCATAGCTATGTCGTATGTCGTGTCGTGTAGTGTCTAGTAAAAGTTGAACTTAATAAGTTTCTCGGTAGATCGTGGTTAGTGAATTATACCACGATTAGAGCAGCCAATCATAATACGATGGACGACGTAGCTATAGTGAACTTGGCTTTTTGCTGTAAGTATATCGTATATGCAATTCTCCCAGAAAATTATAAGCAAATTCAATATAATAGACACCATGAAAGGTATATACTGGAAATAAATAACAATATAGAATAAAAGTATTGTAATTTACTAAATACTCGTATAGCATTGGTTATAAATAAATAATAATTATTATAATTTAGTCAGTAGTAGTAAACTAATATAATAGATATGAGATCATAATATTTGTAAAAAGTATTTATATTTTATCGGTGCTCCTCCGGTGCATCTACTATGATTTAGTTCTCTATGAATTTGTCATATACTCATATGTGCATGTGGGAATGAGTTTATAAGGACTTACAAGTAGGTATACAAAAAGATTATCGGTAAATAGACCATGCATATTATAGTTTGTGGTGAATATTTAAATACGAAAACATTGAAGGCTTTAGAAAAATAATGCATTGAAGAACTCTGATACTCCAACCTAACCCTACAAAAAGTTAAACGTAATATGATTATCTAATTATATATTATATAGCAGAGGTATTCAAACTTTTTCATCTCACAGCTCCTTTAAGTCTTCACAAAATGTTGACGGCTCCCAAATTATAAATGACAAAAAAATAAATGTTTATATAAATGTAATTTATATTTTATAATTTTTTTTTTATTATTTATTTGCCATATTACATATATAAAAAAATTAAAGCTATATTTAGCAAATGATTATTGTAGACGTTTCCCAACCGGTGTGCCTCAATGATAATAGTAAACATTTTTCGTAAAAATATTTATTGGTTTTCAATTATACTACTCGGCTCCCTTCGACAACTCCGCGACGCCCCTGGGAGCCGCGATGCACAGTTTGAATACCTCTGTTATATAGGGTGATCCAACAAGTATGCTCACCCCCCTTTTTTCTTTAATAGTGAAGTTTTTCAAAATCTGATTTTTGGAATCTTTAAATACACTCGAAGACCATATTTTCGAATACTTGAAATTGTTTGTACCACTTAAGAATGATCTTGTGACAATACCAACTTCTGTTTTTAAAATTTGATCTCCCTTCCCCCCCCCTCCATTTTACTTTTAATTTTTCAGCAGATATTCTTTTGAGAATTTTTATGTATCTAAATCAAAATTCTAATGAGTAGTTTTTGAGTTATTTAACTTTGTATACTAAACATATAAAACAACTAGATAGCGGACTGCATATGACATTCCTACAGGAACGTTGAAGTCCTGCGACCATATGTTAACAGGGCAGTATTTACAAAATAACTCAATAGATAAGATACCTATACATGTTTATATGATATATTTATTACAAATACATGTATGTTATCAACTACGCAATTTCGCCCTGTTGGTACATGACTGCCGACTTCGATATTATCCTGTAGTCGGCTATCTAGTTATTTTATATTTCCATGATGGTAATAGATTAAGTAGATATGGAAGCTTAGATGATTTGAAAATGTTTGTAATTACCATTCAGTATTGATCGCTTGATTTAAATAATTTGTAAAAATGATCAAGTAAATACTATATCGATAATACATCTAATATTACATATAGTTCATATTTTTGTATAACCATATTTGAAGATCATCATTCTTAGTATAAATATTTTAATAACTCAGAAACTACTTATTAGAATTTTGATTTAGATACCTAAAAATGTTTAAAAAAACCTCTACATAAATATGTACAGTGAAAAAAGGGGTTCTGATTTGAAAAATAGAGAGTACATGACACTCCTTAAGTAAAGCAAAAAATATCAGGAATTCTAAAATATTGTTTTTAGGTATAATTCAAAATTCTAAAAATTAGAGTTCGAATAAAAGTATTATTCATGGGAAAAATGGGGTTAACCATGTTAAGAAAAATCACCTTTTATTTATATTTACATGTTACATACAACATACATATATAATTGAATGATACGGTCCCGTGTAATATTATATAGGATGTAGGTAACCATTGCCAGCGAAATAACAATTATTTAACAGCCATTTATTAAAAAAATAAAACAACATCCACAATAATAATTCATGAGTTGAACTTCATCCGGCAGCAGGTTTGACGTCTCTGCAAAAAAAGGAAACATAATCAACTACCATAATTAATGTTTGAAAAAATTATCACATCCTTCATGCTATATACACATTATACATATTATATATACCCGAGCATTGATGACCAGAAACAATATAATATTTTTTTCCTGTGTGTCTGAAAAACTTCGCAGGTGTCAAGACCAAAATATATAAATGTGTACAATGCGCAGCATTGCATATAGTATATATATTTATATATACAATAAGTGGCAACAAAGGAGATTGTCGGCATTGTTACTTGCGCGTGTATATAGACGAGTATGTATTTGTAGTGTGCTTCCCAGCCATTATATGTAGAAAATAGAAACATTCGCCTATACATTATATATACATCTAGTCGGCGAATGAGTTTTATAAATATGTTATGAAATTTAAGAAAACAGCTTCATAAAATATAATACAAACAATAAACCGAATAAATATATAATCGTGTAAGTGTATAGGGACACAATAAATGAAAAAAAAATTGTTAAAGTATTTTATGTAGGTATATACCTATAACGTGTATACCTATATGTATAATGTATATGTATATAATATTATATCGTATAAGTTATATTATTATAACCATATAGCCGACGCGTATGTATCGTCGCCACTGCAGCGCGGTAGGACAGAAGGCCGCGGTTATAATATATATTATATAGGTATATACAGACACAATGGACGATAATTTAGCAATTGCCTTGGTTTCAGTTAAACCGGAGAACCGATGCGAAAAGAATAATGATAAAGCGTGCCCGCGTATAATATATATAGATAATAATACATATGTGAAAAAACGAGTCGGCTCACGGACTTCAGGTCACGTGACCAACTGCATTGCTGACGACCGATTTGAAACTGCCAGGCACGTCATCATATCGTCCATATAAAGTTAATTGAACTAAAGACCTACATCGCGGCCGCCATCTCTAGACGTATAATAATCTCATTTTGATAAACATGAATACGAGCCCGCGCGCTCACCGCGCATTACTGCAACTGCAGTCGTCTTGATCCGCAGCGGAGCGAAATGCACGTAGAAATGTAGAAACTGCTGCGCGATGTTCGCTACCTGTATTATTATGTTTAAATGTACAATAATGATGTACTCTCGGAGCGTTAATCAGTAACTAATGAACTTACTATTTACTTACCTACTTACTATTGTAACTATAAACTATTATACATATAGCATAAATTATACATTATAGTATAGGTATTATCGCGTCTCAGCACATGTCATCAATAAATAGGGATTAAACTAGGGACTGTAAAGGGGTGGGGATATAAGAATTTCTAAATATATTATAATACTATCTTAGTGTATTTTTAAAGTTAAGTAGGTACAACGAAAAAAACGTTTCACATTGTTCGTAATTATTATCATTTATTTTGGGTACTACGATTATTTTTGCATTCATCAGCTACTAGAGAATTATTTTTATTATAATCGATGGTATTATTATCTCTCAATCTTATTCACATTTTGAACCATTTTTCCACTCTAGTCCACCCACCACCGTTTTGTTTTTATTTTCACAAATTAATAAATTGATCTTGCTATTATTTTTGTATACCTCGAGTTGCATTTTAAATCTACAGCAGTAATGCATTTGGTATTTTATTAATATTTAATATAGACATACGTTTAAACAGCATGTATTACAGAGGATAGTGGCCACTGGGTACAAAATAAAATATCTGCAGATCAAGGGAATATACAGTTACTACTAATTATTACCTAATTCTAGAAACGAATAAAATATTTTATTCGGTTTACACAATATAATAAACATATACTTTGTAACTTTTAGGAATTATTTTTGATTAGAAAAATAACAGTAACAATACATATATAGCTACATAAAAATTATTTTTAATTTTACACTTTCTTTTCTGTGTTAAGCACGTAAAGCGGATATACTTATTTAATTTCTCTTTTAAGCTGAACAACATCTATATATTTATCACGTTCATCGCTGTACAAATGTACGATATAAATGTAATGCATGCGAAAACGCAGGTAATTCTCTGGGTAATTAATTAACAACTCGGTTGTCTGAAATGTCAGATAAATAGGGGTGGAAAACGAACCACAGTCTTTAATATAGCCTTTCGAGAATTACTAAAGAAACTCATCTGAGGACATAATATTTTATATAGTATAATATAGAACATTAGGTAATTAATGTGCTTGTACAGTTTTACCAAATTGATTGAATCAATTTAATTCGACGTCATTATAGAGACTTAATAAGTAAGAATTTGTTTGTAAATAATTGAAGAACAAATTTAAAAAAAATTCCTTTTGTATTAATATATTATATTATTAGGTGAATAAATGTTTCAAAACACTTAAACTGCAATGAAGATATTTTCTCAAAATTGTGTATGATCTTTAAATCCTCAAATAAATACTAAATCCTGGGTAAGAATCACGTCCTTCCAAATCCTTTGTAAATACATCATGCTTATCAAATAATCATGAATATATTTGTTAAATTAAAAAAAAAATCAAGAATGTTAATTGTATATTGACTAGCTAATCCGGCAAACCTTTTTATGCCTTTTTACTGGCAATCACGTGTACCCAAAGAATTTTTTTTGGCAGCTTCTAATTAAAGATAAAACCAATACCAATTAGAACACTTATCAAACCTAGTGTATGAGTACAAGCTTCGATAATTTTTGTGGTTTCCGAGATTACCAAGTACTTACTAACAAACGCATAATATTTGTATGTATAGGTATATACTCGAAGATATATACAGAATAACAGTAACATATATTACTTTGTATAGTTCATATTTTGATATGTACCTAATCTTGAGGAGAGTTGTCAGTACTTATCTATATAACATCAACAAATATAAAACTTATATTATGCAAAACTATTTATTTGAACTTTCATTACCTATATATTTATACCTTAAGGCTATAGTATATTAAAATAATAAAAAAGCTATATAAACAAATAACATTATTTATTATTGAATGATTCAATAATATCTAATTAATAATTAAAGTTATTACTTAAATATCAATAAAAGTAAAAACACTTTACTATGTGCTAAAACTTAAATATTTTCGGGATTTTTTTTAAAACTTTGTAGATATAATATAGCGAGATAGCTAACAGTAAATAACACCTCGTATCTTAACCATCTTTACAACTCTAGTAATCTATTGATTTAAAAAAAATTATTAATGGAAAAATAACCTTACATAATTTTTAATTACGAGCCTAACTATTACAGCAAAACCTCTCCTTACAGACACCTCCTAATAGTTCTTTTTTTTGGGGGGGGGGGGGGCAAACTACAAACTTATATATAGACATGAAACTGTGAATAGATAAACCTCCACAGAGTTATATACAGCGAAGTTTCTGCGACCTAGAGTGTCCGATGTTTAAAGGTTTAAGTACTATCTATATTTACTATTTTTATTTCAGGGAACATAATTTATTGCCGCATGGTAAAAAAAATGTACTGATAATATTAATAAAATAACTGCTGCAAGTACCTATTTTATAACTCGTAATAAATTATTATACAAGCATTTTAGACCGAACATCTGAGGGGGTTGGAGTGCAATGGGAAAAGTCCCTATATTGTATTATATTATAGTGATACTATGATAGTACCTATATATAACATATATATTATGATATAGGTACCCATATTATGTGTATAGGGGAAACGCAAAAACATGACTCGAAAGCGAGTCGCGTGACCGTCCATCGGCTGCAACAACCGCAGTTACCTATACGTGTACACACGCACATCAAAAAGCGAATAGCGTATATATATATGTATGTATATTATTATTATATCGATCTCACGAGGGGTATATGCGGTACACGAGCGAGCCGTGTCATTGGTTCGGAATGACCACACCTACACGGTCGGGCAACGTTACCAAGGCAACCGCGGTCATATATAAATGCCAAAATGTGCACGCACACACGCACATGTTAATGATATAATATATATTATGCTATACCCGGTACCCATTTGTAGCTCTGAGTGCAGCGGACGTGAGAGTGTGTGTATACCGCCTAGCTAACAGCTATATAGATTATTAAAATATAATGCCAGCACCAAAGTACACTAGGACGCTGTATGTATAAGAATATATAAAAAACAACAATGTACCTAAATAATTGCATTCACTTCGCGAGCACAGTTTAAATACCAATCAATCGTTTTCCATTGCGATCGCACGACATTCTAATTATAACTATATGTAACCTATGACCTTAACGTGCTTACCTGTTTCTAAATTTTTAATCTCAATCATTCGTACAAAATAAAGTTCCGTTTTTAATTTTCACACCGTTATGAGGTATAGATGTACAAAAATACCACGGCAAATTTGAATTGAGTAAAACTTAAAAAAAAAAATAACCAACAACATAATATAGATACGCGTTATACATTTGTACATTATAAATTATAATTTATAATATACCTACCGTAAGTTCGTCGTCGTATATTAATATATTATCATATTTAGTCAGTTGTGTAAATATATATAATATTATTATCTCCTATTATATGTCACGGCTTATGTTTAAACTTAAAACACTTACTTGCTTTAAAGTTACTATAACAATTAATAGATAACTGTATATTGAGTATATAGGTATATTATAGGTACGCTTAATAAGGATACTCGCGTTATGCTTCTACTACTTTTTATACCATTATTATTTATCTCTGGATTATATTTTATATAATATTGTTGTTATGTTTTTCTCTGTCTCTCACTCTGAAAAGCGCAAAAATGCAGATTACTCCATTACGCCGCCAGCTACGAACACGCGAAAAAAGGGAAACCGAACGTTTGGTATATCCCAAAGTTTTTCCTCATTCGTCCACTGTCTCTCGCTGGTTTGGAGAGTCCCTCCCCCGCCACACCATCATATAAACTTGCGCTCGCGCATTCGCCGAACCCTCCCGGACGTTTCAGCTCGCACGCACATATTACTATAGGTATATATAGTAACCCTCGTCGAGCGTGGAACGAAACGACGCGGCTTTAAATTCTTCCCATAACTCAACCTCTCCCTCTCGACGCTCTCTCATTCCGTCTCTGTCTCTGTGTCTCTCTTTTCCCTCTGTTTCCCCCGTTTTAATAAAACCCTTCGACTCGCCTACATCTCTATATTATATGCGCGCTTTCTTACTATACATGTACATATATATATCATACACTTTCCTGTCAGTATATACATATAACAGTCGTCGTCGTCGCAGACTCCGCTCAGAAACGTATATTATTATATACGGGTATACCTCCCCACCCCACGTCACGACTATATCTCTGTATATTTGTATATACACTTCCCTCGACTCCTCGTCCACCCCCCTCACCATACCATCACCCTACGCGCTTGTATTCGGCACGTAAATGTGTATTATATTAACGCGCAAAATTTGCAAATAAAAAACAAAACATCACCGTGTTTGGACTGGTATATACTATATAATATGTGTGTGTATGTATATTATATAATTTATTATTATATAATATACTATATGAATGCACATGTTACCCTCCTAATAATTTAATGAATTTTAATATTGTATGCAATATAATATAGTCATCACTATACAGCCCATCACATCGTACCACAAACGAGCTAAAATATTTTTGTAGGTACACTACACGTACGTATATATACGATGTACCTATACCTATACTAATATAATAATAATTAATATCTTAATTATGTAATATCATATTCAACAATATTATGTTAAACCTATATTTTATCACCATCGTCGATTTTATTTTGTTTACTGTACCAAGGTTTTAGGTTTTTATAAAAAAAAATTAACAACAAAATATACAGCATCTTATTATTTTACCCGTGTGTAGAAATCATACGTCATATTAAAATACAACTTTTAAACGTCAACTTATAACATTCGTGGGTACGTTAGTTATGCAATGGCCCGCTGAGACATTATTTCATAGTATATAATACCAAAAACGCCATAAAAAAATATTCACGACGATCCCTAATAAGAATCATAAATTACTAAATCGAGTTATTGGTACATATTATATGAAAAACAAATTAAATTAAAACATGAAATATGACTAGCAAAAAGAAAAAATATTATACTTAAATAACAATTATTCAGTGATTTGTATTGTATACAAAATAGCCAATTTATGATACCTATTTTAGGTTATAGTATATTATGTGTCCATATAAGCTGGTATATTATCACTATATTCTAGCCAATTATCGGTTTAACATATCGACATAGTCTTATTAAAATTCCACGGCTCAATTGTATTGTTCCAATCAATAAGTTTACAAATTTGGTTGGCAGAACCGCTGCATAATGTGCGAATTGCTATTTATCTTTATATTCTTTTGGCACTTTTCACGCATTCGTTTATATAGTAATCAAATTCCGTGTCTACAGCCAAATTTCAATACCAACGCTGCTTGCTATATAACAGGTGTATCTATAATTATTCCACACATTGAAATATATATAAACACAATACGAGACTATAAATCACAGTCGAAAAATGCAAACGAAATACAAAATATAATGTAATTCAAATGAAAACACTGAAATATTAGCTGCAAATATAAATTAATAACTTTGAGAAATAAAAAAAAAATATATATATATATCAGATTATATGACAGTTCGACAGCCCTCCATATATTACTCATAGTTTTTTTTTTTTAAATATAAATACAAATAATACAACTGTGAGCTGTTTGGATGAAAAAAAAAATCAATCGACAAAATTCTTCGTATATAATATATGGTTGAAGTAGAAAACTGATATTTCACGTAAGCAGAAATGTGTCGAAGCGAATGTTAGTTATTTCAAAAAAATAATACACATTTAATAAAATACAATTTTTTCTAAATATTCGTTTTTGTATTTTCATTTCATCTTGTATCATCTTATAATATTTATAGAGGCCAATGATGAAGGCATATATTATTATTGTTACTTATATACTGTACGACTCGACCTCCCCCCACCTTGTTAGTAAAAATGCAAGAAAAAAAATAAACACATATGCACTTAGACATTTTTCCTCCATAAGAAATAACATTTTTTTTCCGATGACAGAAGTAGAACATAAATTTAAAAAACATTCGAAAAATACTTCATAAAAAAATTAAATCTATAAATGCTTTATGGGAAAATACTGTTACATTTTACTTTACTTGTAGAAATGTATTGTTTATATTATATAATATGTATTAATTATATTTCTAATTTATGTACTTCGTGTCAAGTGTGTGTTGATTAAATGTTTTGGTTTTTTTAACTATAAAATAATATTCAATTCACCACAATGTTATTATAGCTGACATTTTTGTGACTCATGAATAGCAGCTTTTTTTAATTTTGTTTTTTTTGTGATTGCAGGTCTAGAAGCTCAAGTACAAGAGACGTCCAAAGATCTATATTGGTTTTAAATGTTTTGATGAGAATGTTTGTTAAATTTCGGTAAAATATCATTCTTCCGTTGTTAATATTGAATAAGTGGTTTTTACGTGTGAAGTAAATAGTAATAGTTATACTCAACAGTCGACACCTCAAGGTTAGGTGGCAAGCACCCTTCCTATGTTCTTGAACACCAACAATAATTAGTCTTCGGCGGTATGCTTCTATACAAAGAACAATTTAAAGACGATATGATGTATTACGATAATAGTTATCATTAATATGAAATTAAGATCATGGCGATAAACGCAAAATTGAATAATTTTGTTTTGAAAAAACGTGTGTATTATAACTATATAAGCCGTGTTGTTTGACGTAGCTTTATTGTAAGGTATATACTAATATTATAAGGTATAGATAAACTATATAGTGCTAGAAATTTATATGATCACCAGATTCTAATTTAGCAGATATCCCAAAATCTGGGTGATTGGCAGTCATATTTTCCAACTAAACATATTTAAATTAAATTATTTTACATTTTTACTTTATTACTAGCAACTGAGTATTACACAAAATACATATTTTACTGTTGGTATATCAACAATTAAAAAAATTGACTAAATTATCAAAAATGATATTTAAAAATATAGATATCTAAATTTTATAAAATCTATAATTTTTTTTCAAACGCTCACCTATGTAATAAATAATAATGTATTATACATAACTGGGTGTTTCGCCACTTCTGCAATTTCAATCAAAAACTCGACAATTCTTGAAATGCCCGATTTTTTTCAATATTTGATGAATTTGATATAAATTTGAATAAATTTGATGAAAAAAAAATGGATCAATAAAAAATAAATAAGTACAAATTACAGACCTATAAAATTTATAATTTTACAGAATTTAATATTACAAAAGTAGGACGATCACAAGTTTTCACTGGAGACACTCTGCTATATAGAGGCGAACAAGTATAGATTAAAATATATTTATATTCGTGTCCTAATAATCTATTCTCATAAGTCATAATATTTCAATAATATTATGTTAAATTATATTATTATAATAATTCTAATAGTTGAACTCACATTACTCACTATATATAATATATATAATAATTTAGTAGTGTTATTTTTTATTTGTATACCTACACTTTTTAACGAATCTGTTTAAATGTATTTCATAATTTATATAAGATATTTCATTTTATATTATTATATTATTATTATATTTATTATACTTTGTAAACTGTTAGAATCGTGTGTTGATGTGCAATGTTAGAGTAGGTTCCTATATAGTATCATAGAAAATATTATATGATATTTACTCGGATATTATTATTATTATTATTATCATATATATTAATATATAATAATTGATAACCTACCAAAGGTATACTATCGTAATTGTATAAATATAATAATTAAGACTTGTACTTATAATATTAATGTTGAACAAATATATAATATGTATCCCAAACGTAGATACGAGATCAATAAAATACTGAACAGTATGAAATACCTGAAAAATACGTCATGACTATGTTATTATTTTATTTACTTTAAGCAATACAGCAAAACCTATGTCCTATTTTGCATATTGTTTAATATAATCACAGATTATTTTATATGATTGTGATATAATGTTATATCCCTCTTTTACCTATATATCCAATCTTATTCCGTTCGATATTATGTTGTTAAAACTATAGTTAACCGATCAGAATTAATTGGCAATATTAATAATTTACTAAATGTAAAGAGTATAAGTGTCGAGGATGAATCGATTAGATATACATGTACGAACAAATTAACATTGAATGGTCAATATAGTATACAATATAAATATATTATAGGTACTATAAGGTTATTGTACACAGAGAAGGGTAGTAAAAAGATTGGTGTATCAAGTGCTACTATATTATGAATATATCAAGAATTTAGTGGTGTCTTGCAGGTGACAGTGAACACTTATGTATAGTAAGCCAATAAGGCTGCAGTGGATGCATTGGAAGATACTGCAAATGATGTAGCGATGATATTATTTAATATGGAGAAGATTCTAGATGGTTGGACAATTTGGTGGGTTAAACATATCTCAAGTGTTTGTGTGTGTGAGAGAGAGAGAGGCGAACCACAACTCAAAGAAGAAGAGGAGTGCAGACAAAAATTAATCGAGAATACCGTACTTCTACAGAGTGACTCACCAAACGCGCTCAGTTTTGTTCAACCCCCTTTTCATCCTCTAATAATGCATTTATTCAAATTCTGATTATTAAGTACCTATACTCTTAAAGACTATATTTTCAAATAAGTACTTAGATTTTTCACACCATTTAAGGTGTATTCTGTGACGATCCTACATCTATTTATTTTCAATTGAGATTCCCATTTTTTCATCGTAAATTGTTAATCGGATGATTTTATTGAATATAATTGTGTCTCATCTAAATAAGCGAAATTCAAACGAGTAGTTTCAGAGTTATTTAACAATTATTATTATGTCATTATGTATTAATGCTTAATGATAATAGTCCTTAACAAAGGTTGAAGGTTTTAAATTTTCTATATTTGACATCAAATACGAAATATACCGATAGGTAATGTATAGTCCATTACATAGTCATATTATACTCAGTCAACTCTTATAAATTAAAAAATTTTAATGAATGGAATATTAATAACTATAATATTTGATTAACCATATATTTTCAAACTTAGTATACATAAAGGGTTCCTAAGACGACTAATTGTTAAGAATAAAAAATTATTTTCAGACCTACATTCTATATGAGATTATGTGAGCTATATTTTTCGGAAACGTATTTGTTCAGAAATATTTATAATGCGTATACGAATATATTCCATACATATTTTAGATATTGAACGGAACTATGAATATATTGATTTTACAGTGATGTGTGTTTTTATATTTATTAATTTTTTTTTTGTGTCTGTCATCACGGTTTCTTGCAGTAAAAGTGCTTCAATTTTCTTCAATAGCAGCTTCTCTGATAGGTAAGTGAATCTAGTTGGTGCATTCGGAAGGTCAAAATTTAAAATTCCCAATAGTTTTCAAAAGCAACAGGAAAAATAAACAAAAAATTACAGAAAAACGAGAATTTTTACGCAAAACCATTTTTCGAAAAAATCGATTTTGGTTTTTAGTGTACCCTAACGGAAATGATCGTAGAAACATGAAATGTTTACTGAATATTTTTGTAAGCATTTTTTATACACCATACAAATATTTTGATTTGTGTTGAACTATTTCTAGGCAACTGAAATTTTCGATTATTATTTGTTTTTTTAAGCTCAAGTCGATAAAAAAATGTTCGCTCGGTCAAAAGCTTGAAAATATAATACGAGGTTCCTTGGTCCTTGTAAGCTGTTGTTGATGGAAATTAAAAAAAAAGTTTAGTGTATATCCACAATAATCTTTTATGAGCGTTTAAACTTAGAATTTTGACAAAATTCATATAAATTATGAAAATTATCAAATTATATTTAGCTAGAAATGTATAAAAAATTTTCTATTTATATCTAAGATTTAAAAATTGAATACAAGATTCCTCGCAAGTTTGTCTTAAGTTATCAAAAAAAAAATGTCTACCGGAAAGTAAAAAAAAATTTTTTATGAGCGTTTGAAGTTGAAATTTTTACAACATTGAATATTCACTCGATTTCTCTTGTAGCGATTTTCTTATTTTGTTGTAGTTCAAAAACGAATTACTGTAGACACTTGAAATTCACACTAAATGTTTATTTCGTCAATTTATATACTTGATAACATTTTCGGAATATTCTGACTCGTTTTAGGCTGTTGACGGACATTTCCATATTCCTTTTTTTTCTTATTTTTTTCTATAAATGTCAATAAAATAGTATTGGTTGGGTCAAAAAGCATAAAAATTTAATACAAGACTCCTGATAACTTGTTACAATAGCAGTTGAAATATATTAAATACACAGGCACGTTTTTTTTCATAAGCATTTAAAGTTCAAATGTTGACAATATTTATTAAGTTGAAAATTGAAAATGATTTTGTTGTTAAAAATGTATACAATTTTCAATTTTTATAGCTAAGGATTGAAAATTTAAAACGAGGTTCCACTTGCACAGTTTTTTCCGTAACTAGGAAATCTAAAAAATGTATGAATACATATATTTTTTACAGACATTTTAAGTTAAAATTTGGACAAAATTGCATATTAACACAAAGAATAACGGTTATCGTTTTGTTGTAATTCGGTTCTAAAATAGCCTAATTTTACATCAGTATATTTAATATTTTTCCAGTATCGCTGATGATGTAATAATAATATTTATTCAACTTACCGGCTACCATATTAGTAATAACTAATAAGTAATAACAATATAAAATATCCTAAGCTGACATACCGTCTCCGTCAGAATCGTTTTTCGTATACAATGGTCAATGATTTGATCATTGAATTCAAATTTAATACCATCCATTACAGCGACCCCTTAGGCACCTAATGTACATATGAGCGACATCCACTTACCCACGTTTTCCAACTACAATTACAAATGAACGTGTGTCAGAGGAAATACACCACCAAAAAGTGGTATTTTTTTTTTTTAGCAACGTATAAGGTATTTGAATTTCGCGTGCATAAAACACGAAAAAAATTAAGTATACCTACAAACCACGACGAAAACGACTCACGAACGTTGTTGTAGCAATAATATTTTCTTTATAATATTTCAAACTGACGAGAAGTTTGAGTCATCTTATATTGTACATTTGTACATATAAATCGCATAATATAACAATAACATAATACTATTATAACAATGGTATACTATCAGATATAAGTGTGACACACGTCGTGTGACATTTATAATTTGCTATATAGATTATAGATACCTACAGAAATATACGATTGATACGAACTTGGCAGGGCGCAGCACACGAGACTATAATATATGTATAATAATGTTACTAATATGTCAGCTTTAAATCTGCAACAAGGCCCCGTATTTGAAAAAAAGCGAAGAATTCTATCGTGTTTTTTTATACTCCTAAACTCAAGATGCAGTAATATCATGTACGAGCACAGGTGGTCGAAGGTACCTTATGCAGGCCCAAAATAAGATATAATGTCTCATATATATTTATATTATTATAGGTACAAAATATTTATACGATTATAGGTTTAAAGTGTAATTGTTATGTATATTTATAAAGAACGTATTATACAGTTGAGTCTCTGTGTAGATCTGAATTTATGACTAATTCGGTCTGGAGAATAAAACTTAGGTAGTTGAGTTCAAAAAAATATAGGATTTTCTACCCTTTTCACAGGACTGCAGTCTGCAGTACAGAATTAATTAGACTATCTATTAATTCTAAAACAATTAATAACTATCCTTAAATGCAAGCATGTATTTAATTTATTTTATAATAATTGTTATTGTTGTTAAATATCCTTACCGAGTACCGTCGATCGACAATAATACTGAATTTTGTGTATTAATGAAGTAGATAATACAAAAATAGTCAAATACAATATCAATGCTCGCCTGTTTAATCAGTCTCGAGGGAGGGGGGGGGGACAAAATATTTAAAAAGGCAAAAACTTAAAGCACTAAACAAACACACTCAGAAACACTAGTATCCACTGCCTATAATGACAAGGAGCCAGAACCCGTTCATCGAAGCAGCGTTCCGAAAAATGTTTACAAGGGCGGTGGGATTTTTTTTTTTACTCTTAGTCCGCACATCACGAGGGTCGTTTCCGCAGCAGTGATGGTGTTCGTATTAAAAATAAGCCCACAATAGTCCTATATCAGCTCCCTGTCGATATAAACGACAACGATAAGGTTAGCCCGACGGTGTATGACATCTAAGCGTCTACAACACGCAGTATTATAATGTGTATATTAGGTATCGAAAAAAGAACTGCGGTTATTTAAATCGAATTGTTTTTTTTTTCGTTCTCAATCGCCCTGTTAATCTCTCTATTCGACAACATTCCCCGGAGCTGTAAAACACGACCTGTAATAATAATTCAAACGAATCGTGATAATATAATGAATATACATAAATTTATAAATTTATGTTTACGAGAGATGCGGATAGATGGGTCCGATATAAAATGCATCCACTACCCCGCGTCAACCAATTAAAAATATATATGTAGGTACGGGGATCGTCATCCCGAGATAGGACGCGGTGCACAGCGGTAGGTATATAAACCCGAACCGCGGTAGGATAAACTCTACATATAAATAACTTTATAACTATATATATTATGTATATACTGGCTTTATACCCGATTTTGTTTTGAAAAAAATAAACTAACATGAAATACGGCACTGTATATCGGTGTATCTAGGATTTAGTATTTTAGTGTAAAACCTCAATTACAAATTAATAATTTTACTTCAATTCACCGACAAATGGGTATCGGTGTATCTCGGTTTTTGAATTGATTCGACAGAGACAGAAAACAGGTAGATTGGATATAGATTATATTTATATAGAATTATTTGTATATTTTCAAACGTAGTTCGAAACGTGCTCTCTTATCTTTTTCTGATATCTTTGAGAACAATCTTCGAAACTTTCGTTAAAATCGAAAGAGTGGTTTTGAGTCTATAAGCTACAATAATGAGGATATTGCCTTTTATTGTACATTTTAATAACATAATAAATTTAATATTATTTTCGTTTATTAAAAAAAAAATCCAAATCAACGCATTGGTTCTAGTCTATACAATTTTGTTTTTAAACTTTATTTTTGTAACCAATGGCACTATATATAATATTTCATGACCAAAATATTCGTTTTTTGTGAGCCAAAGAAAATTTACACGTCAGCCACCGTATCGTAAATTAGTTACCTACGAGGGTTGAAAAAAGAAGCTCTAAAAACCATTCAAGTCTCAGGGGATGTATTGGTATAGCTTATATTGTTATCGGACTGGTACTTTCTGAGATTAGTCCTAAATACCTATATTATGTATATTGTATATGTGTACATTGTCCTTGATTTGGAGAGTAGGGGGTTGATGAGCATCCCATCGATGTCCCTCGGTCTTCACAGAATAATATAATATAAGAAAAATGGACGCTCATTAAGTTTGATTGTCTAGGATCTAATCGAATTCTATTCGGTATTCGTGTGCCATTCGAATTCGACCTGCTGCAGCACGTACCTATAGCGCCTTACTGCCTCCGCACTAGTCGGGTTCGCATGGCCTGTAACTGCACTCTGCAGCTGTATATGCTATATGCACCTGCCCATAAATAAATGCAATATCATAATATTATGGTCGACAGACTAATTCATAACATAATATCGCGGTTAAACCGTACGGTAGATCGTCGGTTCCGTAGTCTGGCGCTGGAATCCGTCCACGTGCTCGGCTCGAACTGCTCTGTCGCGCGCTTCTCTATATACGTGACGTCGTGTAATTATATTCGAAAGATCAACGCGCGCTCCGCGTGCTTCGGATTCTGTCGTCGCGCGGCGAGAAACGGAGAAACGGTGTAAAAATAAATCGAATAGTTTGGCATCGATACGGCACGGTCTCATTGACAAACCCTTGAACCGGCGCGACGAACGATTGAATATATATATTATTGGAGACGATACGTCGGACCGTGGTGCGGATCCGAATTCTATTTCGATAATATGGCAAAAATAAAAACAAATAACTACCACTCTTTCTCTCTCTCTCTCTCTCTCTCTCTCTCTCTCCCTCTATACTCTCTCTGTCTGTCATCCTCTGTCTCGTCCCATCAACTTCTCTCTATCTCTATCCCACCCTTTCTTTCTCGCCTATACCCCCTCGATCGTCGGCTCCTCCTCGTCATCGTCGTCGTCGATCGGCGACCTCACGAGGACTGCGAAAGGGCTGCAGCGTAGACTGCTGCTGCTGCAGGCGGCCGGATGAGTTTAGTCGGCTCATTATTATTATTATATTATACACACCACGCGATGATTAGTGTGTCTACGGGGAATATAATACTCGCTCGCAGACGCTAAACACATTTCTCTAAACACCGCGTATTATATAGAAGTCGTGTTTGCATGTCCTCGCCATTAACAAAATCTCTTGGTAATGTAGTGCAGCTTATGAAACGCGAGCGCGCGCCCGTGATTTACGGACCTTGCCGACGATAAATTTCGGGAAAAATAGTCTGGTGCCAGAAAAGAGCGTGTACAATAAACTATAATATAGATGTATATACGTTTCCGTCAATGGCGGCGGCCGAAGAGATATTTTAAAGTAATTAAGATCTATAAAAAAGACAATATTATATGCAAGTATAGAACATACGTATATAATATTATGATTAAACGTGTCGTACATATATACATGCCGTATGAAATGTATAAATCGACCGCACAGCCGGTATAGGACTGGAAAAAAATAACTTTTTGAGATTTATCCCTTCATAATTATACATACATCACTCGAAGCATGCACATATCATATGACATTATTGTTACATCGTAACATAATATAATATGTTCGTTGTCAATGCGAATACCTAGGTAATTCAGTAATTGGTTCATATAACGCATTTTGTTTTAAACGATTAAAAAGCTCTAATATTTATAATAAATTAGTAAGTGTACATCCGCTAGATGAATATCTACACATACCTACCTAAATTGTATCAGTTACAATCGTCTTCTCTGTTGCAGTGTCGACGCACACAAATAAGTTTGAACTTTTGAAGTGTAAAATCATTACGTTTATATTAACGTACCCATCTATATAAATTATACAAACATAATACATAACATTTTTAATATGTACATGTATTTTATAATTTGTTGTAATTAAACTTATAGAAACTCCTGAACTGATGGGCACCACATTTTGCATGCAATATATTCTTGGAGACTCGAAGAGAATTCTCGCGTAATTTCATTTTACAATCCTTTTATGTTGACATAGGAAGGCTCACATATTATAGTCACGTCATCTGAATTTCGTGTTGGAAAATTGAATATATTTTTTGTTTGTATATTATACTCGTATAGGCTTACTATATATATTTGGAATAGTTATTAATTTTTACATATTGTGTGACCAATCGAGACCAAAAATAAAGATGTTTAAGGCTATATATATTGATATGGGGTGGCTTGCACATGAATTTAGTTTTGGTTCGCAAAAATCGAATATTTGTTAAATTATTTAAATATTGTTCATTGATTACATATTTTATACCCGTTATAAATTATAATTAGAAGAAATAATTCAGGGCTTGAAACCGAAAACATTTTTTAAAATTTCGATTTGGGTTCTGGATTCATTTCTTATTTTGGATTTTAACGGTTTTGACCGGTATTCAAAATCGGTACCAAGCCCTGAGAAATATAGCATAACAAATGTTTACAAATGTACATATTTTAAAAAAAAACCTTCACTATTTACTCTTAGTACCCGACCCAACTATGCTAGTATATTATTTTTTGTTTATGTATAGGCACATAAACATGCGCCTTTGATAATTTTTTCCAAATTTAATAATATTACTATATTTATACCAATATAGTGTCATCACTCATCACTGTGTTTGCCAATTCCAAACCAATTATATACAGGTATATAAAAACTTTAGGGTGGCGACCACTGTATTGTGGACAGTACACGCAGTATCGACTTCTACAGTATCCTGCAGGTGTGCAGGTTATGCCAGCTACATTTCAGAAAGGCGTGTATATTATTATTTAGTCGCGAATAGCTTGATGGTGATGAGAACCGAACGATCTGTCTATCTGTCGGAGACGAAATAATATATAATGTAAGCGAGCGTCTCGCGTGTGTGTGTGTGTGTGTGTGTGTGTGTGTGTGTGTGTGTGTGTAAAATATAATATGTATTCCAGTTTTGAGGTCGCGGGTAAAAAGTGTACACAGCCGCCGCGAAGGAAAGGTATATAGAGAGGGTACGTAGTATATATATGTAGAACTCTGTGTGTGTGTGTGTGTGTGTGTGTGTGTGTATAAGCGAGAGGAGAATGAAAAAAAAACGTAGTAATAATAATAATAAAATAAAAACACACGCAGGAGAGAAACGGACGGAGGAGAATATAAGCGGTCACATCAAAAGGATATTCCGCAAATTCTTCCGATAAAAAGTTCCCTTTCATGTCCAGCCGCTCCGTCCGACCAATTTAAAACTCGTTAATTGTATACGCCGCGTATTATTACTGGCCGTGTGACGATTTTTTCAATACGAAAAAAATAATAATACCCTACCGATGCAGCAGAGGACACCGCCATTTTACGCACTATATGTAATATGGTATATATAATATAATATATGTAATATTCAGTGTCCAAGGTATATTTATTAGTTTATTACATTTCACGTCTAACATATTAAATACAAAATACACCAATATACTTACATTATATTATATTATATAGTGAAATATATATATATATATATATGTAAACTTTAACTATCGAAGTCTATACAGAGTGAGTGATCAAACTTACAGCTCTGGGTGTCAAAACTCAAAAGAGCTACATGTCCCGGGGCGGAAGGTTTGTTTTAATCTAGTAAAATTGTACGGCATTACCAAATACCTTATAAGTTATTATTATTAGGTACCAATAGGTATTATACATCACTGGGATGAACGAAAAATGTTTGTTTTTCCATAGAATAATATAATATTTTATTTTCAGGTTAGAAAGCGTATTGCAATCGACAATCATATTTTATATCACTCATTCAGCAATGACATTATATTAGAATTATATCTGGAATATTTATTTGTATGGAATATTATGCTGTTGTGATTAATTGTAAGCGAAATTTAGTTCATTCGTAAATACATGATAATCGTGCTCTTCTAATTCTTCTATGTTTGTTGTAGTGTTCTAAGTATATATAAATTATCATAGTAAATAAATGAAAATAGCAAATAAATATCTAATTCCTGCCTTAATTGCTAGCTTACCGTAACTTTACCAATAACTGTATGTATTTAATACGAACCGAGTAAGTTTAACCCGTTCATATTAATAATTTTTCAAAGGTCTGTCATTTTAAACAAATGCAGACTTGACAGTATTTTCCGACAGCCCAATAATAGCCTTGAAAATCGGACTGTCTTTGGGCCGGCCCCAGTATCCTGATCAAGACAACATATAGGTATTATAGGTTAAACACTTACAACTATATTATAGCCTATAATCTATATAATATTATATAGACATACTACATACAGTGTATGCTGAATATTTTATTCATAAATTACTATAAATAATATCGGTTTGTCCTATTTCAGCATAACATTTTTTATGTTAAAGTTATAGCGCAATGTTTGTCTTACGCTAGGTAGCTGATTTAATTGAATTCATCGTATTGGTCAGTTGGTATTTTTTCTTATCCTAATCCTAATAAAGTAATAACTAATAATAATAAATATGATATTTGGCCTCAAATATTATATGAGGCCTATGCGGCTATGTACTATAAGGATAATAGTATAAAAAGAACTATTATATAATATAATGGATACATTGTAGGATATAGGTACACATCATACTGCAGTATAGATTATATAGGTCCTTTGTATAGGCATATAGGCGTAATCTGGGGTAAATTCTTGGGGGGGGGGGGCAGTCAGTGGTAAAACTAAAACTCTATATTTTGGTAAAAAGACACTATTGCCCCCCCCCCCAGGAAAGATAGGTCTCCCTCCCCTTGCCACTCAGAATACGCCAATGATATTAATACACCTACTATATTATAATTACACCAGTCTTCAATACACATTTTTACAATACTCAACAATAATAATTAGTGATTACTTTGTTTTTACTATGCAGCGAGTAGATATACTCACATCTTATGCGCACAGAAGTATATAATCGTTTTTTTAAAAACTGCAGTTATTGGCATATTATTATAATATTATTATTCACCGACCGACCGTACACGATGCAGTTTGTCCGCCATTGGTGTTTAGTAACAATGTAGGTACATGTTACAGCTACACCTAACGATTTGTATAAAATATGTGTAGGTAAACGCGCACCAACAATAAAACAATATGTAGGTATACGCGTTATTCGTTGATACAATTCATATTTTTTCGTAGGTTTAACAGTTGAAATTGAAATATTATATCTGTCGACATTATAATAATATTATATTTGTTCACGTTTCGAGTTATGCCACTCGACTACGGTATGTCTGGAGTCCCGAGCACGCCATTTCGTGGGAAATATTATTAGAGTTTCAACATAAAACTGCAATATCGTAGCTACATATATACATGCATCAGTACTGAAAAATATGTGTACGAGTTTATACATACATTCTTCATAATAATGCATAATATGGGAATGTATTATATGATAATAAAATGGTTTTAATAAAACATAATTTTCGATAGTAGCGGGGTAGATTGCCGAGCATATTGTACGTGCAGTCCCTTTTAGATTTATGTTGATTTCGAGACCATTTTATTGTGATATTATAATATTCATCAGAATTTTGAATTTCAAATTTCAAAATAATTTAGTATACAAAAAAATTATGAGCAATAAAAAACGTTTTTTTGTGCTCTTTTTATAGATAAATGCGTGATAAAATAGTAAATTTGTTTCCACGGGTCCATATAGCTATATTATGGCATATGCGAACAACAAATCAATATTATATTATTAAATTAGCATCTATAATACAGTATTATATTTCAGTTCATATATTTCCGATCAATTATTATTATATGCACTTAAGCCTTATTGCAATTATTCCTTATATCGCACATATGTCTTATTTTATACTATTATGAAGTGCCGCAGGTGTCACGTCCAGGCAGCTTGAATCGTAATAACGCTATTTACGTATATAATAGTCATTAACACACATATTATAGTGGCGACTCAAACGTTTTATGTCAAGACTAACATGTTATTTATTATAGTTATATCTACCACCCACACGAAAGAAATGTTATCGCTTTGCTCGAAATTCCTAACCTACGACGTACAATCAAACATACATTTTTTGTAATGACGTGTGTATAGTTTCGTGTACGCCGATTATCACTTCCGACGTACACCTTCGACCTACTAATACACATATAAAAAAAATAATTATTTATAAAACACACATTATTAAAATCAATATAATTTGGCAATTCACTTCATTGACACTGCGTAGTGTACTGTACTTGCAACAGTGACCGCATCAATAATGGCGAGCACCGCTGGAGATCCACTTTCCGTCTTTCTCTCTTTGAATTTCATATATATTGTTATATAGATATCATATATAGTTTGACCTAGTTTTTATAACCCATTATATAAGTGTGGTTGACCTATTAATATTAATTACTGACAAAGGACTTCATTTTAAATTTGGTTACAAGCCTATTATTATGTTAGGTACGCCTAATAAAATCGATTTCTTAACTTAGTTTTGCATATAATAATATATAGGATGTGCGTGTGTGTGTGTGTGTGTGTGTGTGTGTAGCAATATAATACACTAGGCCATTAGGTACTCTAATCAAATTTGTAGGTGTGATGAATTTACATGAGGGGAATCGAATAAATTTCCTTTTTTTTCCTTGTGGTAGGTATCGACGATGCTAGCTAAACTTCTTCCGAATATCTTGGGCAAAAGAGCTGTAGCCTATATTGACTCTGGTACACAATATATATTCTAAAAATATAACTAAAGAAAAATTTAAGTAACAAAATATAAAAGTAATATTTAATATGTAGTATTATATGTTTCAATTATCATATAAATAGTAAATTTGTACAACGGTAAATACGTGAAAAGGGCCATATGTAAACTGCTACAAAATTAATCTCGTTTTAAAGTCGACGTATGTAAGTTGCGGAAATAAAAATTGTAATTAATTATTATGTTGTATTGCTTATAAATTGGTGAGGAAAATTCAAATGTATTTTTAAGTCTTAACTCAACATACTAAATATCAGTTCCTTATTTACTTGTGATAATACTACTTACTGAAATAAATTGTCGCAGTTTCTATAATGTACGTTTTCGGTTTTATCACAGATTGTATTATACGTTCAATTTTAAATTGCCGCAGTTTACGTATTATCGACTTTTACGAAACGCGTATAGTTTTGCCACAGTTTATCATCTCCCTATGAATACTGCAGGTAGTGGAAGCGTATATTTTCATTCAGCCCCTCAATGAAATAGTGAAATACAATTTTGGATACGCATCTGGCAGGTATTTACGATCGTAAGCATAGGTTCGTGATTTAAAACTGTACAGGTGGGTTAGCCAAGAAGGGTGTTACAAGTGCATTAACACCCCCCCCCCCTTGAGCGTGTTATAATTATAAAGGTAAAGGTTCATCATAAACCGTGATGCACACATAATATTTATCATTACAAAATATGTATAGTTTATATAAACATTATGTCTATGAACGTACGTAAGAATGTTATCGCACATGTCAGTTCTGTCCACGATTATAACAGTAGATAACCGTGGTTCTGTGGTGACAAATACAACTATACGTAAAATTATTAATTTGATGTGTATAATTTTGTCAATTAATTTTGAATAACACCCTCCTTTTGAAATTCCCAGCTAAGCGTCTGAAACTTATATATTATATTATTAAGTATCTAGAACTACTGCGCGATATTCTATATTCTTATAGAAATCGTGTTTCCCGCGATTTAACAATTGTGCATTTTTTACGATATTATATCCTATTATTTTTATAGTCTCAGACAATAATGCGCTTCTAATTTTCATACGCCCGAGGGTGACGACGGGTCGATATAATATATATAATATAATGTATTTTGTAAAGCGACGGTTCGTTATTACGTCTGGAGATCTCAAAAAAGATATAACGTCTCTGTACAGGCTCGACGATTAATCAAACCGACAAAAAGGTAGCGGTCCACATTAAAATGTCAAACATGTTTTTTTTTTAATTATTTAAAACTATACCTGTACATTATTTTAATTTCTACTCGGCTACCGGGTACACTGCAG
Organism: Myzus persicae; assembly: GCF_001856785.1. Lineage (NCBI taxonomy): Eukaryota > Metazoa > Arthropoda > Insecta > Hemiptera > Aphididae > Myzus > Myzus persicae. The sequence continues at coordinate 220,588 of NW_019102621.1, read as the reverse complement.
TGGTATTTTACCGGTCGCGGTTGCAGTCGGTGTCTTATACGACCGGTAACAGCAGCTGCTGTTGACGCCGTCATACATTTTTTTCCTTTTACGTTTCTCGGATGCAGATATGATTTTTATGTTTATTATTATTTTCATGTCGCATACGAGTAATGACGCGATACAGTGTTTTGTGTTTTGCCGTTATTCGTATGCGTGCATTAAATAATGATATTAATAAAAGTGGCCATACACACGCTTACATACAACAGGGGTCTTTCCAAGAATTTTCTTCAACATCGCACTCGTTTTGACAACCCCTTTCTTCGTGTAGGCACTGAGCACAAATGGGCTGGGTCTATATAAGCCTACCCCTCTTTTTCGTATCGAATGCTCCAGAAAATGTTACATTATATGTAGACAGTTTAATATGATACACCTATTACCTAATATAACATACTTTCACATAGCCCTCAACTAGATCCAAAATATGGATATAAATTCCACCGCCAAACACAAAACGTTATATTATTCTACATTATTGTGCATGTAGTACACCTATATTATAATAATGATCTCTTAAAGCTAAAATCAGAATAGTATAATTATACACGAAACATTCCAACAAAATATAAAAGTTATTGATTTCCGGATTCCACCAGGTCTTATACTGTATAATTACTATTTAACCCCTCTGTATTTAACAATAATAGTATAATATGCATTCTTCAGGTTTTACTACGACAATCTTAAATACGTAAATTCCTAAAAACAATAAATATTAAACAAACATCTGCTGTAAAAGTAGATAGGTATTAACGTATTATACAGATAATATAAATACTTAGTTCCCTGTATTAGATATCATAACCTTCTATTATTATTTATTATACCTATGCACAATGCACGTCGCACTAGAAGATTTCGACGAGCCCCTTTCTAGATGGCCATCCTCCGTGTTTTGAAAGGCCCTACCAAATGGCTTATAAAAGTTATTTCCAACTTTAGGTCATATTATATAATACAAAGTGTTCTGTGACGGACACGGTATATCGTCGACCAGACCGGTACAGCCTGATATTTTGCTCCATACCAACGCTTATCAGCCACAGTGCCACACAAAACGTTTCGTGGAAAACTCATGTACGGGAAAGTCCTATCGATGAATATAATATAAAATATGCCATGAAAAAACACAACCGGCAATTCGCGAAACGTTATTTGCGGCGTGCATTTTTTTGTAAATTACGAGTGAAACTCGCAATAAAGGTCATAAACTGCTGCTGGGAATCGGGATCGAATATCGTATCAACTATAATATATCAGTATAGTGTCATCATCACGGATCGAAGTATTTTTATTTTTATTACTCAGTTAGTTAGTGTGAATCATTTATTTTTAATAGGGCTCTATTTTATTTATGTACCTAACTCGAAATGTCGGAAACAGTACCCACTATGTGTTGCTAACTAATTGGAAAGTCTGTATTACGATTACCGCATAGTTTAAACGACCGTTCCGTAATGGGAATATATTATATTAGTACAGTTTTTTTTTAATGTAATTTTTTGTACATAACTAATGGTCTGCCCTTTGGCCTGATATATGTATAAGTCATATATACCTACCTAAATTACGTTAAAAAGTTGTACGTAAATATTCGTAGAACGTCATGAACTATAGGGTTACTGAATTGATTAACACGCAGGTAGGCACTGAGCATACTGTTATACACTATGTCTATATCACTCTAAATATTAAATATCATAGCAATTAATGTTTTATAAAGTTTTGAAATAAATGTTGAAAAAACAAAATTACATGTAATATAATCTATACTAGTATATAAAATGATAGCGTTTGTTTGTATGCTCGGGGTAAACTCCGAAACTGCTCATTGGATCGTCTTGCAGTTTTTTTTAAATTAAAGAGGATATCAAAGAGAAGGCATAAATTTAGTCCGTTAAAATTAATAAATAATTAGTTATTATTAATTAAAATAAACGTGTAAATTGTATACCTATACCTTTTTTAGTTAGAAACAGTCGCTAGCTGAAAATAAATAGCAATCGAACTCGACAATCACAGATGCTTCTAGGCTGGTCGGTATCGACTTGGAATAATAAACAATTATTATAAGTACTTAGTTTAGTAAAAAAAAACCATTAATTTTATCTCAATATCTATTATTAGTATTTATAATCAATTTTGTTACATTAGTTTTAGTTTTTGGTAAAAAATAACTAATAACTAATTAAATTTTCACAAATTGCTTGCTAAGATGGTTGAGTTGCATTTATATCCTCAGTCAAAATAAAAAATAAAATATAAATATAAATATTATTCATATAGAGTATTTACGGAGAGTGGGGTACGATAATAATAGTATAAAATAATATAATATAATATAAATATAAAATAATATAATATAATATAACATAACATAATAATATCCTACCAATGTTTTTCGCAAGGTCAACTATACGTCGTCCCTGTCATATTTGTGACATCCAAAATACTGGCATAATTTATATCTTTTGTTCCGTCCATAGTTATAGGTACCTACAACATTTACATAAACGAATTCTAATTTTAGCGCTTCGTACATAAAATCTATAAAATAAAAAAAGTTGCAATAAGCATCAATTTTTCTATTGACACAATTGATATAATTTTTTTTCAACATTATGAAGAATCCTCGGCGGCGACGCTAAATTTATATGGCTACATTACCGCGGAGACGTGACTAAAAGTGGTCTAAAATAAAAATAATTATTTAACATAGAGAAAATAAATAGCAAATTAATTTCTGAGAAATCTTCCAATAGCGAAACATTGCCGGGTCAGCTAGTTTACAAAATAACAATATGTTGAACCTATACTTATGTGCATATGGTAGCACCATATGTAATCAATGTAACTCTGTTTGAATTACTAATTATAAAGCTGTAAAAAAAATTATGTATAAAAATCCATGTTTTGGATTAGGCCCATTAATTTATTGTTGAAGTATAAAAAGTGTGAAGACGTCGCACTGGTATAAAAACATACTGTGATGGGTGGCATCCCAAGTAAACTCAAGTCATTAATTAACATTTCAACTAAACAAGTGGTGTATTTAGTAAATCATTTTGAACTGTAAAATATAATGTAATGTAAAGGAGTTCATTATTTTATTTATCATTCATTGACATTATGAATAGCTTGTATACGCATTTATTACAGTATTGGCTTTATGGATAATGGCTTATAAATTATATTAAAATTTTTGTTTTCAAGTTATATCTAATATTCGATGACATAAATATACCCTTAGTTCTCCATTTAAACCGTGCATTTAATGCCTGTATCACTATTTAACAGTAAGTACGTACGTCACAATCATGACCTAACCTATATACAAACATCGATATAAAACAAACTAAGTTAGATAATATTATCTATCATTGATATTATGTTTCAGCTTGACAACTAATATTCATTTTTTTTTTTAAATATTTGTGGTACCTGCAGCTGTTTCTCATTCCTATTTCTTATGTAGAACAAAAGTCACTTCCTCGCCTACACTCACGTTGATCCAGGAATGCCAAAAGTTCACAATTTAACGTTTTTGTAAATAATTATTTTATTGTTCTACCTATTTATATATACAATAATGACTGCGATATAATATAAAGCATTATATTATTATGATGCACCGATCCGGGGCGTAGTCTACCAAGACGCTATTACACGGAGCAATGTCAAAAATGCAGCACATCGTTCCCGTCGACGGTTGTTCTTTGTAAATAATTCTCTCGTCCTCGTTTATACATTTATACATACATATATTGGTTTTTCGTTTCTCGCGCTTGTAAATTTCGTTAATTCCGTACAGTCCACGTGATAAATGGACCGTCGCCGAGCAGGGCCAACGATGCCTATACATATATATATATATACACTACACAGAGTACACACATACGCTCAGAGAGGGTGACTATTTTATCTTGCACGCTACACAGACACAGACACACAGACACACACACACCCACCGTTAATGGGCCGATTAATTGAAGAGGGCGGCGGCGACGATGAAAAACGACTTATATTATATTATTATATTGGACACGGCGCCAAATGGCCGTGTAATTGGTGGTGCGTTGTATTATCCAAAATAAACGCGAGGAAAAACGCTATATACCTATATTATAATAATGTAATGAGAACACGAGCTCATCGCGAGAATTTGATATTCGTCCGACCAAAGTTAACACACACACACACACACACACACGTGTATATACTCGCCGGAAATGCTTTCCAAGACAAGATCATATTATTAAGTACATGTATGGTGTATATAATAAGAGCGTTAATCATCCGTCTTCTGAGTATACCTTATATCTATCGTAGCACATTTATGTGTGTTTGGGTACACACGCTGTGACCAGCAAACGCACTTGGAGACGAACTATGGTTATAAGCAACGCATGTCTAGTGTATTATAATATATATATTATATATATATATATATAATAATAATACACGCTGCACATGTATACTCCGATACTCTTATGATACAAGTCAAAGATTTCGCACACATTTGTTTTGAATGACCGTATAGATAGCGACTGATCAAACCATGCGGCTCATTCAGCTCATTGTATATTTTGTATCCTTTGAAATGATTCGCAACTATTCAAATTATGAGTTTTGACATTTTCGAGCCCCGACGATATCTGCACCAATCATTTGCAGTCATCATGGACTATGTATCATATAGATTCGTACTAAGTGATACAAACTCGCTGGAGCGGATAGGTATCTAAGGAAGAAAATAAGTAGAGCCTTGATAGCATTTCAAAGTTTCCCTTTCTCGTTTATAAAATTAATTTTAAAAAATATTCAATATTTTATAATTTCTAAAAGTATATATATAGGACAGGTACTTATAATAATTCATAATATGCTCATAGTATAACTGCACTTTTTGAAAATATAAGTGTTGTGTTTAACTTATGAAAGTGCGTATTTTGTGTCTATCCCCTTTTTATGGTTCCTAATTCCACCCCTGCTATACAAAATGCAATAACCACAGAAAATACTCGTTTAAGCAAACAAGAAATCATCTGCCAAACATAATGTTCAATACAAAATGGGTGCATTACAAAAAAAGGATTTTTTTCGGCCAATGGACACTCCTTATACGCCCTAAAAAATGTACCTAGTACCTGGCTACGTATTTCAAAACAGGATCTTTAATTGAATGTTCTCAAAAATTCCAAAAATTTGAATTTGAATTAATTCTTAAATATAGTATACAATATTACATTATAGAACCTGGTTCAATTATTTAATTAAGGGACGGGCTTGCAATAAAATCAGGAGTGTTTAAGACTTTGTGAGTAATTTTAGTGCGGAATAACCTTGGGTGACTTTTTGCTACTCACTATTTCGCAATACATAATATTATCCATAATACTCTGTCCAGTGATCAAATCTGGTTCTCCACGTGACACCCTACCATAGGTGGAACCGGTTTTATGGGCGTTGTAATGCAGAGGGATGATCAAAACCGTCGCGTTCTCTCGCTGGACAGAGTATAGAATGTATATGACTCGTGGCGTGTTGCGAAATTAAAATGTAACGCAGCTCCTCTGGCATTTGGAAATGCTGTTTATACGCCTTTTGGACTATTTTCGTTAGTATAATGAACAGAAATTAATTTGTGCATAATATTTTCAAATAAAATAAAAAATTTTATCATACAACATGGTAGTAATTGGGTACCTCCTATACATACGTGGAAGTTGGATTGTGTAATCATTGAGACCAAATTAATTTACAACGCTGTTTAACTGTTAACGTTATACAGCAAAAACAGTGCCAACAAGTATTTTGTAAATTAAAAATGTCGTTTGCAGATATTTGTATTTGATCGGAAACAATTTCCCCTTATTTTTTCGGCATTATTTTTACAGCAAATTACAACAATCGATTACATCAATAATATTAATTCATTATCACATTGATAAAATGATGGATTTGTAAGCCAGGGAAAATATAGGAATATATAGGATAAATATAGGAACTGCGATGTGTATTGTGTGCACATGATGTATATAGGTATACTCAATGTCAGTCTTATAAAAATAATTTTTAAATTGTATTTAAATACAGATACTAATTACTAATACATTCGGAAAGTACTTTAAATATACTTCTGAGAAAAAAAAATATTTAAGAACAAATAGAAATACTTGGCATTTGAGTTAACAAATATTTAAATTCATTTTATGTACTTTTTTTAATACTTATTTAATTGTCTATAAGAACATGGACAAATTAACTTTTTAGTAAGTCATTAATTTTATACTGGAAAAAAAGAATTTGTTTTATTTTAATTCTGAAATACTTTAACTGTCTAAAATTAACTAAAATAAAGCGGTTTTCAATAACATAATATATGTTGAATAAATGTTTTATAATTTAATTTTAAACATAAATAAAATAATGATTATTATCAAAATACAATTAGCTGAAACGTGACGAATAATTCTTTTAGATTTTGAAAAGTATTTTAGTTGAAAATACATCTACGAAGACTTCGAAGACTACAGAAATATTTAAATATATTCGCTAAAATGCTTTTACTCAAATATACTTTACAAGACTGCACATGACGTACACTTAGTACCTATTATATATATATATAAATACTTAATGTGCAAGAACCGCATCGTATATTATATACATACACACATACAATATGAGCATAATAAAATCTATATTATAAGCGGTATGCGTTTAGTGTTTATATATATCGTTTTTTGCGCTTTTACATATACACAACACGATCGTTGTCGAATATTTATTGCTCGACGAAATTAATAATCGCTCGTTGTTGTCGTCCTATCTAGGGACCGGTATAATATGATGTAAGGCCCTGCAATTTAATATAATATCTGCACGCGCACATAATGGTAATAATAATAATAATAATAATAATAATAATAACTTGACGATCGAAATAACCGGACGACCCTTTACGTAGCAGCTATTATATAATAGCCCGAGAATCTTCCTTCCTCATCCGCACGGATATAATATAATATAATTTTATTATTATTATTTGACGACGATACGACGTGAACCCAAAAGCCGCAAACTATACCCTCGACGTGCTCACCCTCTACTATATATATAAATATGATTTGAGTATGCCGAGGAGTCGATGAACAGCGATAGAGACGGAGAGAGAGGAGAGAGTTTGGGTGAGAGGACTGACGATCGCAATGTCAACCATGGACAGAACGATGAACTGACTACACTAATTTTTAATGTCAATTCTTGTGTGTCTGAAAGATAAAATGTTTTTATATTAGTTTGAATTATTTACATTAATACATCCACGTCCATATTATTTTTTAATAAAGTATATACAATGAGGCACAGCTGAGTACTTTCAAAAAATGTTTTTGTAAAAATATTGAATACATTGAATAAATGGTATTTTTAATTAATACTCATTATTTAAGGTTTAATTGAGTGGGGTATATTATAGTGGACCACACATTTTGAGCAGTGCCCACTGCAATTATACTCCGATCATATATTATTTAAAATCATCAATAGACAGTAGATACTTATAATGAGTTATGAGTTATTAACTAAATTCTTTTTTTTAATAGTCTATAAAATATATAATACGTCTTATACGGTGATGTTATAATATTTACAAGACTAGAAGACACTAGTTTTAACAAAATACCAAAAAATGTTATTAGACATTGACATTTGGGAACGTTTGTTGATGAAATTCGAGAACCTTCCGGCACAAAGACCGATAAATTCAAAAATCGCCCCAACGGATGCGGTGTCATTATTAGTAGCCACTAGCTACCTTCGTCGTTTTTTCAACCTTGCAGCTCTTAGCGAGCAGCATTAGCTAGGTTTTCGGGTTTTCGAGAGAAAACGTAAACTTTAGGTTGGGTTCCAAACACAATTGTATTAATTTAATAATTGTTATTGATATATTATAATATCTTAACGAGGGTTTCGGGTATTTTGATTTGTATTCTTCTTCAGTTGGTAGGTACACTCTTAACATTTAGGAGATCTTTTTATACACACACATATATATATATATATATATATATATATAATATTTCACTTCATACTTTTTTATACGAATACTCGTTCTAAACTAAATTGTTTTTTTTTCATTTTACATTTTATATACGATGACGAGAAAGCGCACATATTATCATCATTATAATGTTATGTTATGAGATAATATAATTTTAATAGTATTGCTGGTGTATAAATGTAAAATATGTAGATATATTATATTAACATAGCCCTATTATATGGCCTTGCATGGGATGATATTGATTTTACAGGTATGTTTTTCGTCTAGACAAAAAACTGCAAGGTACTTCACTAAGGATACACATGGTTAAAGTCATATTTGTTCATAAAAGTGTGGATTTATACATAAATACTTCCGACCGAATGAAAACATACACGCCTATCGAAAACACAAAATTGACTTGAAAAATGAGCGACGAGCGTAGATTGTTCGTCCCGCAGTAGTACAGTATTCAAATGCCTAAATAATATTAATAATATATATTACATGCGCCTGTATATATTTTAATCAGTTCTACCGGTTCATCCACTGTATAATGCGTGATCGCGTTTACGACACGCCCTGTGTAATATTACATATCATACTATATTATTATCGTTCTATGCTATTATTATGCATGAGCGAGTATACACGCGTGTAATATAATAATATGTCCGAATAATAATAATAATAATAATAATGATAATGATAATACGTCAGGCGCGTGTGTGTATATCGCAGCAGTCCACCCCTCGTCGTAATCGTAAAGTGCGCGAGCGCCCATTGATCCGAAACTAATTTATTATTTGTTTTATTAATATACGACGCATACGCCAAACAGGTGCTTTGGGTCGTCGTATAATATGTACATTTAATAATTCGCCCGTTTGATTTATCGAGCCCCTCTCCGGACGAGTGGTGCGATATTACAATATATTATTATATTATCTACACGTTATATTATATACCCGAGTACCCGTGGTTATAATATATTATGGAGGACAAGTATTATTATATGATATAGTATATATATATAGGTGCAGTGGCGGGAGAGGGTGCTGCGTGCTATTCAATTTGCAGCAGTACATAATACACGTGTCATAATTTATTAATTATTAAATGTATAAAATACAATATAATATGCGCGCATACAAGGTGGAAAACAGCGAGCCTGGATCATGCAAAATATGTCGGTACATACTATATAAGAACATAATATTATTTTCCCAGAAGAAAATAAATTCTGAGTAGTGTAATCAATATGGTATATAACACATTATATACAGTGAGTGTGGTTTTTTAAGCTTGCTCAACCCAATTTTTCCCTCTAACAGTACATTTATTAAAATTCTGATTTTTTGTATTTTCATGTAGACCTAAAGACCATATTTTCAAATTTCTGATATTTTTGCACTACTTAAAGATTATTCTGTGGTGATACAAATATCTATTTTTCAAATGAACCCCCCCCCCTCCTTTTACTGAAAATTATTTAGTGGATGATTTTTTTTTTTTTTAAATATTGATGTATCTAAATCAAAATTCTAATGAACAGTTTCTGAGTTGTTAAATTGTTTATATTAAGGACAATAATCCTTAAAAATGGTTTTATAAAAATAAAAACTTTTTGTAATGTTAGATGTAGTATTTACTATACTTGGATCATTTTTACAAACTATTTACATTGATGAATCAATAGTAATTGATAACTTTTTCAAATAGTCTAAAGCTCTTCTTTACCCAATATCAAAGACATATTATCCCTATTACACAAAGTTACATAATTCAAAAACTACTAGCTTGAATTTTGATTTAGATATATAAAAATTCTCAAAAAATATCCGCTTAATAATTAAAAATTAAAAAGGGAAGTTCCTATTTAAAAAAAAACTGAAGTTTGTATAGTCAGAGGATCATCCTTAAGTTGTATAAAAAATTTTAATAATTCAAAAAGTGGTCTTCAAGTGTTTTTAAAAATTCCAAAAATCTGAATTTTAATATATGCATAATTTAAGCATACATATAGGATGAACACGTTTAAAAAAACTACCGTGTATATAAGATTATGACATGCAAAAATGACTATATATAGTACTTTCTTATAATTAAAAATCCTCAGTGACTATAATGTGTCCATGGGCTGAATTGAATTAATATACCTTTAACCTTTATCTTAAATTACATTGAGTACCTACTTTCTTTTACAAATTACATTCGATGAATTAAATTAGACTTAATAAATAAAGGTTGTCTCATGCATTTTAGGTTGTCCAGGTGAAGGCTTCTGGCAGAATGTTGGCTATTCCAGCTTTTATGTATAGTATTGTGCAGTACCTATGTATATTTGTAATTGTTTTATATAGATAAGCCACATAAGTGTTCTACCCACTTGTGCGTTCGATTATCACGAGCGTCATAATCAAGGGTGAATCCAAAGAGGGAGACACTGGGGGGAAATTGCCTCTTCCGTTCACAAAAAAAAAATATAATACAACTTTTCATTTATTATTTAGTCAGTATCGTAAAAATATTTTTAATTTAAGTGACTCCTCCGCACAGAGATTCTGGATCCGCCCTTAGCCATAATATACCGTTAAATACGTAGAAAGTCGTCCACAATTTTACTGTCGAATTTATATTTGACTGCAGTACAAGGTGATTGACAAAGCATGCTCACCACCATAATTTCCATTAAATAATGAATTTGATCAAATTCTGATGTTTTTGTTTTTCGTACATAATTATACTTAAAAAGTGACCTGTGGAGGGACAAACTTCTGACATTTTTCAAACGATAACCCTCGTCCCCCAACCTTTTTACTGTAAATTATTTAAATAATTATTTTGTACATTTTGATATACTTTGTAGTTAAAAATTCGAACGAGTCGTATTAGATAAGTCTTGTAGTTATTATTACGAATATATATTACACCTACATAATATGATATACATATTAAATCTATTATATTAGTCCCCTATTTAACATACAATTTTTATACAAACAGATTTGTTATAATAATATATAATACATTTGCCGTCGCTTACACAATAATATATATTATGTCTAATAGTAAAATAAGTATTATAGATTATTGATACGATAAAACGTTATTAATTTGCTAGTTGTGTTTTCTGAGATCAATAACAATAATAAAAAAAATTAAAATGAGTGACTTGACGAAATCACAGTGTTACACAACTGTATAATATTTGTTGTACCCGTTCTCAATAGAGTTAAAAAAAAGTCGTATATCATGAAAATAATAATATATACATTTGAAATATGTATCGAATAATAATACTTACACCAATTTGGAGTCCAAAACAAGTCATTAATTTTATTTCAACAAAGATTTCGTTTATAATGATAAAGCTTACTGATGAATTATTTATTAAGTATGTATTAGTATTATACAGCGTGATTCACTAGGCTTGTTTATCCCCATTTTTCATTTAATAATGAATTGATTCAAATACCGATTTTTGGAATTTTTAATAGTACCTATATTATAAAGACCATATTTTTATCTACTCACTTATAGAATTTAAGGATTGGCGTGTGATTATGTGCCGATATAAACTTCTTTTTTCAATTGAAAACAATCTTTTTTTACTGTAAATATTGTTGACCAGACGATATTCGTTTTAAATGTTGATGTTTATGAATCGAAACTATTTAAAATAATACTGTCAATTCTAATATGTTTAAATAAGAGGAATCGAGATTACGGCTATTTTAAAATATTTTAGTAATTAATATAATATAAATACAATATATTTGACATAATTTGATTCAGAAGCTTGTCGTTTAAATTTTGATTTGGATGTGTATAAACATTTTCAAAAAAATCATCTGCCAAAAAATGTAAAGTAAAAACTAAAAACTCTCATTTAAGAAAAAAATTTATTTGTACTGCCACAATAGGCTTCACAAATGATATGAAAATCTAAGTATCTGAAAATATGGTCTTTACAAACAGATATTAAAAAATTCCAAACATATGAATTTAAAGAACCGTATATAAGCCAATGATAAAATGTGGCCGAACGTGGTAGGTGAATCACTCTGTATAATATACACATTCTTTCTACTTTTATCTTTTGATTAATGATTTTTTTTTTATTTGTTTGTAGTACTTTCTATAGCTACAAACAATAGGAACTATTACGTCATTAATTCATTATAATGCAATTAAAACTTTGTAGGTACGTTTGTAAGTATTCGATGACATCGAATTAAAAGTTTTGCAATCAATTCGTTTTCTTGTAAAATCAATGCTTATTGTTATTTTCTTATATTATTGCCTTTATTTTAAACATTCAATGATGGCGAACATCTGAAAGAAAATCAATGTATTATTATAATTTTTTTTATTTCAACTATCAATCAAAATAATACAAGGTGGATGGTTTAACTAACTATAATATGCTACTAGCCTAGTGACATGGGTACCGAAGTTGATATGCTGGCATATATTTTTTTTCTGGAGATCCAATAATCATCATAATCATATATTTATAGATTGTTCCTAAATATTAGAACTATTATTTTTTATTGCAGAATAGGGTTTTTACAATAAAATAACAATATAATGAGAAATGTATATAAATTGGATAAAATAATAATAATAAATTATAATTATAATAATACTAATAATTTAAATGATAAGAAAGATCGTAAATTAAAAAAAAAACATTGTTAAATTTAAATTATATCCTATATAGTTTTTTTTAAGCTTTATTTATTTTTAAAAGATATTTATAATCAGTACACACAATAATAATACAATGAATAAATAAGTTGACATTTGTGTAATAGACGCGGCAGCTTGATGGAAGGGAAGTCCATCGATACTACTTCTAACTTATGAACTTAGGAGGGGGTAAGTTGCTATAGGATAAAATTAATCCTTAATATTTGTAAATTATATTATAATTGAAATATAAATATTTGGTCATATCATCTTTTAGTATAGGTACCAAAATGTGATATTACTACTTAGCCACGTGAACTATATTTTTACAATTTGTTTTGTTATTTTATGTTTAGTTACCTTGTGCATTATATTTTATTAATTTGTTAATGGACATAAAATTCATATTAAAAACAATCCTGGCGGAGAGAGGATAATTGTTATTTTTATATAAAAATATGGTTTATACAATTATAACTGCTGCATATACGAGATGTGCGCCCTTGCAATTGCGAAATAATTAATAAAGCTTGATTCAATCTAAAAAAAACGGACGCGTGGAGTATATAATACCCCACTTTTAATACTAACGTTATTATAATTAAAAACTAGGTATCTCGAAATAACAATCTTATCTTATTTTTTTCACTAAAGTTGTTACATAATATCATAATATGCTTATCTTACTTCATTAGTCATTATTCATTAATCATTGTAAGTTGTGACCAGTTTGGTAATATTGAATACGGTGTGATTTTGTCAACTGCAAAAGCTGTTTGTTAGTTGATTGTTATTTTTGAAGTACCTATTCTAAAAATGTTCTCCTTGCTCAACCAGACCAAATAAAGTTATTGACGTTATTGCTTTTGATATTTTTTTATTTAACATTCAAACATGGATGAACTCGAACTTGTTTGCATTGGACATTAGTTATTAGAAGACATTAATGACGAAGGAAATATGTAGGGCGGTGGTTTTATAGTAATCAAGAAGAGAACGATCTAGTTTGGAGAATTCCGATCTTTAAACTGACACTGAACAATCGGGATGCTCAGATGAAGACAATATAATGGCAATATAATGACACTATATAATATTATGACTGATTTAAAAATAAACACTCATATATATGATATTATTTGCGAATTCACATTTCGGTATTATTTTAGTGCACGCAATGAACATTTTTATACTCTTACATAACTCACTGATGAAAATATGACACATAAGTTGATATTATTATAAAAATGTATTATGATTGAAATCGTTATTGTGAACTTAAAATGTGCTATGTTGAGCGTGTTTCAAAGAGAAAAAAAATGCGCTGACATCCTCTTCAACCTGCAAGCTTTATTTGAATCTTGTTCATTATTATTTAATACAAAACAATGTAATTAGGCTCGTCTTGTATTTAATATAAACAATGAAATAAATAAATATAGGTAGGTAGGTGCAGTATAATATTTGTATGCGGAACTTTTTATGCCTGCATTTAACCACATATTAATATATACTATAATGTCAGCTATAAATATATTATTATATTGCACAAAATTTACAGTATCACACAATTCGCTAGCAAGACGATGACTTTAGATTGACTTTAAGGCCTAAACGTTAGATACCAGCATTCGAATTTCGAACACCGCTTAATTATTTAACCTATGGGCTATGAGGACATGGAACAGTTTCCACCCACAAATTACAAGCACTCCATCCCCTACGGATTTACGACGGAGGATATTACTTAACGACGCCATATTAAAGGTACTTTTTAATGAGTACTATAAAATATACTTTGCCATGAATTTAACGGCTGTTTAGTCGGAAAATTCGAGAGAAGGCTCATCGCTCCTATACACTGTTCTCGGACCATTACAGCAGTGAAAAGGTAGGTAAGTACATCGTATGTCACCACTCGTAGGTAAGTATTGCACTCGAGTTTTTATCGACTATAATGTACCATTTCGATCTTAAATCTGCCACCGAATTCGAGTATAGGTATGATATTATGCGTAGTTACGGAACGTGTTATCCCTGCATTTGGCCACATAATAAATAATAATAAACTATTTACCTAATGTGAGCTGAGCGCACGCGCACACGCTATACTAAAATTATAATTTTATTCAACACTGACAATATCACACAATTCAATATTAAAAAAGACATAATATATCATAATACTACCCGTCATATCATGACGACGACGATGAGCGGCGACTATACAGCCAGAAGTAGCATCAGCATCGGCGATATTATATTATACTGCAACTACAGCGATTTCACACGGCATGAACTATATATATATACATATGTATATATATTGTTATATATGACTCGAATTATATACTCGACTAATGATGTATTACGGCCGGAAACCGGTGACGTGTGGTCGTAAATTAACAGTACAAACCTCTAAAAACGCGCTCGCATAATATATTATATTATATACACATACGATTGTGGGGGCAAACATATATATATATATATATATACATTTTATATGTTTCATATTATATATAATATAATAGAATAAAAATATTTTATTATATAATACGATTCATTGAATTGCGCATTCACTCTGATTTCAGAAAACAATAACGTTTTTGAAAATATTTCTCCTGCATAGTTGTAAGTCCTTACAAAAAAATTTTATTTTT
Organism: Myzus persicae; assembly: GCF_001856785.1. Lineage (NCBI taxonomy): Eukaryota > Metazoa > Arthropoda > Insecta > Hemiptera > Aphididae > Myzus > Myzus persicae. Next base: position 205,138 of record NW_019102621.1, on the reverse strand, counting down.
TTATTTTTTAGTTATCATTTACTTAAGTTTTTTACTCTTTTAAATGACTGCAACGTACATATTGATACTTATTAGTTTTTTGAATACACCAAAAAAAACAAATTTTGGACAAGTGGTTAGATATAGTCACATGCTTAAGCCTAAGTGTTTCAAGTTTAGACGAGCAAAGTAGTCAGTGTACCCCCGTACCACTCCGCTCCGCTTATCGAAACCTTAATAAATAATAAAACTTAAGTAATAATAGTTATTAGTGTTATTACTTACAAACTACTTTAGTAAAATTCGGTTTATATACATCGAAGTTCCTAATCCGAAAAACATTCCGGTTTGGAATAAGAAATAAAAAAAGCGTGTTCTTATTAAAAAAAAAAAAAATGAGAAAAGAAAACCATGAAGATAAAAAATTCTGATTTGTTAAATGTTGTTTTTTAACTAGGCTTAAAATGAAAAGTGAAACAAACTTTTTCAAAAACGTTCATATTTTTAGAAATCATAAATAATAATAATGATAGTGTCTTGCGTCAACTAAATCAACCGGAAAAAGCGACATTATATAGATATTGTTTTCGTTTCTATCCACACGTATTCTATAATACCTATGTTAATCTGACGCCGTAAACTATTATTTAATAATATAATAGAGTAGGTACGCGTGTATATATAATATGTATAGGTATGTTATATTATAGTTGTCTGTATATAATACAATATATGTTACACAACGTCTCTCTCTCTCGTCTCATCTTGAATACTATTCTCGGCGACAAAGAGCATTCGATCCAATTTTAGAGTCCTGTATAGTGTATATTATATTATATCGTCACGTCCGCTGCTCTGTCGCGCACACGATAAAATAATAAATACCCTCGCTTCGATTCAATGAAAATTGTAAGATTTATGGTCCAAACCATAAATCGCCGACTGTTTGTGCACATGGTATAGGTATATAGGTCCGTCCAAAAAACTCAAATAACTTCCAGCTCCACGCGATTCCATTATATTCCAATATATAGGTTTATTAGGGCGGTAGTGTGGTACAGTGGATATTATACCATAGTAGTAAACTTTTTAGGAGTATACGGCATACTTAAATTATATTTAATATGGCTGCTTACTCTGTGATTTTATTTTTAAAAAATACCTGCAATTACTAAAAACAAAAAAGCTCAATTATATATTATAAGTTATTTTATGCTAAATTACGGGTGTTTGCAGTCTCCCCTCGATTCATATACATTTTTAATTCAAATATTTCAGTTCAAAATCTCTCTTATCTATATGTATATACAAAATTCATTTTGACATATCTATGTAGACAGAATTAAGTAGGTATTATTACAGGCATTTAAAATATGCACGAAAAACAGAACATTTCAAACAATTCGTCTGTGTTGCCGTGAGCGGTCGTACTCACCGTTAGTGTAATATAAAAACATTGTATTAATTTTTAATATAATATAATAAAATACATTTACGGGTAAACTTAAGAATGGTGATGACGTATACGTTATCCGGGCAAGGTGAACACCATCCCTATCAGAAAAAGAAAAAACATTATTTATAAAATGTAAATTTCGTAAACTACTCTTGTAATTTGTTCAATATGATCTACGACTGAGTGGATAAATTACAAACATTAATAAAATAAACACTGTGGACAATTATACCTAATTGTTTTCGGTGAAGTGCACTCGATAATAGATATTTTAGAAGTTCTAGAAACAAAAAACTCTTTGAATGGAATAATGAATGTACAATCATTTTTTTTTGTGTGGTCAATAAAAAAAAGTTTAGGTAGTCGAATGTATTTAACTTGAATTTCAAGTTGTCTAAGGCGTATTCAAATTGTTTTATCGAGAAACATAAATCATAATGATCACAGCACACTGTTTTTCCATTCGTCATTACATGCTATTTATATCGGTGCCTAATAAATTGTATAAATAATAAAAAAAATGTAGCAGCATTGGTTACGAACAATTGTCAACACAAATATGTGTATACATTTAAAATGTTCCGCCTGAGTTGATCAACCGCGGGCGAAAACAACCGTCAAAATATCTTCTAAAGAATATCAATAGTCCAAATATTATGTACGTCTAATAATATTATATTTTTATCTCCTGCAAAAATATTTCTAAAACAATATAATATCACCGATTGTAAATGTCGATTTTTTTGTAAAGAAAATTATTGCATTGTATATGAAACCATACAACATGATTTTCTAGGTTTACATAGGTTGGTAAATTATTTTGCAGTACGACATATCAGCGAGATAAAACGACGCTCAGACTGATTATTAGATGGGTATTTATCAGCAATATTATATGTATAGTATTGTTGTATAGACGGCGGCTCAATCACATAATAATATTTCGTACGTTGGCTTGTTAGAACATTCCATGTACAGTTTTGCTGTACATTTCGTTACTTGTGCGTGATTAGTATTATTTTTAGTTTAGTCCTATTTGACAATTTGACATAAAAGATTAACATTTTTCCCTGAGCCCAGTCGAGTTATACAGCTAGTAATTTTATTTATAAAGAAGAGAAAAATAAAATTGTTTTGAAGATATTTTCACTTACAACCGATTATACCTCTCCCTCTCACCAATAGCACCGCCTAAATATGTCTTGATATAATATGTATAATGTAATTGTAATATGTATAATTTGAATACACAGTGACCTTTTACTGCGCTATATATATATATATATATTATATATACAACATAAATGTTTACATTTTATGTTATGCATATTCATTCAAATTCTAGTTTTTTGAAATTTCAAGTGTGCTCGATCTTAATTTTTTCTTATTATAAATATTATATTGAATTAATTTTAAATAAAATTATTTTTAGTTAATATTAAAATTATAAAATTATAAATTGTACGACGATTTATTGAATATCAATAATTGTTTAGTTTTTAAATGTCAGTAAAATGTGTGGGGTTTTGAACTGTCGACCTTTGAAATTTCCATTTTTAACAATAGACAAAATGTGTGAGGTAATGAACAGTGTAAAATGTGAGGTTATATGAAAGGTAAATGAGCGGTTTTGAACGACGCCCTTATGGGTGACCGATGTGAGTCTTACCTTGAAGCGCCGCCCTCAGACTATAGTCTCTTAAATTTTTTCCCAGGCCGCCCCTGACTGCAGTGGCCATAATTTCATATTATTTGAACTTATGTCAGTATATTCTTGATAGAATAATGCGCATTACTGCTGTAGACTTAAAATACAGTTGCTGTAACCCAAGAAAAGGGCAACGAAGACCGGAAGCGATATGTGGCTCGTTTTTATAGAATTGTTTGTTGACCCACAACAAATCAAGTTTTTAGAGCAAATCGGTAATTTCCTATTTAACATTGTGTTTTAAGGATAAAAGGTCCACAGTAATTAGCCTTTCAAGTGTAGGGCAACGCGATTTAAAGATTGTATCTTCATTAATATAATAATATTTAATATTAATAATTTTGGAAAATAGACCAAGTATTATAAATACTAGATTCAATTTTATGTCTATATTTTATATTTATGTAAAACTAGTTATAATAAGAACTATAGTATCCTTAATACAAGCATTTTAATGAGTCAGAAAATACTCTTTCAAATTTTGAATGTGGCACATCAACATTTTCAAAAACATTATCCATTAATTAATTTACAATGAAAGAAGGGGGGGGGGGGTGATTCTCATTTGAAAAACAGAAGATTGTATCATCATAGGACACTCCTTAAATAGCACGACAAAATTAATAATTTAAAAATATGGTCTTTGAGTATATTTAAAAATTCCCAAAATCAGAATTTGAATAAATTCATTATTAGAGGAAAAAATGGGGGTCAGAATGCTTCGTGAATCACACTGTATATATACGAGTCAAGCAGTCTATCGATATAATTATATATAGTTTTTGGTAGTCTAGCTGAGTTTTTTATAGTTAATTTGACTTCGTGTTGCTGCCTGCTGGGTAACTTGTGCGGCTGTGGTGATGTGTCACCGGATGCTCATAAATTTGTGTACATATTAAATCGATGTTAATAATTAATTATGGTTCAACAAGTGTCTGAATGTTTGTCCCAACAACTGTGTACGTCATGATTTATGAAATTTATACGATTTGAAACTATTTATTAAATTTGGTAGGAGGAATAATGTTCAAAAACGGACAGTGATAATCAATTCATTTTAATATTATTTGACGTGTTACTTTATTTGCGAATTAAATATTTTAAATTAAATCATTGTGTAATGAATTATGATAATATTTTAATGTACATTTATTATAAAACTATACTTTATTATACCTACCTACTATACTATATATTATAATATTATCAATATTCATTACAAATCGATGTATGAGAAATAACCCATATGCATATTCTAAACCCATCCATAAATCTTAAATAAAACTGTTTAAACATATCTAAATAACAAAAGATATCCAGAGTGTTAAGGCTACTGACTGTTTAACTATTGATGGTTACTAAAGTATAATATGACCATTTATATGAAATTAATTAAATGCATTACCAAATAATTTCACCAAACATAGTTTATATTGTATATAAGATACGTAACAACGTACAGCCCTTCGAGTCCCGACTATCAATTTTGGACAAAATAATTTACAATCATAATATAGTGAATACAATAATCTATTTTTCAAAATTCAATATTTGTTAATAGTATATATTTTAAGACGAATACCTAAGTCAGACATAATAATATAAATTAATCGCGGAAAAAAAAGCCTAGAAAAAAAATTCACCGAAAAAAATATAACCAAAACAATGCGAATAAATTACTTTTAACATTATTAATATAATATTATATACTGCACCCTACTACAGGTATCCTTACTTTAGTAGCTGAAAAGGGCAACTCCTTACTCGTGAAATAAATCCTGATATAAAATAATAATAGGAGTAAATTATACTTGTTTGCCATTTGCAGCAGCTCAATATACATTGTATTAATATTTATAATGTGTTTTGTACAATATAATATTATAATAATATACACGTTCTCGGTGGGAGCTTATAGTTTGCGGTCACGATGAAAATGTATACATACATTTTCAAGTTGTGTAATTAAGAGGAATCTTGAAAGGCGCCTTTGCGGTCGTTGATTGTGCACATCAACCGTTCTTTGTGAGCTTTCTCTCGCAGCCGACAGAGCAAGATTCCACGTAAGTCTTGGGGCACCCGTCTTAATTAAAATTCTTCTTTGTTTTATATACATAATATATATTATATGGACTGCGCAGAAAACACCGAACGAGTGAGGTGGAACGAATAATGTCGAAGGGAGGCGGAATAAATAATGCAATATACAATCTTTGAATTAAATACAGAATATGATTTTTCATATTGTGCAAAATTATAATTGCACAAATTCATTCTTTAGTCACGTATAAGTGCTATAAATATTCGAGATGATTAAGTCGACAAATTCTAAAATTAAGCCGATTTCCCGGTAAGACTATGATGGCATAAAAAACGTCTAGAACTCATTAATTAGATACCTATACCTTAGCGTACCTACTCATAAATAAATTCAAACAAAAAAAAAAACGAGACGGGGTGTACCTAACGCTTATAAGCCGGAATAATACGGTAGTTCGGTAAGATTTAATTAGAAAACGTTACGTTTCTATATAAATTATATTAAATAATGCCATAGTATGAAAATATTGGTGGTCCAAAGGGCAAACTGCCTTGGGGGGGAGGGGGGGGGGGGTAAAAAAATCAAAATAATAATAAAAACCGCAAAAACTCGACGTTTCAGTCGTCGCTGCAGTCGTCTTCACGGACGTTTATGTGAAGGTGGCGAGTGGTGCAAGATGAAAATAGGGTGCGGAAAAACAGCTGCTCGTGGACAACTATATATATGTGCATGCGATATGATGTGTTTCCACTTGACCCGGGCCATTTGTCGCACGCGCATCGTTTGTCAAACGCGCCGCAACAATTCGCCCGTCCCCTTTTTATAATTTGAATTATTATTAATAAAAAAAAAAAAGAGGAAAGAAAAAAGCACGACACGGTACTCGGTATTACATGTATTGTTAAAACGTTGCATTCATTATTATAGTATTTCAATAGACGCGATTTCGATGGGTTATTTGTTTTTTAATATAACAAATCGTACGACGTCGCTATATTTTCGTTGATCAGATTAAAGGGGAAACAAAATACGCTATCGCCTATAATACTTATAGCCCGAAAAATTGCAGCCTGGTCATTACGTTTGTTATAAAAATTAAAATGTAGAAATGTCGAGTCATAAAAAAATTAATAAAAATTAGTATGATACATACAATATAATAAAATAATAATAACTAAAAACCGATGAATTTGATTTAGTTGAAGAATTAAGTATGTGTTCAATTTTTCAAATATCAATATATCAAAAATCATTTAAATCTGTTTTCTATCTTAAAATCTATCAATCACTTTTGTCTGGTATTTTGGTTGTTTTACATATTTTTTTCGACCTGCAAAAGAGACTTAATGCTGGTTTTCAGTTTTCACTACTATTTTGCAATCCTCTCAATTGAATATCATCGCTCCAAATTATAGTTGCATCGATTTTATTATTTTATTCTGACCATTTCATGCCGAACATCAATAGGAAGTTTACCAAATGTCTAGACAATATTATACTATATAAACCAATAAAGACATAATAGGTACTTCGTAGCCCGTAGATATTTGATAACAAATACAACGAAGGCCGAAGGTATTAATATTTCTAAAAATGTTTTCAAAATATTCAAATTTAATCTAGTTTTATTTATCTATAAGTTGTAAATTGTTGTATGTGCAACACTGTATAGATAAGGAAAACAGCGACATAGACGATCGCGGAGGGAGAAAAAAATTTACAGAAAAACCATAAGACATCTATTTACAGTACCTGAATAAATAAAATTGTAATACCTATAAGTACGATATTTCAAAGTTTCAGAAAAATAGTTGTCATATACAAGAAATATTTCGGTCATAATGTTTTTTTTTTCTTCAAAATACGTAGGATTGTGTTTTAAAACTCTAAAACACCTCTAAAATCCCCTTATAAAATATGTAAAAAATTTCTCTAAAAAAAGTAAACAATTATATTATTTATTATACATTAAAACACTCCAGGTCTGGTTGGTATTAATATAATAATATTACATGTCGGTAACGATTATCAATGCAAGTACGAGTAAAAAATATGCTACCGACCAAATTCTTGTATATTATCATTTTCTGATACTCTCATCACATTGCAATCGGTTCGACTAAAATCCCGGACCCTTATAATATTATAAACAACGACTAGCCACAGCCGCCGCGCCGGTTCGTCTACAGCAGACGAAAAAAGATGAAAAAAAAATGATCGACATAATAATAATATGTGCGTAGTAACATGTTATACTCGCGTAACGGACACGCATAATATGACAATTATTGATGCCAATTTAACACGTTGTTAGCGACATTGTTTAATTTTTTTTTTAAGTTCATGTAAAATAATAACGATTTGTTAATTCAATAAGCAAATAAGAGTAGAAAGAAACACGTGTCAAGATCGAATGTGTGGGGTGTTTCATCGTTCGACTTGTTCCTACACCGTATAATAATAACATATTGCGCAAAAAACAATTTGCATAAATACGAAGTCATTACACGCATATTTTTTATGCTTCGGTGATTAAATTTAGTGAAACCATGTAGTTCATACACAGATAAGTCAATTTTTGTAAAAAATTAGAATTATAAACTGTTTGTGAACAGAATTAGTTTTCACTATCATAGTATCATTATAATAATTAATATTATATTTGAGGAGTGTAGTGATATTGTGTGCTTGTTTTATTCATACAATTTTAAATTTCCCATTTTAATGCAACTTGTTAAAATTTGATTCATTTATAACTGATGTCGTCTGATTATAATATAATATTATTAATTATTATGTTATATTATTGATTAATGATTACTCATGTTATAAATATAAAATTTTTGTTTATCTTAATAAATTATACATTATTTTATTTTGTTGTTATAAATGTATATATTTTGTATATGTGTTGAAAGTTGAAACATGGTGGTACATTATGATCATTGCAAAACGTGATAAAAATACATAAGACGTTTTTATCTAAATATTGCATTTGATACTATACTTATGTGTCAGTATATTGTATATTGTAAGGAAGCTTTCTAAAATTCTAAAGATATTTCAACATAATAAAAAAAGTTCTGAACATAGTTAAATACATTAGATTCTTTACTAAATTGTTTGTACACGTACAATTTAACTGTATTCTTAAATCACGGTAAAAATAATAAACAGAACTAGCAGGTGTACCTAATTAATGAGTTTCACTACAAGGATTATTTAAAAAATTAATTAATTCATGAGAATGCTGGATAATATAGATGGTACTTATTATGTTATTATATAATCTATGCCTTCTTTCGCATACAAATTTACACGACCTACCATTTACCAATTATATAGACATATTAAATTTATTGTACTTAACATATGTAATAAACATATAAGAACAAATTTTCGATATCATATAGGTACACGGGACTATGGTAGGTCAACGCTTAAATTCATACAAACCAAAAATATATATCTTATAGAGTTAAATGGTTAAATATAGATAGTTAAGTGCAAATCTAAACAAATAACTACAATTATGTGTTCATGCGCTGTACTTTCAAACTTTGGCAGTAACTTTTTTTTTAATTAATCAAATAATTTTAGAGACTATCATTATAAGTAATAGGTGTCTACGCCGTAGGAATGATATTTTTATTTTCATTGCATACTAAAATATAAACTAAATATATTTCATTTTGAGATATTGTTGTTTCTATACCATATTAAGTACACAAGTATTTATTTATTAAAAAAGAGGATATATAGGTTTAGGATATATTTTCATAATTACACTATACTTACTAATACTTATAAATCATGTTCGATAGATTTAACAATTTATTTATAAGTTCTAAACCCTATACACCATCACGATATGGTGTTGATTAATGTGTATTTTAATTTCAGAGCATTTTTTTACAACTTTTAAAAGCAATAATTCAATTGGCGGAGGATAACTGGGTGGAAACTAATTAAAGTTTTTATCATTAAAAGAAAACTAAGGGTTTTTATAGTTACAAAATTAGCACACAACAGTAAAGTCAAAATGGCACTCATAAATTATAATTAGTTATCTTGTTATTTAGGTATTATTTTCTTCACCTTTTTGTAATATAAAATTATATTTATATATAAATAGACACAATTTTATTATATGATGTTTGTAGTGCGTTTATAAACCACGAATAATCTATATTATATTATTTTTAAACATACGTACACATATGTAGGTCCAACAAATATAAGACCAGTAAAATGTAAAACAATAAAGTTAAAATATTATTTGCTCCTCCCTGTAGTGTGTATTATAGGCTGCACCATCTGATTAATGTCACTCAGTTTGATGATACTTACCTGAATAAATATTAAAGACTATATAATTTAAAATGGGCCAGAAAGTGCATATGGGCTTCCGCAGTGGGGTGCTGGGGGTATGCCTCCCCCGATATTTTAGTTAATATTAATTGATTTTATCACTTGTAAAACTAAAAAAATAATATGTGTTGTATTATAAGAGATTTTTTACTTTGCCAAACTCCCTAGTTTATATTTCTGCGGGCGCCCTTGAGGATGTGCCAAGCCCTCCTATCACATCCCTTAATTTATGTCTGCGAGGATATCGTAAATCGTAATAGGCACCTACATTAAGTATTGGAATCCCGGAGGAGACGAGTTTTTTAGTTGGAATATATTGGAATATATTGGCATAAATATTAAATTCTTTTCTTATTTTATAATATTATTATTATGAGTTACGCGTGGTTTAGCTACGTATTATATGACAAAACGATAAATATTTCAAATAAATACGGCTATACGCGGTGTCTGCCCTCAAAGGGTCGTGCAAAAACAACACGTATAATACATATTATTATATAGTCGCGAATGACGAGAATACAAGAGGGTCACACGACGACGATATTGAAGATAGGGTGGCGGCGGCACGAACGGCGGCCGCCCTACTCGAAGAATTTTTATTACGACTTTTAAACACCGTCGCTGGGTCGGTGGCGTGTAATCTATTAACTTCAATATATAACGGAGAGAGCCGTAGCCTTTTATACTGTGCAGCATCACATCACATCAAAGGGCACCCTCTCCATTTTTGTAATAAAAAAAGTTAGTCCTCCCCACTCGAAGAGGACGTTTTACACGTATATATATTGCATACACGCCAGCGTCCAATATTGGCGTGCACTCGTGTGCCCAGTACCGCGGAAAACTCTTTTTCCCCTTCTCGTTCAGGCACTAAAATAGGGACCCTTCACCTGCTTTTTTCCACAACACGCGCGCACACTCACAGCCGCCGTCGCCGGACACAGCATAATAATAATAACATTAATTATTATTAATAAATAATAATACGCATTATTAATTATTATTGTATGATAAATTATTATTATACACACGGAATAATAGCACCCACTTCAAATATATAAATATGCGCTATAAGCACGAATTGAGGCCGACACATCAATTGAAAACATTCTATCGTCAACTCCTCTCTACATTTTACCACTAGAACGGTGGTCTCTGGATCTATTTTCAACAGGTTTTTATTATTATTTCGCACAACTGTGTAATTGATTTTTATAACTTATGTATAAATAAGTCAAAATAACTTATAAGATAATATTATACAATTAAACAATATTATTAAGTCTGGTTCTTATCTTTTACAAAGTCCGGTTAAGTGCCCGTTAACTTAAACCGGACATTGTAAGAACGGCCCTAATTATATTAGTGTAATTAATATTATTATGACACTACATAACAGCTTGTCAAAATATAATTTAATTGTTATTTAAAAACATAAATTATTGTCTATTGAGAATAAATATAACTACTATTCAAAATTATAAATTTTAATCGCACATAAGTAGGTAGTCGTCATAATTGCGTACCGTGTACCTCCCTATAGCCTGCAGGATTCTTGTATAGAGCAGTAATTATTTGGTTGAGAATTGATGGTCTTTATTTAATAATTATATATTTTTATGGATTGAGGTATTTCGTACATGGTTAAAACGTAAACTAAACTAACGTATATTATATTTTTAATTATATTAATTTACATTTACAATAACCTCATGTCATCGACTTGCCGTAAGATCTGTAATCTTGCAGGCATTTTACGTTTATCTACATTTTTCAGCTCTTCGATCTTCTTTTCGTGCTATCATCAAACTTGTTTTGATATTCCACTCGAGACATTTATTGTGTACAATAACCCAAGCAGTAACTAGATATGTCCTATAGATTCCATCGACATATCTACCTAATCCGAGGCTCCGCCTCTAATCACTATACTAGCAGTATAACTGGAAAATTAGTAAAAAAGCAACTAACATCAGACGACTTAGCTAATTTGATGAATGCTCTCACTTCCAGCCAACCAAAAGGCTTTGGGACCATTATCAGTCGTTATGATGATATCATAAGTTTATAGCGCACCTTGCGAAATTAGACTACGATTTGGACAAGTACCAAAAACAAATTTACGGCCTAGAAGAAAGAATTTTGCTTTAGAAACTCATATTATAGATACCATTGTCGAGTCCAAAGATCTATCTCTGCAAATCATGAACGAGGTCATTGAAATCCAAAAGCATTCATTAAATATAATTACTCATGGTGTTGAGGTATCTCCGAGTATGGATATAAGCGAGTGAACAAGATTTGATACTGAGGGTGTAACCAAGCTCTTCTCGTTATGCTCCGCATGTCCCGATAACATTGTTAATGTTACTCGTCTAGGACGTCTAATTGCTAATAAGTCTAGACCGATTAAACTGACGTTGAGCAATCATTGCGACGTCGACAGTTTTATTTCGTCTTTTTTGACTACTAAGCGAAATTCCCCTTCATATGAAATAAACATTCCGTTGTCAAAGACCGCACCCAAACAAAACGCCGCCACATTAAGGATGTCTACACGGATAACCATATTCGAGTAAACGCTGGAGAATATAATATTTAAGTCCACTACTTCAACGGTCCGCCAAAAATTATAACAACTGGATCAAAAAACTAATTTAGATGACAGAGGCCAATAGTAATTTAATAACTAATCTTGGAAATTTGAAAATATTGAGTCTAAGACATATTCAGACAAATTAACAATGTTATTGAACTAAATTAAGTTTAAAAGTGAGAAACCATCAATAACAGCCTGTCCTGAGGAGGTTGAAATAAAATTGAAACACTTGAAACCATTCTTACAACCAACCTAAGTTAAATAAGATGTATTATAATCACCATAGATAATAAATGTATTGTTGGGATAAGTGGACTCATTAACTGACATTCAAAGAATCGATGCTTGGTAGATTAGAATTAAAGGCTTTTTTGATAGCAATGAGAACTCTCCTGCCACGACTTAGTTTGCTACCTAGTTATCTCATATCTATTACAACGAAAAACACTGTATCGAGTGAAACCTAATTCGTTATCAAGAAAACTATCATTGAAACATGTCTCCGTGAATACTAGAAAATCAAGTGAAAGATAGAATTGAACATTTTTTTTGATTAATTTTGGTACGTAAACCACAAACTTTTTGATAATAACCGGTGAAATTAAAACTAGTTTTATTGTAATTTTTTGTTTGAACTAATAGAGAAAGTATTTAATTTATCTATATATTTAAAATTAATATTGGCCTCTGTCATCTAAATTAGTTTTTTGATCCAGTTGTTATAATTTTTGGCGGACCGTTGAAGTAGTGGACTTAAATATTATATTCTCCAGCGTTTACTCGAATATGGTTATCCGTGTAGACATCCTTAATGTGGCGGCGTTTTGTTTGGGTGCGGTCTTTGACAACGGAATGTTTATTTCATATGAAGGGGAATTTCGCTTAGTAGTCAAAAAAGACGAAATAAAACTGTCGACGTCGCAATGATTGCTCAACGTCAGTTTAATCGGTCTAGACTTATTAGCAATTAGACGTCCTAGACGAGTAACATTAACAATGTTATCGGGACATGCGGAGCATAACGAGAAGAGCTTGGTTACACCCTCAGTATCAAATCTTGTTCACTCGCTTATATCCATACTCGGAGATACCTCAACACCATGAGTAATTATATTTAATGAATGCTTTTGGATTTCAATGACCTCGTTCATGATTTGCAGAGATAGATCTTTGGACTCGACAATGGTATCTATAATATGAGTTTCTAAAGCAAAATTCTTTCTTCTAGGCCGTAAATTTGTTTTTGGTACTTGTCCAAATCGTAGTCTAATTTCGCAAGGTGCGCTATAAACTTATGATATCATCATAACGACTGATAATGGTCCCAAAGCCTTTTGGTTGGCTGGAAGTGAGAGCATTCATCAAATTAGCTAAGTCGTCTGATGTTAGTTGCTTTTTTACTAATTTTCCAGTTATACTGCTAGTATAGTGATTAGAGGCGGAGCCTCGGATTAGGTAGATATGTCGATGGAATCTATAGGACATATCTAGTTACTGCTTGGGTTATTGTACACAATATTAATGTCTCGAGTGGAATGTCAAAACTCTTTCCTGATTTGTAGAGATAGATCTTTTGATGAATTTATTTGCTGCGAACCTTAAAAATCGGTTCTGAACCCCTTCAATAATCTCAACGTTGGAATTAGTATAAGGACTCCAAATACTCTAGGATGGATCTAACTAAAGTGCAATAAAGCAACTTAAGTGACACCAAATTCTTAAAACCAGACGAATGACGTTTAACAAAGCCTAACACACCAGCTTTTGCAATTAATGCAGGTCCCTATTAAGGTTTTATTAATTACCTATTACTATAAAATATTATTATGTTTTTCTGTTTTTGCATTGAATTTTATGACATATGAATGTTATTCTAGGTTTTCGTTGAGTGTTAATAATTTATGATATTACTTTTTGTTATTCTTGCCCATATCAACTCACTATTTTTGAGTTTTATACTTTCTTCAATTCTAAATTCAAATATTTCAAGTATGCATTGCCTTCCTATTTTTTACTATCTACACATTCATTAAGTTTATGGTTTATGTTATAATGATCTATGGATGGATTATAATAAAATTGTCATAAAAATTGGTTAAAAGCAGTAGTATTTTTGAGACTAGCGGCATACGGTGTATACTTTACACCAATTTACCATTAGGAGAATTAGCGTATACCATGTGTGCTGTAGAAATAGCACAAATACGCTAGGACCTATACCTTTAAAATTTTAAAAAAATTAAGCAATCAGTATTCTCTGTTATTATTTATTTGTATATAACATTTATCAATTATCTATACCTAACTTATAAGTTAGAACTGTTGTGTAACAATTAACAAATAATTAACATTTGTTATTATAAACTATAAAGTATTTTAAGTGTTCTTTTTTTTTTCAAGGAGTTGATGCGCCCCACTAAACATGTTTGTGTGGCGGCCACAGCCCACAGATATATATATACAGTTATTATATTATATATCTGTGGTGGCTGCCGAAGCAAAATAGATTAAAAAGATAATATCTATTTCCTAATCACATTCGTGACCTTGATTATTGCAGATTATTTTAAATACCATGTCCGAGTTTCCACCAAGGAATACCTAATAAAAAATTCCAAGAGTTAAATTTTAAGTCCAATTTAAATGTCATAAAAATGTTAAATGTGAAAAATATAAATGTAGAAACAAAACTAGGTAACCAATAACGTATTTTTTTTTAATGTCTGGGAATCTGTAAAATGTATAACCCGAGAGTCTTAGTTTTCATCACACATCACGGACTAAGAGAGCGGCTTTTTGAAGGGTTGAAAGTTGAAACTGATTAGTTATTAATTTTGAGCTTATAAAATGACAATATTCAAGGTAAGATTCATACCTCGTCGTGTCGTGTAAAGTTGAATACATTCAACCTTGTAGGTAATGTGTGAGGTGTGACCAATATTTTGATACCTATGTATTAACTATACGGATCACTACACGACGAGGAGTGAATCCACCTTCATTGTATCATGAAATTAAGTTCATGAATGAAGGGATAGTTTTTTACAATAACACCACAAATAACACCGAGTTTTATCCATTCCAGATTTTCTGAATTATTATCAAAAAGAACCACACTCGACGGCCACTCGTTTTCTATCGCTTGATAGCACTGCCCGAATACAGTTTTTTTATTTTCAAATTTCCGAGCCTAGCAGGCAGCAGCTAACCAACGAGGTTTACCACTACAAAGATATTTCTTTTTACAACTTAGATTTTAGGAAACGATTATAAATTAATAATTTACCGATAGTTAGTAATAACCACTAATTAATTCATATAATGTGTTAACTGGAGGAGGCAAAAAGTGAAATCAACCTTAAAAAATATTATGCAAAATTTTTGTATTTGTAGGAGTTATTCAATTTTGTCTAGAAATGTTTAATAGGTATTTATAACAATGCGCTATAACCAAATCTAATGGCATTAAGATTTTTGTTGATTTCAGGGAATGAACTATAATAACTTTTGTTAAGAATAATATATAATTTGGTGGTGTATCGATAAAAATTTCATATAGCACTTACGAACATTGTATTAATGCAATTTATTATTATTAGTTATTAGTTATTACCAAACACCGAATAACCATAGTCATGACCTTAGTCAAGGGAGAGGGGAAATTTGGTATCTACCCCCTAGACACAATCATTGCTCTGGTGAGAGGGAATGGTATGGGTTACCGTATACAACTACATGACAATTATTGTCCCCACTGACAATGTAGTCTGGCTACAGCTCTGCTTCAAAACTAAATATAAAGATTAAAGAATACCAGAAAATAGCTAGTATTCAGTAATGTAAAACGAAAGTACACTCATAGTATATTTAAAAAAAAATATACTACAAATAAAACTTAAAGAATAATAGATTAATAACAAATGTTCCATAAAGGAACCTAAACATACACCAAGATATAGAAATTTCAAAACTTCATGACCAGATTAGAAAATTGACTGAACGTATCTTCACGTCTATTCAAAGTCAAAGGACTGTGCCATCTCAACATAGGACCACCACTACACCGCCACCTGAGATGAGACGTCCTCATGACAAGCATAAACAAGAACCTAAGGCAAAATAATTAAAAACAACTTTTTTGTAAATGTATTGTATTATTTTTTAATGCATTATGTATATAGACTAATATTAATTTAGGTAAATACATATTACATTTTTATTATTATTATTATTGTTCTTCAACTGATAATACTAATTAAATGTGTAAGTTATGAAGTAAATATGTATCTCTAGCACATAATTACAAACTATATGAATTTCCGGAATAAAATAAATTAGTACTCGGCAGTCAATTAGCAAAACACACAAGTCATAACAGCATGCTTCCTAGAATGTTGAAGTTAAATGGTTTAATTAATGTGTATAGCATAAAGTAATCATTAAGTATTATTTTAAGAATCACAATATATTAAATATATTAATGTTACACTTATAGTTTACTTATAGAATTTAAAATAATATTGAATATTTACAAATATAATTTGGCTGTAACACATTAACTTTATTATATAACCAGAATAAAAATAATAACTATTAACAGTCTTAACAAATACATCATATAAATGTTACAATATTTCTAGGTGGTTTTAAGTCTTTTTGTATGATGTAATACTGGAGGGCTACTATTGTTCATATTTTGTTTAATTCTTTTTTGTTTTTCAATCATTTTATTATAAAGAAAAATCATCAAATTAGTATTTTCCATGCATACGAATGATTTAACTAAATCACTTAATGTTTTAAATGTATGTGACATTTCAGCGTCCTCAATTTTTGAAATGATTTCATTACTAGCATCAATAGTGTACTTATGAACAGAGTTACCTGTTAAAACCCACAATTGATTACCATACGCTGCCAAATCCAAAACATTGTTTTCAAATTGAATAGTTTTTATACTTTTAATATTCCATTTGTTTTCTTTTTTCTCTGTTTTAATGAAATGTACTTCTTTAGAGTCATATAATTGAATAGCGGCTAAATCTTCAATTTCAATAACACTTTGAATTGCAGTTTTCAGAGTCAATTTATCAAGAAGATCACCGTTATCAAAGTCCCACAAACGCAGTGTACTGTCACCAGAGCCAGATAGGATAAAGTTGTTCAATAAACAAATTCCACTAACGTATGCCTCATGTCCCATCATGTAATGCACAATGTTTTTGCCGTTTGGATAATGTGAAACACGTATTTTTTCATCGTTGTCGCAAGTAACAATAAACTTTTCATTATCACTAATACAAATATCAAGGATCATAGACGAATGACCCAGGATGCGGACTGGGAGTTCTTCAAATGCATAAACATCACCTTTTTTGTCACCGACAATAATTATATTAGTTTTAGGTGTGAAAACTATGTTTGTTGCATGTTTTGCAAGTGTTTTGTTTTCAACCAACGTCCAGTCTGTGGTGTTCCAGATGCTCAGAAGTTTACCTTTATTCGGGTTGTACGCAAACAGTTTGCCATCAGCTGAAAACGCTGCACATGCTTTTTGCAAGTCACGGTTGTTGATTGGAATGTTCTTATAAGCTTCACCCAAACTTTCTGTAAGATTTTTTACATTTCCACTGTCTAACGAATACACAAAACATTTATCAACATCTATTGAAGATACTACTATCGTTTTTTCACCAACAGCCATACAAAACGTCATATTAATAATATAATGAAATGGGTTAGGTCAAATGTTTAAATTTTAATAAGCACAATTTAATATTATTATTTAATCACTAAAACACTGTTCACAACTTTCAACTTGAAATATTGGTAAGGTCAATTAAATAATTAAATGTATTTTTAATTATTATTTAAAACCAAATAACAATTGATAAATCCCAAATACCATAGGTACTTATTAACAGTACAAACTATATAAACGTAAAATCTCAAAACGTTTACTTTTGACAGAAAATTGAAATTACATATTTAAAATTTAACCAACTATTAAATACATAACCAAGAATAAAATTATTTTTAAGACCGTTTTACTGAAATTAAACATCGATATTCCGAGTTGCAATGTATAGTCGATAAAAACTTCCCTATAAATTAACTTCAGAGTTCAGAACAATTAAATAAATAATTATATTAAAATAATTTTTGTTATTGAAATTGATAAATTAAACTTTAGTTTTCCTAACATCATAGATTACCAAACATAAAAATATAAAATTACCTATTTATTAAAAGAAAATTATCGATATTGATATGTAATTTTGAATTTATTACAAAATCGATATTGATAAGCACCATGCACATTGCACCGTGCACACGTCGTTGTGTATCCAACTGCTATCTATAATTCTGTGCCGGTAATATTGTGATAGTACCATGATAAATTTAATTTAATTATTTTTATCATGGATAGTCCCTCGGATATTAATTTTACAGGCATGACTGTTTTGTCATGATTATAGGTGTAAGTTTAAATGATTGTTTGGTAGAGAATATTTATTTTATTGTTTAATTAGATTGTCCTTCGTCCGATTATCTGACGTTTCTTTTAGAACTCAAATGATTAAACTTGTTATTCGCCGTGCAAAAGTTGCACTGAAAAGTGAACAGCCATTGACAATCAACAAGTAAGAATCAGGCTAGTACTAGTGCTGTTATTGTAAATCTACAAAAATTTGGTTCGTGTGTAAAAACTTCTCATGATGTCAGATTCACCGAGGTTCAAAGGATTGAATACTTCGAGTGTCGGGAAGTCCTCACCAGCTCGTGGTAATTACAGCGTCGTACTACTCTACTGTTTTATTCCATTTTACTATGTTTGAGAATGTGTTACAGAAGTGGATATTCACTCAGGTCGTCCTGCACAAGGGCACAGTGGTAATTTGACTGGGAACCGTCGTATATTGAAAGACACCGCAGCAGATATTTTCAATCGTATGCAGCAATGGAAGATCCATCAAGACAGGGGGTGTGTTGTGATATCTAATATATTTAATTTGAGAATGGAAACGTGAGTATAATTTTTATATTAAATATTGTGTTTGAAAAAAAAAAAATGTGTGATGGAGGACATATAGTACCTACTCTAATTTTGGATTTAATGTTCAGAAAAGTATTTTTATTTATGTACTAATGCCATAGGTCAAACATTAAATTTCCAGATCAGCTTGAAGGTTTAGTGAAGGAACTAAAAAAACTTTGTGAACAAATGGTAAGTGCAAAATAAGTAGTCTATGTAAACCATATTAAATTGACATTATTAATATTTGGTGATTTAAAAAAAAATGTTTTTGTAGTCTGATATTGTTGAAGGGCTCAAAATTAAGTTACGGAATCTTACAGCTGTATCAGTTTTAGAAAAAGGCAATTCGGCACCACTTTTCATTTCATGGACAACAGAACATTTTTGTATGATTTAAAAAAAACAAAATATTTATTATAAACACGTAATCAACATTAATATTTTTTCTACAGGTAAAGTAACTGAGAAAATATTAAGAGCTTATCAAGAAGAACAAAAACTTCATCAAAGTCTTCTTTTGAGAGTAGCAGATAACACGGACCCTGATGTTCTGTTATTTTATCTTTCATGTTGGACATATCTGCCATATTTAGATCATAGCATAGAAAAAGAATTACATTGTATGATTAAAGAGACTAGACATGTATGAGTTAGTTTAACAATAAATAAAGCTAAAAATAAGTTAAGAATTATAAAAAAAGATATAAATTTATATTAATAAAACTATACTCTAATTTAATAACAAAGGGTTTTACAAGTCAAAAATACTGGGAGTACTCTCCTGAGCACATTTGCCTACAGACTGAATAAACTTAACAAAACCGGTATCTTTTGGTTTCTCCAGACCTCTTAATAAACGGTTTTTCATAACAGCAACAAATTCTCGATTGCTCAATTGTCCATCAACTAAAAAAATAATAACCAATGGTTTTTAGTTTCAATGATAACTATCAATGTAAAATATAAACTTACGGTTTTCATCAAATATTGTGAAAATTACATTGATCAAGTGGTCGTTTAAGTCAACATGAGCTACAGTTTTTGCTACGTGTTTTAAAGTGGCTATAAAAAAAAAACAAAAACAATTTATCACTAATCAGTATTTCTATAATAATTATTGATTGTTTATAAAAATGAAATAAACCTTGGTCAATTGAGGCTCCTGCAATATGATAAAAAGTAAGGGCTGTATCTACATCATTAATATTATTCAAAAAGTGAAAAAAATGTAAATAGTCTTCTTCACTGATGCCTCGAGTATTTTCTTTGAATCTGAAATCCATACAATTATTTATCATTTAGTTTACTATCTGGATTTTTTCTAAAATATTATCAGTTTGATAAAAATTGGGATTAATTAGTGAAAATAATTTTAGATTTGAATATGATTTACAACATATATCCATGATCCTTTTGTGTTTGGCGTAATATATTGACACAACCATATTTTAATTATTTTTGGCTAATGAAATTTTCCAATATATGGTAAAATAATTGTTTTCAGTGGACTATGAATTAATTTACTTTAGAAATACTTACACTTTTTTCACTCGCTTAATTATGCGTGCTTTCTTCTTTGGTGCATATCCAGCATATGCTAAAAGTAGATCAGTAAATTCTACTTCTGTTATGGTACCATCATTACTAGGGCCTTTTCGTTGAAACTAAATATAATTATATAGTGTACATAGTAAATACATAATTAAATGTTTTAGCTTATAAATTACCTCTAAACCTAAAATTTCTGTCTGTAATTGTTGTTGAAAATCAAGGAATTTCTCTATAGTTAGTTTTTCATCAAGATTTTCACCGAAAAAATACGTTGTTAATGCTGAATTGACACCCTATATGATTTATACACTATTAAAATATGAAAAATAAAATTATAATTATATAAGCTTATAAGTAAAATACCTTAAACGTATTGCCAGTATTTGCATGATCTCTATGACGACTTCCAATACTTGTCTGATGTCGGATTAGGGTAGCAACCTTTTCAAATTCTTCACAGTCAACATCACCATCGCCATTTAAATCAAACATTCTGAATGCAATTTCAAAATGTCTTTTTGATGCTAATAATAAAAACAAAAGAAAATTGTAATTAATAGTTATGATAAATCAATAAAATGTATTGAGTTCATACTTGACAGTACAGTTAATAAAAATATATAGTCTGAAAATGTTATCAGACCAGAACTTCCAAGTTTGTAAAATATACTGTCTTCATTTAATGCCAATTCTAATCTCATGTGTGTATTCTAGAAAATCAGATAAATACAGATGATAACAATTTAAGATCATTAAAACATTAAACTATACTACAGATTGAAATAACTCTTAATATTGTACTTTTGGGTCATATTTTTTATATTGATCAAGACCTAGTCCATCTGGTTGTTTGATTCCTGGTGTCATAGAACGGAGGAAGTCATCTGGTGTCATAAATACTTCATGGGTTTCTTGTCCATTAGAGTGCATATGTGTTACTTGTAAAGTAGCAAAATATCTAAAAACCTTGTCTGGGGTTGAAAAGTGACGTATCCTATTCTCGTATTCAATAATCTGAAATAAAATAAATTTATTATTATTATTAATTGATTTATCATTCAATCACTCAAGACCTTTCTATCTCGAAATCCAATTATTTGCTTAGGTTTTTTTTTTTTTTTGTCAACAGTTTCTTCTGGGAATTCATCTGATGGATTATCAGTAGTATCAACATTGCTGTCAGCATCTACAGGAGGAAATGTTACCTCAATAACTCTGAAAATATGTTAAACCATTAACAAATATTATTTTTGTGTTTGTAACAGATCAATAAATACATTATTTAATAAATATTATCATTGGTAATACATGATTAATATAAATACAATTAATAATAGTATATTATAGAATGGAGACGGGGACAGTATATTTTTTTAATGAATACAGCACATTATTTTATAAAAATGATAAAACATTAAATGAGCAAATATAAATTTACTTACTTGTCCCAATCGATGAACTGATAAATTATAAAGCCTATAAAAGCCAAAAGGTAACATTTTTTTAAAGGATGTTCTGGAGGATCTCTTCTATGACCAAAGTTCTTATAAGTACGTCGATGATCAAATTTAGCAACAGGTAATACAGCTAACATATTAAAAGTTCCATGGTTTTTTAATAAGATTTGTCTTGAATGTAATCCGTAACCCAAAATTGGGCGTAGTTTTGTAAGCCACATATCTGAAATAAAGAATATTTTATAAAGTTAACTTTCTAACTTGTTTGAAGTACCTAAGATTTTTTTTTAATGAAACCTACTTTGTTTCTGATTAAATTTATATTTTAATTTTAATCATGCTTCTCTTCTACAAACAATATTTTTACAAGTTATAAATTTGAGTCTATAAATGTTTCCTATAAGGAAAAGTATTTTAAATATTTTATATATATTTTTTTTTAATATAGTAATATGGTAAATAGTTTTTAGGGTATTTATAATTTAATCTTGTTTTTTATGTATTAGTATTTAGCAATATACAATTTAAATATACAGTAATAAGTTAGTTTTAAATTTTAATAACTTTTCTTCCGGTTAATAATAATAATAATTTCTTTGAAACTTAATTACAGAAGATATGAAAAAAATATTGAAATACTATATTATTGTTTAAATTAATGTGTGATAAGATAGTGGAATTTTCTGATTACTATGATCATGAACGTGTTGATAGTCAACTGAAATATCTAGGTTTAGGTGTTCAGATAACATATTTATAGGGCTTTAGGCCTTATAATATATTTTTTTCAAATAATCAGCTTAATGAACTAGTTTCATAACATTGTTCGCTTAAAATATATAATCAATTATTGAATATTGTATAACATAATTAACAACCAAAGAATGTAAACAATTCATTTGGAATAAGTTTTATTATCCCCAAATTATTTCTTTTATAGAAGATGATTAAAATAACATATCGGTAACACATTATTTAATTAGTTTTCTGATGTTGATCTGATTTCTGATAAATTATATAATAAGCTCGACGATAACGAATAATTTTGAACAGAATTCAAGAACTAAAGGTTATCATCCATTATTGTTTTCCAATGTATTCATTTGAGCCATCTACATAAAATATTACATCTTGCAAAGTACATTTAATAGCCGATGTTGTGTCAAATGTCAATCAAGGCTATATTATATACCATTATTATGCAAGGGGGAAATGTCATCATATTTTGTACAGACAATCAGAGCACACAATTCGGAGAAAGATTGTCTGTTTAATATTTAAGCTAAACCATAAAGATTTTTAGATAAATGGTGGGATTGTGGGTTGTCGCCCACATACTATAAATACCCATGGACAATTATTTAGATGGTCTGTGGTAACCCCCTAAAGTGCTCTTCCAAATTACCTGGTTATTCTCTAATTTGCGAGCTCAACCGATTGGACGGATCATGGCATGATCATCGCACGGCCCATTGGATGTTGCGTTCTTCAATACAATCTGGTCGAATGGCAATTAATTAACAAGTAATAATTAATAAGTGGCCCCAACTGGGATATCAGTGGACGATTTATTAATTATGAATTAAGAACCGCGCAGAATGCAGATATAGAATTACACTGATAACACACGGGGCTGACGTAAGGCAATAAAAACTGATAGCGTTTGTGACCTTTTTTTTGTTTTTTTCTTTTCTTGCGTACGGTTATCGATTTTTTAAAAATCACCCGCCTACGAAGCAGCTGCTGCGCTCGGGGCAGCCAGAGCCGCACTTGTTTGCGCATGTCTGCTATAATCAGCACCCGTAGTGTTATCAGCTCGTTCGGCGTTTTGGCATAGTATCGGGCGCAACGAGTTGATGGTCGTAGCTGCTTATTTGTGTCGTGCGCGCGGAAAAAAAAACAACACACAAACGGAAGAAGAAAATTGATTTTCTTCGCCGGCCTTGTACTTAACGAATACACCGCTCACGTCCACTTTAACAATACCCTACATGATACATGTTTACCGGAATGCGTAATTCAACATGGGGCTTTCGGCCGAAAACTGCTCACTGCCAAGAGGTAAATGCCTGCCTATACCCACCCAGTTCTAAACTTCTAAACCTAAAGTTTCTGCCGTTCCGCAAATGTGAAAACTCACACTCTCTAGTCCTCTACGCATTGTAAAAGATTTTTATCCTGATTATTCACTATTTGATTGCTATGTGTCATTGGTCATCGTAGGTACTTTTCATGCTTCTGTCTTAAATATTCACCATCTGTATTATATCGTATTCAGCCCTAAATTTGGTCCAAGCTAGCAGGTATCTATCATAATTATAAGAAATCATTTTGAGTAGCATTCAAATACCCAACTTGTTTGGTCGCTTTAACCACTACAAATGTGAAAGTAAAATACCTTTTAGGTATTCCTACTAAGTAATGTTACTGATTTCAGAATTTCCAAAATTTGTATACATCTTTAAAATTAAATTGATAACTATTTATTTACTAAGTCAACAAGTTGTCCAAGGTAATAAGAAGGCTATTAGAAAATATTAGGGGTGTGTCCAAATATTTTGATAAATGATAATTGCTGTGTTTTTGTAAATTATTATAATTTTGTTGTAATCTGATACATTTTTTTACAGGCACACCATGGTTATCTAAAGCGAGCAACCACAGAACAACTATTGGAAGTGTTCAACAAAGTATTTTTTCCTTGACTTAATTATGAGATAAAACATTAGACTTAAGGATTTATTTTATTTTTTAGTATGCCACTGTCGAGAAGCACGGCGAAAAATACATCAATTCTGTAGACTTCATAAAAAATTACATTGGTATATTGAATGAACCGTCCAGTGACTTGGGTTCTTTACGACTGTTGAGTGGAATTGTTGATACTAACAAAGATGGGTTAGTATATAAATATATATATATATATATATATTTATATTAATTCTAAACATATTCTAGATTATTTTGTTTTATTTCAAACACTTTAAAATAA
Organism: Myzus persicae; assembly: GCF_001856785.1. Classification (NCBI taxonomy): domain Eukaryota; kingdom Metazoa; phylum Arthropoda; class Insecta; order Hemiptera; family Aphididae; genus Myzus; species Myzus persicae. The sequence goes on along the minus strand of NW_019102621.1, from coordinate 179,942 downwards.
TATTATCTAAGCAAGATACAAGGTTACATGTTTATACCATTTGTAATAACTACATCAAATAACTCAGTTACAGTAATTATTTCATCTAATATGTAAACCCATTTTATAATTTGCTGTAGCTTCTAAACATACAGTGGAGTCTCAATAACTCAAATTTCAAGTAGGATGAAAATGAATTTAATGTATTTTTCAAGTATATAAGTTCCCTTCAAAAACACTTTTTTAAAGGACAAGAAAAAAATTTGAGTTATTGATACACGACCAATGACCATATATACTCTGTCTAGAGAGAGAACTTGCCAATTTGCGCGGCCTCAACTGATACCTTGGCACAGTGGAGCTGTTATCGACGGCTAGGTGTTGAACAGGAATGTGCAAAAGAACTGATTAATATCGGGCCGTGGCACTTTCTTTTGCTAGACAGAGGATAGGTATTTCATGATTTTAAAATAAAATTTCTAAAATTTCTTAGCTATGTAAGCAATACAGTTTTATTATGTACATTTTCATTATTTATTTACAGTTTAATGAAATTAAAATCTTAAAATGATTTAAACAAATAGTGCTATTATATTTTGTGATATAAAATTGCAATTTATTCCTTAGACTCATTTCATTTGCGGAATTTCAAGCGTTTGAAAGTTTACTGTCTGAACCAGATGCTTTATATAAAGTTGCGTTTCACTTGTTTGATATAAATGGCAATGGAGAGATTTCCTATGGTACTAAAATATTAATATAAAAATTATTTATGAATAGTATAATATTTTTTTTATTTCCAGATGAATTTGTATTAGTTATTAAAAAAACTGAGCTGTACTTAAAAATACCTTTCAATTTGGATAGTCAATTTATGAAATTGTATTTTGGAGAGAAGAAAAATCGGCTTATTAACTATTCAGAATTCGCTCAATTTTTACATGTATTAAAATTTTAAAAGTATTTTTAAATAAGTAAGTAACAAAAATTAAACTAAAACTTATGCTTTAGGATTTTCATGAAGAATGTGGAACTGAAATTTTTCGTATTTTTGATAAATCCGGTTCTGGTTTCATATCTGCAAATGATTTTCAAGAAATAATGCTTTTGTCCAAAAGCCATTTATTAACTAGCGGTGTCCGAGATAACTTATTACCAGTAATTTAATTAAATTAATCAGTTAATTTAAATTCTATAAATTATTTGAAAATTTTAATGGTAGTCTTTTTTTTTTTTAATTTTTAGGCTGCAGGAGGAGGTCAAGGAGTACATCGTGTTAGTTTTCCATATTTTATGGCTTTCATATCACTTTTAAACAACATGGAACTTGTCAAGCGTATTTATTTAAATGCCAGTAATGAAAATCGGAATCGAGAAGTTACTAAAGGTTGTTAACTTGAATTATGTATGATTCATAATGTTCATCAAAACAATTATTGTTCCTTATAATGTGACATAATATTTTTGTTGTTTAGATGAATTTTTGTATTCTACTCAAGTTATGTCTCAAATTACTCCGTTAGAAGTTGATATATTATTCACTCTATGCCATTTATTACATCAAAGAGCTGGGTAATTAAATTGTGCCATATGTTATGCAAGCATATTTTATAATCCTATATTTTTTTTAGCAAGATTATTTACAATGACTTACAATCAATAACACCAGAACAATACTATAAAGAAATACATAATCGTAGAATAGCTGAAATCCATGCAGTATCTGTAAGTATAATTCAAATGTTATTACTTCTATGCATTATCTAAATTACTTCATCTCTATTTCAGAGTCCATCTGATAGAGGAGTTTTTATTCAAGTTTTGGAGAGCTTGTACCGTTTCACCCTGGGCTCTATATCTGGAGGTAATATTATTTTTCTGTATTCCAGTAACATGATAACGGCATGTTTGGCACTGTATGAATGTATTGATGTATCCAATTTAAGTATGGGCACACAAACATATATGTATGAGTGATACCAGCTGCCCCACAGCGTTCTAAATCTTTCCGTTCACTTTCATTTTTTATTTCTTTGTAAACTTGATGAGCTATTCCATATAATTCACCTAAAATTAACTAGTTAAATAGGTACCTACTTTATAGTATTCAAACTATGTAAGCCATTATAATATTAATAATATACCTTGACATATAAGTGGACCACCAGAGTCACCGTCACATAATCCTTTTCCTTTATCTTGTTGTAAGCAAATGATTTTTCTCCTCTCCCAATCTTGAAGGCCTGGACATGCTTTGGCAGACATTGAAGAAAATACTTTAAGTTTGTGTAAGAGTGTATTTTGTCGGCCAGGTGGTGTATCAACTTCTCCCCAACCTATTGCCGTACATGGTATATAATCATTTGTTGGAAGTCCTTTATCGGATACATGAACAATATTAACAGCAATAGTCATAAGAAATGGTTTGACTCGAATGATTGCTAAGTCATCATTTGCAACTCGTTTTACCTATAATAAGCCAAAACCGTTTTATTATTGTTTCATATTTACATGAATAATTTTACTGACTCTATAATTTGGGTGTATGTGAACTTCTGTTCCGTGTCTGACTTGTGAATTATTTGTTCGTTCGATATAATTTACTATGCCAGCTACTACTTTGACATCGCTAGGTCTTATACCTAATATATAATTAATGGAAAAACAGTGAGCTGCTGTCAAAACCCATTCTTCTGATACGATTGCTCCGGAACATGACATAGTCTTATGGTATATGACTGTCATAAAAGGAAATTCAAAATTCTGTGCTTGTTCTCCACCGGCTAAACAAGCTTGTTGTCTAATAAGTGGTTGATTACGATTACAGACTACAGAAACTATTAATAATATGTTACTAACAATCGAATGTTCAAAATTCATCTTGTTAAGTGAAAATTGAATAATATAATATAATATATTTCAAAATACAAAGTTTGATTCACGTTATCTAATATTTAATAATAGACAATAAAACCATAACAACTATATAATTAAAATCAAAGAAGTGTACATGTTTTTATTTTAGCTATTGGTGCCACAGCAGTATATCCAATTGATTTGGTTAAAACTAGAATGCAAAATCAAAGAGCTGGTTCATTTATTGGTGAACTCATGTACAGAAACAGTTTTGATTGTTTTAAAAAAGTGAGATTTAGTTTTTATAACATTTTTTTTTTTCAAATATAAAGTTAATGTTATATAAAAATATATATTACTTCTGTTGTTAAAGATACTATACATTTTTAGGTAATAAGACATGAAGGAATTTTTGGACTTTATCGTGGTCTATTGCCTCAGCTGATAGGTGTTGCTCCTGAAAAAGCAGCAAAGCTCACAGTTAATGATTTAGTGCGAGATAAATTACGTCAAGAAAATGGAGATTTAGCTGTTTCTTCTGAGATTATTGCTGGTGCTTGTGTTAGTATATTTTGAACTATTTTAATTTTAAATTAAATTGCATATTTTCATATTAATATTACTTTCAGGCAGGATTTTCTCAAGTTATATTTACCAACCCGTTAGAAATAGTAAAAATTCGTTTACAAGTTGCTGGTGAAATAGCATCTACAAAAAAATTGAGTGCTATAACTGTTATTAAAGAATTAGGTTTCTTTGGCTTGTATAAGGTAATACATTTGATAAAAACTACAGCTGGAATTGATAAAAATGTATTTTAATACATTTTCTATTATTATTTAGGGAGCTAAAGCTTGTTTCCTACGAGACATACCTTTTAGCGCTATCTACTTTCCAGCATACAATCATGTAAAACAGGCTTTTGCTGATGAAAAAGGTTATAATCATCCATTATCACTGTTAGCTGCCGGTTGTATAGCTGGTGTTCCGGCTGCATCATTAGTGACACCAGCAGATGTTATAAAAACTCGGCTGCAGGTTGTGGCACGAAAGGGCCAAACTACTTATAATGGTTTGGTGGATTGTGCCATCAAAATTTACAATGAAGAAGGACCTAGGGCATTTTGGAAAGGAACTGGCGGTAAGTTTAGTTTATAATATTGATAGTTATACTTAAACCAAAATGTATGTGTTTTGTTTAGCTCGTGTATTCCGGTCTTCGCCACAATTCGGAGTGACACTTTTGTCTTATGAAATTCTACAAAGATTGTTTTATGTAGATTTTGGAGGCTCGTAAGTAGTAAAAGATGTACAAATTAAACTGTACAATTTATGTATTGAGTATATATTTTTTTTTTTAATTATTTTTTAGGCGCCCATCTGGTTCAGAAAAATTAGTTTCAGTACAAGGTGCTGGTGATGGAATAACTCCTTCAAATCCAGATCATATTGGAGGTTATCATGCAGTGCTTCCGATATTAGAAGGAATAGAGTCTAAATTTGGTCTCGTATTTCCTAAAATTAAATCAGAGAAATAATCATATCATACAGGCTGTTACACATACATTCTGAACATTTAATAATAATTGTTATTTGTGATATTAATATTTTTATCTCCATACAATTTATTGTTTTTCAATTCATCAACTCTATTATATATTTATACATGAAAACACATATACACGCAAACACAAATTATGTAAATTATTCCTGTTTCCTTTTTACATTATCCTATTTTATTTTTTGTATATCGGGTACGGATTAATATAGGTACAATAATGCTCTTATTAATTTTATAATGCTCTTGTACACCAATAAAATTATTTTTTTAAACTAACTCAAATTTCAATGTATTAATTCTAGAATTGATAAAAATGAAAAGATACTACCTTATTAAATATTTGAATATAACATTATATATTTTAGTTCTTAATTTTAGGAAATTTAATCTTGGCATACTTATATATTATAATTATTCCAATATTTAATTCAATGCTTAAACGACTTACCATACCCTATTCCTGAACACGTCAGATGTGATTCTATAAGTCGACTTTTTTATACCCTCTAAATATTTCTATGTATCAGCAACATGTTTACTATACATTTAAATTTCATTTTCATTCATTTTTATTATAATTTATTGCATTTATTTTAAAACTGAAATGCTGATTGCTAATGGTTATGACTGAAAGAGGAAATAATGAGGTATGTACCATTTTCATAAAATATTGCCACGTACAATGAAAATATACGTACATTGCGATTGGATTATCGCTGTATCTATTGTAGTCTGTGGAATAGTTTAAGTTTTCACACCAGACCTATGCTGTCCCCACTGTTTAGGTATTAATTTTACTTTTTTCTTTTTCCATAAATTCAAACATGAATTGAAACATTCGTTAAAAAGTTTAATAAGTTAGTAAAAATGTTTGTACCTACTATCTACGAGTTTTGTTCAATAAAAATTCGTGCTGTCATTTTAGTCTTGCAGTGTTTTTTTTTTTAATATCTGAATTATAATTTTAGTAAACATTAAACCAAAACCATTTATAATCCGTTCAGTGTCAAATTTATTACATGCTATTATATTTGACGATGTAATATTATTACGTGTTTATGCCGTTTCCACGTGTTAGGTTAAAATAAGGCCCGTTTTGTAATCTATACGTACTATGTTGGTAGCCGGTAGGGACGTACATAATATAAATATATAATACCTTACTTACCGATTTATATATAATATATTGTGTGATGGAGAAAAAACCTATTATACGGACAACTGCGTCCGATTACAAGTCCCATTAGTATAGTCTGTGATCGTGGAATAGGAGGGGGTGGGGGTGAGCTTATACCCTTCAAATAACTCCCATGCCCCACAAACAAATTTTTCATGGACTCATGGACTATTTTGGAGTCTGCAGATGGTTTTTGTCTCGGACCAGACCTGTTTCATCCTGGAAATGTAAAAATTGTATTTTATCAAATGTATTTAATTTTTACCAAATAAATAATCGAAACTAAAACTTAAATGCATCTCCGCCTATGCTAATTCAGGTAACGACAGGGGCGTGCCTGGGGGGGGGGGTTACAAAAGTAGTTTATTTTGAGTTACTATTTTGAATTTTCTAATATGTTAAAGATGTTTACTTAATTAAATCGGTTATATTTTAAATTCTGAGCAGAACAATGAATGTATTGATTTTACAAAGTGTTTTTTTATTTTCTGCCGTCGCCTTTCAGAGCAATAAAAATGTTTCGATGCTCAACTTTTAGGGTAGCACCGAGTAGACAATCGGACCTAGATGGTACTTTAGTTGGTAGTATAGGGAAAACAAAAATGTTTACTTAAAACTAAATTTTTATTAAAAAAAAGATATTGTTTTTTTTTTGTTTAAGTAAAAAATAATTAGCTTCAGAAACTTGAAATGTTTACTAAATATTTATATCAACATTTAATAGGCATATTAGGTATTTTATTTTAAAAATATTTTTGAGCTAATTTTAGACATTTGAAATTGTTGACTTATTTGTTCATTTACCTATGATTAAAATATTTGTTTATGAGTTAAAAAGGTTTATAATTTAATACAAGGTTCCTCACAACTCACAAGTTTTTCTTACTGCAGCAGTAAAAAAAACTAAAATGCATTTTTTAGTTTATGTTAGCTATACCTACTTATAATTTATAAATGTCAATAAATATTTGTATGCTAGGTCAAAAAGTATGGTAATTTAAAATAAGATTCCTCATAAGTCATAAGTTCTACATATAGGCTGTTACAATTTGTCGATATACACACATAGGCTATCTTAATAATTGGATATTTTTCGGCATCACGTAGGTAGTAGGTACACTATTTGTGTACACAATACAATTTTCTAAAATCTAAATTAATTTTAATCTATTTATACCATGAACCTAATCCTACCGTCTCATCAATCAGCGGTACCTCGGTATTATCATTTGACTTATACCTAAGTCGAGATTGGCTAATAAAAATATTATTATTATTGTATTTTAATTCTTAATGCCTATGTGATTTTTTTTTTTTGACAAAATATTTTTCAAACAAAACTTACTGTATTAGGCACTAAAAAATTACCCTTATAAGTTATCTTTAGAAGTATAATAGGCTGACTGTCTTGCCCTGCAAAATCGATTTTCTTATACAATGATTAATCATTGAATTCAAACCTTAACATCAATTATAACGACCTATTCAATGGTGATGACTGATGCGGTTTCTATGAGATGAGAATTAGTGTAATCTGGATCTCTACACATAGAGTGTAATCTGAGAAAGTGTATAATACATATATTTCAATCACACATTCCACATTTGACAGATGTAAAAAACAGATCTATGTTGATCGATGCATTTCAATGGCACAGTAAAAGTATTATATAAGGCTGATATGTGATGATAAAGCCACTGATAGATATTTTAATAATGAATTGTTACACATCATGTTTACTTTAGCAGCTTCCATATACCAATTTTTAGTGGTGGGGCGGTGAAGGGTTGAACTTAATATAGACAATACATAATACATTATTTATATTGTAGTACAAACAACTGTACAGCTGATTCTTAGTAAAGGATATGTTATTGATTTTAGTTATTTGTACATATTATTATGGTACATTAGTTCTCCGGAATGAAACTATTTTGGTTATAAAATATTTTATAATAATACAATAATTTCAATAAATATTTGAATTTTGAATGTGTAAATATATTTTGTAATTAACAATACAATACTATAATTATTAATTATGTAATATATAATTAATATTATACTAAAATAATTTATTCTTGAGTCTTTAAATTAAAATATTAATACTGTTTTGTTTTAATAAAATAGTTTGAATAATTAATATGAAATAATGAATATCCAAACTAAATTTATAAATAATTTATTTATAGCTGTATCAACAATTAAGTATTTTTTTTAATGTTGTATAATGTTCACCGTGTGCACTGTGTTGTATACTCATGTCCCATACTTAGTAGGTACTTAGTAGATTGTTAGTTTGTATAAATATAAAACAAGCTCATCGTTATTATATCTCTATGACGATTTACATATTAAGATATTTTATTTACTAAATAACTAGGTAGGTAATGTCTAGAATTCACGTTACAAATGTAGATGATGACTACCAGCTATGTATGTATAGGTAGGTACCTAATATAATAATATACGTGATTGTTCATGGGAAATAATAAGCGTTTTTTGGCGTGAATAATCGACATAAAATTTTAAATGGCATTTAAACCATTAAGTAAACTTAAACGACTGAGTATTTTTTGTTACTAGGTGAAATAAAATGCTTATTTAGACTCGTAGGAAATCATGTAAAACTTTCGGCAAATGGTTTTAGATGCGATACATGTACTATAATAGGAAAAGCCGGATTAAGACATTTCGCGTCCCGGGGCAGGTATTTTTCCGATTATTGATTAACATGTAGATACCCTTTTAATCCGACTTCGGCGATTGGAAAATAATTAATATGAGTAGTATTATATTTTAAAATGTTAATACATTGCGTGGTTGTTTTGATTCTTATGTTCGGTGTGTTGATAAAGTGATCATAATAATAATAATAACTACCTATATGATAAGTATTGCTTAATAATAAGAATAAATAAAAAAAGACAATGGTATTAAATATTTTATTATACAGCTGTCTGTCATTGGATTTAAATTAAGTATTTAAGTCTAAGTATTTTGAAAAATTAATCTACAGTATAACTTTTACCAAAGTGGAATGTTTCAAGTTTCTGCCGTCTACTATTCACACTTTTTGATTTACAACACAGACACTAAAATCGTTTAGGTAATGAATGAAGTGGTAATTCTTTAATGGTATACCTACGCGTGAAGTTCCAATTTTGTAATTTTCAGATGCCCATAAAAATATTTGTAGAACTACACATGATTGTTTTGTTATAATATTATAAGCAAAGTATATTTAGGTATGATACCTTATAAAACTTTTTCAAGCTTTTTGATCAAGCATAGTGTTTTTTTTTATCGATAGGAATTTATTTTTTTTTAAAAACACAACAATTTTGAATGTCTGGAAAGAGTCAAAATATTTTGATAATTTTACTAAATATGATGCTAACTTTTAACACTTGATGAAAATTACAAATATCTTTTAAAATTGCTATAAAATAACAAAAATATTCAATTTTGCTAAAAGTCACTATTTTTTATTGAGAAAAGTTTATATCTATTGCGATTTTTTACTTTTCATTGCCCAAAGTACTAACTAGAGCTACTTGAAAACACATCATTTTAAAATCAATACTTTTATAATTCAACTCTTAAACAATCAAAATCTACCTAAAAAATATTATAATTAGACGAGAAAAACAAGTAAAAGGACATAATGTGATCACTGATCAATAAAACACCCAAACTAGAAAGCTGGTAGTAACTACTTAAAAAGTTAAAAGTTATTTTTTTTGATAGTTAGTAACTAAGTTATTTCTTTTTATAAATAATTGTAGGTAACTCAACTTAGCTATTTTGTTAGAACTTAAGTTATTTGTAAAAAGTTATTTATGAGTTTTCTTATTTTAAACTTCACCTATATTATTTGCATTGACATTTCTGAGAACTGCCAGAACCGAGGAATATCTACCGACGATTGTAGGTACATTATTATTTATTACTATATTTTAGACGTATAGTAGTATATACATATAATACCTAGTATTATAGTGAATAGTGATTATTATTATTTATATAATATTTATTTATTAGGTACTAATTTTTAATATAATTAGGAAGCTTAGGAATTTATAAGCATACTGTTGCTTGATAGGTAATAATACAATTTCCAGAACGGTCCTAATTAGTAATTAGTAATTAGTAATTTTTGATACAGGCATACAGTGACACGTATACCTAGGTAACAGCGCGTAGGCGGCGTAGCTGTGTTTTCTACAAACTACTCTCTACAGTCTAATAATATTTGTAATATTATATAGGGATACAAATAAAATATTACAGTAACAGTTGTTAATCTTATAAAATCATATGGTCTGCGCATTTGCTATTAATTTATTTTACTTTATAGCAAAACTAGTTATTTTCCTACGGTGAGATAAAACACGTTTATATTGTGTAAGTTGAAGGTATTTAAAAAAAAAAAAAAGTAACTTAACTTTTAACTTACCTTAGTTATTATTTTCATGAAAATTGGTAACTTAACTTAGTTACTCTAATTTGTTTATTTTATAAAATTTACTTTAACTTAGCTTAGTTATTTTTAATTTTAGGATAACTTAACTTTAACTAGTTGAAAAAATTGGTTAACTTGCCCAGATTTAAAGAAATTTGAAGAAATGTATGTAACGTCACCATTCTCAGCATTTATCAATACATATTTTAATTTATTTTTCTATAATTTTTTTTCCTTACCATTGTAGGTTTTCAAATTTTATATTCACAGTTCCACCTGCTGTAATAGTGGTTGTTGAAATCTCCACCCTCCCGATGATAACACTGCACACTCACACACTTATCATCATCATACATGTATACATTATATTATGCCTAGGTACGTGTTCAAACGTTTTGGCGAAGGAATCCTTGGGGATAACACATGTAAATTTGTTTATCTGGGAAAAAAAGAACCCTCGATGTACTCATTTTGTTGGAACAGTAATGGACGGTATACACACACAGACACAGACACACACAAATATATATCGGCGAGAGAGACACCATATATATATATCAACTATATCCACTATACATATAGTGTACGAAAAGGGTCGACGATGGTTGTGGGGGAAAGTGGAACGTTTTTTTTATTTATTTATTTTTTTTTTTTTACCATTATTCGTTATTTTTATTATTATTTTTATGTGAACCGTATTGAAACTCATAGCGGGCGTGTTTTGTCACCGAAAATCGACGATAGGGATCTTTGGCTAAAAGCTTGTTGCCGGGGTTTTCTCTCCAAGGCCAAACCCTTCGTCCTACAACTGCTGCATTTACTCCCCGTCTGAGCGCGCGCGCTTTCCTATGGTCTCCGCGAACGCCGGAACAGCGAAGTTGGGTCGCCGGCGGCGGATCGACCTTTGCGATGCGCATGTTGTGTACACACCCCCTCCGTCGGTTTCCCGGAATACTACTACAATATAGCATGGAAGTGGTAGTGGGGTAGTGGGGTAGTGGGGTAGTAGTAGTAGTAGTATAGTATAGTATAGTAGTAGTAGTAGTAGTAGTAGTAGTAGTAGTAATATTACTACAGCCGTCAGCCACTATTACTACGCACTACGACGGTATATATTCTGTTTCTTTCTCTCTTTTTACTCTAAATTTCTTCTTTTAACCCTTCGCCCAACCCCTTTGGTCTTCCTCATTCACCGCCAACCCTTCTCAATCCATAATGTAATATTTAACGTATATATATATAGTATATAATATATACGTACACACACACACACACACACACACACACACACACACACACACACACACACGCGCGCGCGCGCGCGCGCACGCGCGATCGCTGGTATATAGGTGTATATACTTGGCGTGTGTGTGTATATAAGTACAGAGGTAGTACGCGTCCTGCTCCTGACGCGCCACACCGCCGCGCGCTCCGTCGTATATAGTAAAATCCTCCCGGGAATCGGTCGCGCGCGCGTTTTCCGCGCCTGCACACGTCGCTTGTATATATGCATACAGGCACACCCGCCCCGCGTATATATATATATATATATATGTATGTAGACAGTGGCGGCGCACGAATAGTTGTGCGACGGAGCAACCGTATGTATACGACCCAGCATACATATATAGTATATATATATATATATATATACGCGTTTGCGAGTAATCTTCTATATACGATTATGTACCCAAGTCGCCTGCACTGGAACGCACAAACGCTGCCGCTCGTTTTGTAAACTCGCCTTTATATATTATCTATACATATACATAATATGTATAAATGTACAATATATACACACGACTTTATAGTATACTACGCGGCGGCGGTGGTGTATATGTATATTGAGATGACGGTATTATACGCATACCTACCCAATCCGGCGTACCCATGATACGTATATAATAATATTATGCACATAAACATATTATTATATAATTGGTATCGCGCGATAATGCATTATTCAAGGAGCATTATATATACACTTCCCGCCCACACCTGCCCCACACTCTATCACCTCCAATCGCGTCGCCGCCGCGCCACCGGCGTTAAATCGATATCTGCGATACGTATCTGCCGGCACGCGCGCATTTATTGTTTTTACGCGGGTTTTTGTTTTTTATTATTATTATTATTATTTTTTTTTTTTTTTGCCGTCGTACCTAAACAAATAATATAACCCGACGATTTATTACGTTTATCACGCGTTTTGTTCCCCGCATCGTTGTCTTCTATAACGATAACGTATAAAATATGTATTATGTTTAGGAGAGCAGTCATTATGGTGGGTGGGAGGGGGGCTGATTTGGAACCCCGTCGTGTTTTTTAAACTGGTTTTAACTTTTTTGGACTGGCACGGGCCACAGGTTCATATTATTATATATGCGTAGGTACTTATTTAACACTATTAATATAATTTCGTATAATTTAAAAAAAAAACCGAATCCCATAGATATATGTTAGCTGTAACGTCATAACTAAGAAGTAAGTATTATTTCGTAATAAACGCCCTATATTGCCCAAATATAATATTATTATAATATATTTTGGTACGAAAACATAAATACCCACGATGAGCGACGACGCACATATTCTGCAGCAACGTCGTACCTATAATTTATACAACTATTTTATTTTACTGTATAATAGGACCCCAGGTCAGCAGTTTGTATAAAATACATAGTAAATAAGTTATTATTTAAACATTATGCGTAATGTATTTGTGTCTTTACATGTTAGAGGTGCATACATAATAATAATGTGATACATCTTTAATATGTCATACAACATTTTGTTTTTGGAGAGGGGGGGGGCTAATAGGACCCTTAAGTTCAAAATTTGCGAAATCGTAGTCTCCCCCTCCCACCTTAGATCATAATACATTAATATATGACCAAATTACAATCCTTTAATACCCGTCACATTTATCTGTTTTCCTTGCCAACTTGTAACACCAACTATGTAAAAAACCAACCGTTATACCGAATAATGAACATAGCCAACAAGGATCCATCAACTCTACCTTAATATCTTGTACAAACAGTATTAGTATAGTCTACCTATATTTGTTAATATTGTATTGAATTGGGCATGTTCCATATTGTTATATAAATAAATAAATTACGCCACTGTGGTAGGTTTAGTCCGTGGCGGATCCAGTGATTATTTTGTGTGTGTGTGTGTGTGTGTGTGTGTGTGTGAGGGGGGGGGGAGGAGGTTGAGATGCACGTAAAAATGTACCACATCAAAACTATAATCTATATTCTACAATCTATAGAACCTGCTACAACTAATACAAACCCAGCCAAAAAAACGTAGGGCAACTACGGCGCTTAAAGAGAGGGAAATGCCTGCTTTGCCTCCCCCTGGATCCGCCACTTGCACTCTCTACTGCAAAGTCGTACTTGGGCTCGTCTCACTACCAACACGCCCGTTATCGTACCCTATTATATTATAGTATGATGATACTGTTATAATATTGAGTCGTAAAGTAAGTCGATCGGAACATATTATTATGCAGCAGGTTTCGCGTGTAATAATATACGGCCCATATCAATACAGTGTTATATATATATATGTGTGTGTGTGTGTGTGTGTGTGTGTGTGTGTGTGTGTGTGTGTGTGTGTGTGTGTGTGTATAAAAGCTCCTTTAAAAAAATAAATCCACTAGGTACTATACACGTCATATAACGTATATATGATGTACATTAAATTGTATTACCATACAGTTTCTACTCGACGTATCTGATCTAATATGTATCTGTTTTCCGCGCAGACAGTACCATCGTATAGTATAAATTTGCATCGCCATCAAAATGCGTTCCTATATAGGTAGGTACTATAGTTCTGTGTGTGGATAGTTAACGCTGCGGCTCTAGTGTTTTCCGTGTACTACAGAATGTTCGATGTACGCGTGTGCATTCCGTTTTCATAAATAGTTTATACGTCTTAGGGCATACGGTTTTGTACTTTATGGGTTGTTTTATCTCAATGCACCAATTCCTCTTCTACTTTATGACTGAATATTCATCACGCCAGATCATCCCCGCAGTCTATCTGCAGTTTTTACTCCGTTAATTTTTTTCCGATCAGCTCTTAAACGAGGGTTACTCATCAACGCTGCTAAATCGCACGGAAAACAATCGACCGACGATATTGTCCCTACGTAATATTATTAGGTACGTATACATTATACAAAATTATTCAGACGACATACCAATGCAGATACCATAGTAACATTAAGATTCATGCGGCGGAGTTGAGACCTATATATCTATTATACGGTAACAGCAATGCATTAAATAGGTAAAGCCATAGCCGTCGTCTATAAGCAGCAGTGGTGAACCCAATGCCCATTTTTTTTTTTAGATAGTGACATTAAAGATTTATAACTTTACTAAACTGGAAGGGTTTATTTACTAACACGATTTATAGCATAAAATAGTAAATTAAAAGACTATATGCTTATAATGTATGAAACGTTATGTATATATTTTTTAACTAACAACATTTAGGAAACGAAAATTCGAAATATATATCAACGTAGAAATATACGACTTTATAACTATACTAGGTTGTCGAATGTTGTGTTGTATTTTATGTACGTCGCGGCACACAACCGCCTAGTGATTTTGTACCCCGGTAAATATTCCCTTGTGAAATTTTACCCCCGGTATATATTGCCTGGTGAAATTTTACCCCCGAATATTTTACCGGGAGTTAAAAATATTCAAGTAAAACTGTACCCCTTGGTGAGAATAGGCAATTTTAAGGGGGTAAATAATTTAGTTTATTCCAGCTTAGCAACCATAACCATGGCGAAGATTTTATTATTATGTAATTAAACTGATGTTTTATTACCAAATAATCTAAGAAACTTTATTTTCAAAATTTTTATTTAAACACGTGCATGGAAACTGAATTTTGAAACCCGCGGAAATTTGATAATCTGCGACTCCTGATAAATACAACCATTTCAGTACTACAGGGGAGTACACGTCAAGCTAAAACAACGGCGACCACTAGATCCGACGCTGTCACGTAGTTATATTTTATGGATAAATATTATAACTACGTTCATTATTTTATATAATAATGTAAAATATTTATTTTATTTTATTTAATACCTACTCTGCTATTCATACTTAAATTATCCAATTATCCAATTATAGTGACGTCAACAATAAAACGATGACAACATTTTTGTTATCACAAATAGAAATATTGTTTAGTATAGTCATATCATACATTTCCCGTCATACATATACATAACATAATTTTGCTGAATAAAAGTTTTAAAGTGAATTTATATAATTTTTAATGTAGGTATGCGTGAAAGTTTATAATTTGTAATATAACTTTGCAGAAATATTTATTAATTATTGCAGAAATTAATTTCTTTTCCTTTTGGATGACTGATATTTATAATGATATAATAATTATTTATTTTTCCAAATTATAACCGTAGGCGCTGTAAAAAAAAAACTTTTAATTGATTAACTAATTTTCTCGTCTTAATGTTACTCTTTGAAAGAACAAATTTAAAAACTATTTTCAATCTATTCTTGATTTTTTTACTGGTTTTAATTTTTGTTTACAATTTTTAATAATATTAAGAACAAATATTGATATGCATAAGTACAGTGGTGGGAGATCCATAAATGATTCCTAGTCTAAATTGTGCCACTATATGTTATGAATTTATGATGTTTAAAGTTAATAAAAAAAAAAATAGATATTATTCTCGAAATACCTCTAATTTTTTATTACAATAAATAAGTTAATTCATATTTTTTTATATATTTAATATTAATATTTATATTGATATTAATAAATTATATCACATCTATTGGTCGGCACTGACTATAGGCAATTTCGGTACATTGACGTGTAGGTGGCTTTCGGACTGTATAATTGTCCATAAACAGTTTGATTGCAAGCTATGACAAATTTGCAGATTTATAATACAATGTAGAACGACAACAGAACGATGACTGAAGGATTTTTTTTCAATAACTGTCAACATTATTAAATTTATTGTTCTACCTATAGCGTTTGTGGGCCGTATGACAGCAAGATTTATATTCCAGTACCCATATAATTAATCTTCCACGATTCGTCATCAATTTCAATCTAAAAGATATTTCTAGATATACTCTTTGAAAGGTATACAAAATCAAAGTCGTTGGAAATCCTTAAAAATTCAAAAATTTGAATTTTAATACATTTATTATTTAAAAAAATAATGGGGTTGAGCATGCTTGGTGAATAACTCTGTACCTATATAATAAACATAATGTTTCTATATTATACGACTGCAGGACGTTTTTATATTTTGATTTTGTCTCGGAATGGCAACACATTCACAAAAACTGTTAACTATAGTCTGCCCAAATTTAATAGTTATGATTAAAATGTATTATTCTACCATTTGACATTTAATCCAAAGCATGTATGTAAATTAGCGGGAAAAGGGCATGGTCGGGATTTAACCCCTGTATAGTTCTCTTTGTTTTCGCCAGTTCCTGTGATATATACCTATCGTTCACATTTTAAAAACTATGAGGAATAAAACCGTCAACATTTTAACACTAGTTAGTGTATTCTAGCATTATATAGTCGCCGATCATGGTTTTATCATGATTCTATGCATATGGTTGATTTTTTAGAAATTAAAATTTAATAAAAAAAATAAAAATACATGTTAAATGAGAATCTGTTTGTACGCATGTAGTTTAAATTGTACCAAGTGACATATTTTTTATTTTTTATTTTTTGTAACTATTTCAACGAATATGAATTAAAAATTAAGTATAATAGGGTAGTAATACATAATATTATCGTTATATATGTGTTAAATATTTTTAAACATTTTTTTTCACCTATGTAATTATATTTTTTGATTCAACTTTGTTTGTTTATCGTTATTATAAAACTAACAAGTGGCAAACAGCTTTTTCAGAATTCATAGTTTAGTATAGGCAGTTAATGAAACAATATTTTTCCGAAACATATAATATCATGTTATTTTAGAATAATATGTGGCTTGAATTTTTTTTTTTATCGACTAGGTATTCTACGAAATAAATATGTTTTGGTAGGTGTTAATCGAATCGACTTTTGATGAAATAACATACTAGTATTTTTGAATCGTTAACTTTCTTTTAGCATTCCGATCTATACACATAGAAACGATTCGTTCGAATAATAATTACGAATATAATATTATGCCCTTGCTGTTGTGACGTGTTAATATTAAAATAACATTATTATTTTTAAATTTTTTTTGTCTGCCACTCGGTGGGAACGTATAAAACCTTTAATCTTTATGCCGAATTGGCAAATCGTAATAGGCACGTATAAACGAGCGTGTGCTTAGGTAACCCATACATGTTTGGTTGATATTATGTATACACATCTCTAGAGATTTAATGGTATCCCGTTTTCCGAATTGGAATTTGCACTCGGAAACTTCAAATCCTAGTCATAATAGTTATAATATTATACTCGGCTGTATTTATGACGCGGGATTTGAAACTGTTTATTATGTGTACCTAAATTTATATTATAGTATTATGCACACGCATTTCAGTGACGTAATTTGGTATATATGTCTCGCGAAAGGCTGGAGAGGAATGATAGGAAATACATATATTATACACATATACACGGTACCTATACACACTTATATATTGTATAAATCTTTAAAAACACTGTGTCTAGGGATGATATATTATATCCCAATAAGACCTTTTCACGATAACGGTTTTGTCCGCTGATATACATTATACCTTAACGAACCGTTTATGTACATGTCATACATATATTATATATTATTATACAGCGTAATATACATTATGTTTATAGTGATGCATGTGTCGTACATTATTATCATTATATTATACTTTGGATATATCGTCACGTTTCGAGGTATAGTGTTTGACCGATAACTTTTCTCATATCACGCAATAGGCTGAACTTTTACTAGGTGGTACCTGGTAAGTGGTACTCTATAATAGTATACCGTGTATTGTACACAGATATGTTTATAATTTATATGGCACCATGTCAGTCATATTTGTGTATTAAAAATTAGTTAAGGCTATAGTTTAAATATAAGTCAACATGTGTTCACTATCTGCTTAGCGAATTTGTTAATAGTCGAGCTATACTTTCCTATGCTACATGGGTTTGGCAAATCATTAGCGAAGCCAGCTGTAAAAATTTAAAATTTAAAAAACTTCTAGGATCAAAGACGATTAATATAGTAGGTACTTATCAAATAAAATTTATATAATCAAGAAATTTTGAATATTTTTATATTGGTAGGTACTGATTTTTAAAATAAAATATTGATAATCTTTGTTCAGAGAATATATTCAAAGTCCAGAGTGCATAATATTAAGACTATTGATCAGAAGTTATTTTGAACTTGCTGTGTGTGTGTGTGTGTGTGTGTGTGTGTGTATGTGTGTAAGAAGGACCACCACCCGAGAACTGTTGTTCTGCATCCAACTGAATCGCTGTTGAACGAATTCTAAACTAACGATTGAAGACATCACGAGGGAGTTGAGGCGACAGGCTATGCAGCGCCAACCAGTGGTTGGTGAACGGGGTCCTATTGTTGTTTGTTTATTATATCATATTATGTATATATTATATTCAGTGGCGTAGCCACGGGGATGTCTTGGGTGCCGAAACACCCCCAAAGGCCATTTTTCAGATTCCTGCAAAATATGTTGTCATGTGCTGTTCAATTTCATATTTGATATTATAAATATGATGATTGATTACTACGATTGAGGATGTGTATAAAGCCGCACACACTTTATATTTAAATATAAAACTGAAACATCCCCTTAAGAAAAGTCCTGACTATGGGTCAATATTTATTTATATGTTTTATATGTATGAGCTCCGGCTACCACATTGCATGTATTGTATTGTATTTGTGTATAATTTGTATTGATGATTTGATTTTGTATAATAATTGTCCAATTGTTGTTGTACAATAAACCTGCAATTGAGGTGGGAGTAATGCTATCGTGGTTCCCGCCCTACAGATACCTGATACCACGTGAAAAAAAGTACTACCTCAGATTATTTTGAATAATATTATATTATACTAGATACACATGTAACACTATATTTGGGTCACCAAATTTATTTGATGCATTGCCACTTGTGCACATTTTACTGTCAATGATTTGTTTTACAATAAATTAGTACTACATTATTTAATAATAAAACTATTTTTTTGAATTATTCCTAATAATTTTAGTTTAAAACAAAAAAATACTTTTTTTTAATATGTTAAGAATATACTATACATTCACCATTGTAATATAATATATATATAAATATATAACTATTTGTATGTACATACTCGTATATAATTTTGCAATATATTTGAATTAAATATTTTTAATGATATATTCGATTTTATTTAATGGGTACCTATATCTGCAGTTATTTTATGTAATACTATTGTTACATAAAAATGAATACTCTAGATTATTGTCAGGGGACGAAGCCAAAAAAAGTAACTTTACTCAAAATTGAATCAAAAATAGTCTCGAGGGATCCCTATATAGGTCAATTGAATTTTGTTTTTTTCTAAGTGAAAATGATCATAACAGTAATAATACTATACGAAAGAGCCAATTTCCTATTTTATCAATAAATCAATTAAATATTAACAATAAAGTTAGATTCAGACCGTACAGTGTGAACACTGGTGTTAACTTTAAGAGCGCTTCGATTATGTATAATTATTATTGTATCAACAACAATCAGTTCTGATTTTATCAACACTATTATTAATTTATTACAATAACTAATACATTTGGCAGTTCCAAATTTAGGAATGTTTCATTAATCATTGTATAATGCTGAATGGATATTATTTTGCTATTTTATCACTCTTTTTTTTTGTGAATTTTCTTATGTGTATGAAAATTGAAATAGGTTCAACCCATCTATACATTTTTTATCAATCGAATAACCTCACAAAACATTGTCTTTCAAAAAACTGTTTTCTGAAACAAGAAGAAAAATTGTTTGAAAATCGAACTTTTCTTTTCTGTTTCCATTCAGAATATATTAATATTTAATATTATAAATTACAATATATTATGAAAATATATCAATATTAGTTCAACCACAACAAATAGATTTCATAAATTATTAAATTGTTATACTTAATTAGGTATTATTATAAAATAAATATTTGTTTTTTGAAGAGTTCTGCCATACATTTTTTATAAATATCAAATCTTAACATATTATTTATATCAAATTTGTCTGTATAAAAATTTAAAACTGATAGTATTAATGCAACAATTTCTAAGTTTATCTTTATTTTCACATTTGTATAAACTAAGACCTTTTTTATTATATTTTATTTAGTTGTTTATTTATTTACTATGGCATATAAATAAAATGTCTATAAAATATACTGAGTAAAATAAATATAAAATTCATACATTTAATTAAATATTCTGATGTACCTGTTTTGACTAAAAATGAAATTTAATTTATATAATCCAGTCAACTTTTAGATTTTCATGATATAATACTACTGTAGTACTTGTATGTAAGTTAATACACTGGCTTACATTTGTATATGTCCTAAATATTATCTTACAATACATAAACACCTATGACTAAAAATCGAATAAATCTTTTAAGTATTGACGTAAGCAATAAAAAAAAAACTTGGTACAAAAACAATATTCTTTACCCAAATTTCGAGACAAAATGACTAATTCATTAAAAAGTTTACTATAAATAAATAATAATTGGCAATCGTTAAAAAATAATGAGATTGTTTCATCGACCGATCATTTTTAATGAAGTGTTTACAAAAAAATAATAATTCTAAGTTATACATGAATGTTTCATTGATATCAATAATCGTAGATAAAATTCTTATAATAATACAAAAATTTTGTTATCCTATCGAGTTTTCTTTTTTTAATTTAATAGATATTTATATTATTAGATGTTCGTAATTTATAAAAGCATGAATGTTTTTCGCAAAAATATTTTTTTATAACTTATTGTTGTTATTTCGTATTCAAAAATAAACAAACACAATATGAAAGATTTCGCGTTTACGAAATACAATGTAATATGTAATACATCTCATAATATTATGATACATAAAGTTCTACATTTTATAATTAATTACGCATGTTAATTATTCCATTGATATGCTAATATAGGGGACATTTCCCCTCATACAATTATTTCTTAAGGTGTTGAAATAACTTAATTAATTAATCGTGTTAGTGCATTATTCACTATATATGAATCATTTTATTGTACACTATATATTATATTATATTTTTATAATCCATACCTACATAGTATACAATACGGCCATACATGTATTATGTTAGGTATAAAATTAGAGTGGAAATAATTATTCTATAGATACAATTTAAATTTATTAGGTTGAGAATAAGAGTAAAATATCTCGTAAACGTTTTTATTTTGTGTAGGTGCTACATGTCCACAAGTAAAATATAATATTGCACTGTGATAGATATAATTATGTACATAATACACGAGTGAAAACACAATTAACACAATTCAAATATTATATTGGTCTTCGAGCATTCTGCCATTTAATGGCATTTAATGACAGAAAAATTAAATATAAATATAAAGCCCCACGGTTTACCTATTCAGCCGTTAATTTATATAAGTTAAGGAGTTATATCGAAGGTATATACGAGTTGTGGACAAAGAGGGGAAGGATTAGTATTATATAATACATACGCGGTCGAGAAGCCACGGCAGGGGTGGCCGAACAACGGGGTGCAGTTGTGAGAAGGATCTAGGACGGGGATGGAGAAGGATCCTGGAGAGTGAAAGAGAGATATTGTAGAATCCACGGGAGAGGGAGGATCGGTTTGATTTGTACGCACTCAGTCATAATAGGACCTTGTGGGCCAGCCATCTCGGCGGCTGGAGTTGGTGGGGCCAAGGACGCGCTGGTGCCCAGGTAGTCGATTTAGTGAAAATTGTCAGCTGAACACCGTGACCCAGCGGATAAATTCTCGACAAGTTGTTCCCGATGGATGTGTATAATAATCATTTACCAAATGAATGCCTTTTACTATTTGTATTTATAATTGCATTTTTTTTTTTATAACGACACCTACGTAAAAAATTGTATATGTTTACTACATTGTAATGTAATAATTAAAATATTTAACAAGTGTTTAAAACTAATTCTTATTAGGTACAGGTACTTCCGCTTGTTTTTACATATAAGTACATCGTACATATACACTATACGGTCCATGGTATATGGTATACGGTATATCTATATAATATGTATGATAATTTAAACGTGTATCCTCTTGTATACCTAAAAGACGTAATAACCAAATACTGCGTGTGATTACATAAATATATGATCAGTTAAATACTGAGAATACCTACCTATATATTAATATTTCAAAACTATATTTTATTCAGTGAGACGATATTATATGACCAAACTGCAAGATATGTTGTTTGTACATTTTGTATTTATATTTGTTTTATACGACTTAAACTTGTATTGTTGGTCATAAAGTTTTTCAATTACCTACGATGTATAAATGACGTTTTTTTTATACATACAACTTCATTTTGTATTTCATTATTTTTTAATAGGTAACAAAAACAATTCTATTAGTATTTCAACATAACAGAATTGCACTTGAATATTATGTACACAGTATACCATCATACATCATAATCATTAATCACTATCAATACTTTTAGCAAGTTATGAGTATTATTAACAATAACTTCCAAATTGCAATTAATATAATTGGAATTATTTCAAAATACTTGGAATCAACTAAATATAAATAGGGACGAATTGTACATTAATTATAGCAGTGATTAATAATTATGTATGTCTCTCGCCATACGATAACAAATTTTTAAATTACAAACAACTAAAATATTCAAATAAAATAAATCTAAAATAAAAGTTTGGATTCAAACTTTTAATCATAAAACTATTCATTTAAAATTGTACCTAATATATTGAAAATTTCAAACTATTTTACTATTACCGGTTACCCGGATAACCATTTAAATGTTTAATGTATTTATTGTTTCTTGGAAATATAAAATAGACACTAAAATGATACGAGTATATTCATTTAGTGCAGAAATTGACATGACAGTGATATTGATTTATTAGTATTTATAATATATAATTTTTATCAATAACTTATTTATTATATCTATCAATAATAAATATACTATATTATTGTATATTAATTAATATAATTAATACTGGAAAAAAATTTTTCTATCGATTCCTACAATTATAGGAATTAAATAAATAGTTTAAGTTTAGTTGATTAATGAGTAATAACCAGTAGAATAATAAAACCATTGAATGTCAACAAGTTAACGTAAAGCTATACATTTTTAAACATTAAATGGAGTACCTTCCATTATTTGGGTGTCATTAGTAGTATTCCTTATTATTGTTACTTATAATAGTTATAAGTATATTATAAATTCAAACTATAGAATTTATTGCACAAATGGTCTCATTAAAAAATATGATTTAATTTCAATACATTATTGTATATCGTCAACAAACATTTTAATAAATTATATACTTAAAATTAATTTAAAACAAAAATATTGATTTATATTATTTAAGGACATATTATATGAACAGTGTTGGACTGTCACCTGGCATAGGTAACTGAAAATACAGTGGTCACCAGTGTTTTTTTTGTTGGTGATATCAGATTTTCAAACGATAAATTTAATTGCTCATTAAACTAATCAAACTCCTAGTTCGTATCATTGAATTAGTGTAACTGGACATTCACTTCTATCGCGCTCTCATGTCTTGTTATTTTTTTTTACAACACATTTGTTTTTATAATGAACATAAAATATTTTTTATTTTTCAGGTGTAAAAATGAAACTAAACCTAAAATCACTTGGGCCGATTTCATCGTTTATAATATTTACAAACCCGTACTAATGCTAAAAATCGATATCATTATTTATTAGTAGTATGAATTTCGTATTTGAATATTTTATAACATTTGAAAAGTTTAACGTTATTACAACATCTCCGTTGTTATAGAAGTTAAAATTGATAAAATTTTCATACAAATCTGCACGAAAAAAAAACCAAAATATGCAATCAAATTACTTAATATTAGGTAAAAAAAAGTATTCGAAATCAAAAATTAAAATCGTAACTACAGTTAATTGTCATAATAATATAATAATACTTCGCCATGGTGTATATACTGCAAAATCATTGCATTATCAAAAACTTTTATCATAGTGGAAAAATGGACTTTTTGCTACATTGCACAAATCTTTAGAACAAAATAATGCTCCTGCGTTTAATGGTTGAGTACAAAATTGAAAGACAACAAAAGATGCATTTAAAGAAATATATTAAATACGCTTATGAGAATATTTAAACATAAAGAAATAATATGCATTTTTTCCTAAAACCGCCAAAATATTTAAAAATATGTTTTATAAATGTTATTGTGTTTAAACTATTATGTTATTTATTATTTAGTTTCTAGTCTACTATAAATCCAGAGAATACATACAATTATGCAACTCTTACAACTTCCGAGCCCTAATAATGATGAATACCGAATTTATCATCATATTTCATAAATCATAAACGTAATTAGAAACGTTGTTTATAGTTAATTATATTCATGTTATTGTCATTTACATATGATTTGTTTACATCGGTGTCTTTAATAAATAGTTTAACACCGTGGGTGAAACCGTGCAATATGATTTTGCGTGTTTAACGTGGCAATAAACATTATGTAAATGAGTAAAGATATATACTGTTAGGTATATGTTATCTTATAATTTCAATCGCGATTCATTAAAAAAATTACTAAGGACAATTAGATAAAAAATTTTAAAACGAAGCGGGGGCAGTACGCAAAAACCAAGGATATATATATGTGTGGGGGGGAAGGGGGGTAGTATGTATTGGAAATTGGTCTCTCTCACTTTATTCAAATCTTGGTGCACGACAGTGATGTAAGTGACAGGTTTCTTGTAATAACCGATTATTCTATTATGTTTAAATGCAATACCAATCATTTACAAAATAGTGAAAATGTATTTTATTGCTATTGTTAACACTTAATGCTCGTAGTTCCCTACTGATTAGTGATTAGAGAAATGAGGACGTTTTTAACATTTTAAAATCACGAATGAAAAATGTTCAATCAAAGATTTTGAACATTATTTTATTGAATGTAATATTACAATGAATAACGGAACCTCGTATTTAAATGTCAAGTCGTATGACAAAAACTAAAAATTCTATATAAAAATAAATGACATTATTGCTATAAAAAAAACAAATTAAAAATATTTGTAGTTCTGACTTTTAACTTGTTTTTTTTTATATATAAAACACGTATTATTTAAATATATAAATATAAAATATATATTGAGAAGAAATAATTTACTTGTAAAATGTAAAAATGAATATCGCCAATCGCCGAACCGAGAATAACTTGGTTTTATAACTGTTTCCTCTTTATTGCAATAACAAACATCAACAACAATACAGCACAATCGTGGAATTGTTTTTTAGAACAATGACGATCAATCAGAACGTGTTATTTCCGCTCTTTTCGTACCTAATTTATTATTCTATTGGTTTTCGCAAATGGCAAACGATCTCCTCTGCTTCGTTGCTATGCTAGAAATGATTAATGCGGCGGAATGATGCGATTAGCTTATATATTGCCGTTAATCAGACATTCAGAACAAATTTTCGAACCGGAAAATTGTTGCATCTATATAATATAATATAGTGTTAGATTCAAGATTAAACAGTAAAGACCTCGAGTAGTTTTCATACTACAGAGATCCATATGAAACTTTGAAGTATTTTTGTATCTATATATATGATGATGATGGACACCAAAGTATTGGCTGAACATAAAACGGCACCTCTATATATAGGAACTCTGTTGGAAAAAAACTATTATTTCCATATATTTGGTCGAATCGAATGAGATGATAATTTTGAATATGTATCATCGATAGTACCTATTAAATAAGTATACAAGTGCTTAATACAAGTTTATACAATAACTATCATAGGAATTTATGATCTATTTTTGTTTACGGTATGAGAAGGTATTAAAAGTTATTGAATACAGTTTATATATATTGTTCAAGATTAAATATAGTCTATAATTATCTATATAATTATTAATAATATCATATTTCAGGTTAAATAACGAATGTTGATATTTGATTTATCTCATAAAATATATCGTCAGAGGATCAAGTCATAATAATAATATAAAGCCATTTCCGTAACGTCTGAAAAAACAAAATTTACTCAAATTCGAAGAAGGATTGTACGTAAAACTAAACCATTCAACATACAGGCTTAAAAAAATATACATGCGTATTTATGGAAGTTACAATCATTATTGCTTAGTATAAATTGTCCTCAGCCTAAACCCTCTTATGTCCCCGTTGCCGCAACTACAATAATACCATATTACCCAATAATTCCATTAACAATATATATCGTTATCTTAATTCCTTCTAGACTGCATTAATTAATACCCTCCTCTCCATCCTTACAATGGTACTTCAAAAACAATATAACCCATAGTTATTTCTATTTCTAATACGCATTTCCTTTAGATATTATCATAACCTCATAATATATCATTATTATAAAGTATCTATAGGTGTGCTATTAATTTAATTGCACATTTTAATTGTCTCCGATCACTATTTATTATACCAATATCGCTAATATTTTATCTACCTCATTATTATAGTAATGAGTAATGACGTATAGGTACCACTATACTAGAATATAATCTATAAGTATTATTTAGTTGTAGAGCTATACGTAATTGTAACTATTTGTTTAAACATTAAAGAAAAAAATGTTCATAAATAAATTGTCCTTCTTTTCTTCGAAAAATAATAGTTGTATTTTGATACATAATATATATATATATAAGGGAAACTCTTCGTCAGAACTCATCAAAAGATTGCTTAAGTGTACTCAAGATATACAAATAAAAGTCATATCTACTGCTGATCGTCAATTTTTTATCAATGCAAATAATATATAAAACTTACTATTTACAGATGCGTTTTTAAATCTTCAG
Source organism: Myzus persicae (assembly GCF_001856785.1). Classification (NCBI taxonomy): domain Eukaryota; kingdom Metazoa; phylum Arthropoda; class Insecta; order Hemiptera; family Aphididae; genus Myzus; species Myzus persicae. Next base: position 152,723 of record NW_019102621.1, on the reverse strand, counting down.
TACCCTGCAGAACAAAGGCGAGTCTTTAATTCGAACATGAATAATAAACATATTTATGCATACAAGGATGGGTATAAAAATAAACTGTCGTGTAAACGAACGGAGCGGCGTTAAATGATGTACAAAAGTTTTTTGAGAACATAAAAAATAATATATTATTAATAATTTATTGTATGTTTCATACTCCGTATAGTAATCAAATGTATGCCGAAATATATTACGCACAAAAACCGTTAAAGATTAAATATGTCGTTATACCTATGATATTATGTTAATGAGTAATGACCCTATCGTGATCAGGAAATCAGGTGTACCCGTTTTAAACCAATTAAAATAACATGACCATGGTCACTGAAATGTTTGTAATTATATAATAACATACAATTTAAACACCGTTTACAACATTGCTGTAAAATGTTCAATTAGTTTTTATAATTATATGGAAACACCGTAAAGGGAATTGAAAACTGTGTTTATTTTGGGGGTAGTTAAAATGAATTGTCACTAAACAAATTGGACTGTCAGTTGCCACGCATTATGTCGCGGCTATGGACGATCATAGAGTTTTGAAAAAAAATCTGTTTGTTAACACATTATAAATGCACATATTCTTCTACCGCCTACATAGTTTGATTTTCATCATGTTTACACTACTAAACTTCTATGAAAACTACTTGTTTTAGATCTGCATTAAATGGGAAAAAAACAAAAATACTTAAAACGAGAATTAAAAGTAACTTCCTTGCTTTAAAACTGGTAATAATTATAGACCAATTACTCTAACATTGAGTATTACTAAGCCAGCACTCAAGATATTTAAAAAACAAAACTTGTTTACTTTTTAAATTAACATATTATATTTTTTAATGAAAACCAATTTGGTTTCAGGAATAAATTATCCACTAATGATGTTTTATATTGTACACTAAATTTATTTATGAAAATCTCGATCTAAAAAAAACTGTTGGTTTATTTTTAGACTTTAAAAAAGCCTTTGTCTCTGTAGATCATAATTCATAATATATTGTTAAAAAGAATTTGAACACTGCGGAACAAGAGAAATTATATTAAGCTGTTAGAGTCATATAAGAAGTAGAAGCCAACGATGTTTATAGTTCAAGGTATTAATTTAATTAAAAATTGACTTTATATTAATATTTGGCAATTCAATCTTGCTAAACACTTCATGCATTTTAAAATAAGTATTAATAACAATAATTTAAATGCTGATAAATTAAGATAACACACAGTCTGTCGTGTAAAAGCGAAGTAAATAATTGCATCTGCCCTTTAACTAATAAAACATCCTCTGTAAAATAATTATTATGTATTTGCGATTATTTATTTTTAATAATATAGATTATCTACTATTTATAATTTTTGAAATATATTGAAACAGTGTATAAAACAATTATAATATGATTATGTTATATTTTTGATATATTTGATTGTATTCGAATGAACTTTCACCTCCAGGCTTTGGAGGTGATCCAACAAAAAGTATGTGATTGTAATACATCATATTACATCAAGCAATATTAACATGATGTTAATATTGCTTATTGGAGAATTAATAAATTATTATTATTATTTAAAAATTGTTCATTATTTTGAAACTAGTACTTAATATAATTCTAAGTATAAATTATCCATATTATTTATGTTTAGTAACTTTATTCAAATTAAATTCAAACTGAATTTTTGATATGTCTCTTATGCATGTATCAATGTTGTTTTTATATTAAAATGAGATCTAACAATTTAAAAAAACTCAACTTTTTGTGGCTTATCTATATATGCATATACTATATATATATCTTACAATAAGCTTAATAAAATTATGCAATGAAATTGTTATTTTTGTTTGTCTAGGTAAAGGAATGTTAAATCTCTCTTTGACTTGGTAAGTAATTCGAAAGGTATATCATCCATAAAATAAATACACGAAATACAACATCATGTATACATAAATAATATTTTTAGTTTTGTCGGTTTATTCTATCTTTTGAATGACAATAATATTATTATACATTATTTAAAGATAGAGTTTTCAACGCATGTATGTCCCTGAATTGCCTATACATAGCGCCGTCATATAAATATGTAGTGTATGCACAGCAGTGAGCAACTGTACGTATAATATCAAAGCAAGTATAGTTTACTAGGTTAACAAATATTAATATAATTTTAACCATATTGACAGATTCGTCAGATGATTAAATTAGTTTGGGAAGAGTTTCCCCGTGTTCTTGTATTTATATATACAATATTATTACGGGCAATGGTGGCTATCGAGCAGTGTCGATAAAATCGATACATTGGCTGCTCTTTATGCATACTTCTTCCCGGTTATTTCGGACAGCTTTTTAAATTACTAAATTGCCCTTGTAGAGTAATATGTTTTCCAGTCAATATATACTTTTTCAGCAGTAAATTGGGCGTTGTATCTTTAGTTATATAATATATATTTATATAAAAAAAGAATAATGAAAACAAATAATTTGCATTTGATTTAATTGCCGACTTTAAAACCATATAATGTTTTCCATCAATCAATTTAGTATATATTCACTGGCTTTACTCACTTGTTGTATAAAGTTATAGTATACAGCCACCACCCCCCGACCGGGCATGGCAGAAACCTACGGGTGCCCAATCGAAATTCTGCCAAACACAAAACACACGTGTAAAAAAAACCTACCGAACCAAACCCTACAACTACCAAAATTAACCGAAAAACAGTTAAGGGCCATAGTCCCCAGGCTCAAGGATCGATAAAAAAATAAATAAAATAATTTAAAATTGTAATAAATAGTATATGTAAACCATAGTTCACTTTATCTGTTTGTATTTCAAACACACGTAGGTACCATTATTAAACTGCCGATATTGTCTCGTCAACTGTCGCCAGTTCAAGATTATTTCTCCTGAAAAATGAATGGTATGGCTTATCAAAATATCTGTAGTTAATTGTTAATTTAATAGTTATCAATTATCATAAACGATAAACATATTAGATCGGTAAATTAGTTTTATTTTTTAAGATATGTTGAGTTTATACTAGTAAATTATGAAATAAATATATTGTTCAATTATTAAATTATTATACTAAAACCTATATACGGAACGTGTTAGTTGTCATTTCTATTTTTTGCAGTATAATGAAGAATCCCGTAAAAGTATGTCCATCGTATGAACTCAATTATAACGGAAGAGTAATATTAAAAAAATGTAAAACATTAATTTCATCATAGTACGTTTTTGACTAAAACTATAAGGCGTATCATAATATAAATAAGTATATTGGATTAAGCAAAACAAAAATAAACAATTGTGCTTAAAGTTTCCCGAGTTAGTCCGAGCAATCCTGTATAGGTATGTACAGTCTGGGAAATGTACGATTTCATCCTACACCGCCCATCAAAGTACGTACCATAATGTTCGGGAAAGAAGAACACATTGGCCGATAATCCACTTTTCCTGTAACATTTGCGTTAATAGCTCCGCGAGAAAACACACAATGGTCCACCTCGTAGAAGACATGTGCGATAAGCCATCATTACGGCACTTGGGGCCGTAATGTTACAGTTATACACCTTAGCGCTTAGTATTCTCAAGTGAGCGGCTAGAAAATTGCAGTCCGTCGCCGAAGATCATTTATTTGTTGTTATTATTATTGTTATAAGCGGACCGAAGTCCTATCAAACATATTATTATATTAGGTATAATCAACATAGAGTTGCTATATTGCCTCGCGACTAGTATACAACAAGTCGAGGGTAATAAATGATAATTTAAAAGAATAAATGCAAATTATTACAAAGCATAGGTATTAAATATTCGCACGTTGTATGATAATTATGTAAATTATCGTTATTCTTGGAAGAAAACAAAGTGGATTTCCCATCTGAGACTGCAGCGGGACGGGACTGAAGCCACAGGGGGGAGGAAATCGTCCGTAAACGTCGTAGATACTTATATATTATAGTTTATACAGGGTGCTTAACTCTAAGTTTATGTTCACTCTATTTTAGATTCTGAGCGATGAGTGTATTGATTTCACAATGATGTATTTTTTTGAAAATTTAAAATAAGGTTCTACGAAAGTATTTTATTTTGTAACCAAAAAATCTAAAATAAACATAAACACAGATTTTTTATAGTTATTTAAGTTTAAATTTAGACGAAATTACACATTAACACAAAGAATAACGTTTTAGTCATTTTGTTGTAATTCGGTTCCATAACAACCCAACTTTACTTAAGTAAATGTATAATATTTTTCCAGCACCACTAATAATTTAAGAATAATATTAATTCAATTTATCGGCTATTGTATTATTAATAAGTAATAACAATATAAAATATCCTAGACTGACATTCCGTCTCCGCTCAGTATCGCTTTTCGTATATAATGATATTATATCATTGAATTCAAATTTGATACCATCCATTACAGCGACCTTGTAGATACTTAATGCACAGCAGAGCGAAAACCACTTATTCGTTTTTTTATTTCCATTAAAAAGGAATTTTTTCAAATTCTGACTTTTGACATTCTTAAAATTAAATAATTATCATAATTAAAGAGTATATTTTAAAATTCTTGAGATTTTTTTGTAAAACTGAAGAAGTGTCCTGCGACGATACAAACTTTTGTTTTTCAAAAGACAACTCTCTTTTTTAGCGTAAATTATTAGTGGATAATTTTAACGAGAAGTTTCTCAGTTATCAAGATGTACTTAAGAAAAAAGGTCTTTAAAAATGTTTAAATATCAAATGGATGTTATATTGTACATATTATTTACTATACATGTGCACATATATTAGTTCTTACAAACTATTCAATTTTAAATTTTTAAATTACCCAAGTGCCCAAGTCCCATATCTTCCAAACTCATGATCATGAACCTATTATCTTTGGTGTACAAATGGTTAAATAACTCAAAACTACTCGTTCGAATTTGGATTTAGAAATGACAAATTGTTCAGAAAAAATATTCGCTTAATTATATATACGATAAAAAAAATGAGGGTAGGGTTCTAATTTTAAACATGTCACATCTTCACAGGACGCTATTTTTAAATATCTAGTACAAAATATGTCAAGTATTTGAAAACTTGATCTTTATTATAAGTGAGTATTTATTTAAAAAGATCATATTTCGAATGACTTTCGCATAATTCGAGACGAGAAAAAAGGGGGTGTGCGCGATCGGGTGAATCATCCTGTACACATAGGTACGCCGTGATAATAATAATAATAATAATAATAATATAATAATGTTATATTTTACACCGGCGACTAAACTAGCTATGATGGCGGCGGTGGTGGCATCGTCCCGTCCCGCGCAAGACCGCACGCCGCCGCCGACGATAAATTACCGTCGTTATACGCATAGATCACGGCGCGACCACGTCCGCGTCCCGCCACGTAACTCCGGCCGGGCGCGGGTCATTACGGACTGGAAATACGCACGTTGTAGTATTATTGTGCGACGGTGGCGGCGACTACACAACACGGGCCTTGTTGTTCCACGGCCGCCGCCTCCGAAAGTGGGACATCGATTTTCTTCGCGTCGGATACGGTCGCACGCATACAGACCCACACACACGCACGCACACACACACACACACACACATATGCGCCGCCCGGCGCCAGCTGTGTATAAAATGCGATTGGTCGCGGTTGCCGCCCGCCGCCACCGCGGGATGAAGTGTGCGTGAGAGCAGTCGGACGGAGACGCTCGCGGCAAAGGGTCGAAAAAGGAGTACATATATATGTATATAAATATTATGTGTGTGTGTGTGTGTGTGTGTGTGTGTGTGTGTGTGTAGTTTCGCGGAGGAACGCTGGCGAGATGACGACGTCCGGGAAGGGTTGCGAGGGCGGATGGTCGGCAAGGCGATGTGTACAAATGGGGTAGTTTTCCGTTTTTTTTTTCTTTTTACCTCCCCATCTCCGTCGTGTCGTTTGTTTTTGTATACATACATACAACATATATTATATAAACCTATATATGCACACCCGTGTGACAGACCGACTGAGCGTATACTTTGATCGGAAGAGAGAGAGAGAGAGAGAGAGAGAGAGAAGGAGAAATTTCGAGAGAGGGAGAGATAGAGGGTCGGAGAGAAAACACACACAAAATACCAACAAAGGTTGTGTACAGGAGAACACACACGAGAAATGTGCATAATATAATGGGTACACATACAAGAGGGTAAAATTCATAATGTGGGTGCGTGTTTTTGATATACATCGATCGTCCATCGACGTTTTCACGCGACCTTGAACCGAAAAAACTACGTTTTCTTAACGTTTTTCGTCCACGTTCACGCACATAAAATATGCAACTATATATTGATGTATATTATGACACCAAAACGCATCATCACGGGCACAATAATATAAATATCTAGAACAGTAATATTTCATTTTATATGTTTGGTGGCCGTGGTATAATAGCATTATAATTGCACACATAACACGTGAACAGTTGGTATATTTGTGTGTGTGTGTGTTTCTGTAAGTTATGTAAATATGCATGTATAGATCAAACGGTTTTTTTTTTTTTAAGTCGATACGGTCGCAACAACGTGTGTGTGTTTGCGTAGCTAATAAATTGATTTGGCTGAGGCGACGTCGTCATTGTCGGAGTCGTCGTCGTCGTCGTCGTCGTCGTAGTCGTCTAGGACTGCGCTTGCGCGTGGGCGGCAACCCAGATTTTTCGGCGCGGTCGGGAGGGCTCGAGACTCTCGACGTTCCTTCCACCCGCGGCGACCCCCTTCCGCCATTCGACTGTTCCACTGCCACCGCCGCTGAAGGACGTGCAGCATGAGCAGCAAGAGCAGCAGCGCAGCAAAAGCGGGCAGCGCAGCGTCAACGGCAACGGCGGCGGCACTGGTACGGCGAGAGCGAGAAGAGGACGGGGACGGGGTGAACGGGAGTGGGTCGCCGAAGAGGTGCTGTAGCAGCAGCGGCGGTGTACCGTTGTCGACGGGGCGGGTATACGCGGTGGAAGAGGCGCGACGATGGTGGCGTCGGCGTCGGCGTCGTCGGTGACGGCGGCAGCAGCGGCGGCGGCGGTGGCGGTGGCGCTGGCAGTGATAACCGCGGCGGCCGACAGACTACGATGCGCCCGGCTCCCGGCCGCAGGCAACAAGTGCCCCGTCAAGTCCGACCCTGAATACAGGTATGATAATAATATCGTAATATAATAATAGCAATAATGATAATGATAGGCAACGAAATAGCTGATAATTATTGATAATAATATGATGATGGCCCATCGCTCGATATTTTTATCGACAAAAAGCTTACCTAGGTACTGATATTTATAATGCACGTGCGTTCATAGTAAATATTCGTAATAAATAAATATTTATTGCACACGTCAGTTTAACAGAGCTTATAATTATAGTATGAGTAATGATAATATTATGTAATTTAATACACTGCTATACTATGTAGTAATATTATATGTTGTATGGCTTGATGTACTGTCGATTTAAATAGGTAGCGATAACAGGAAAAGAATAGTCGATAAGGACGTTGTAATAATTATATTGATTTAGTTGATAAACAGTTCTATAATTTATAATATTACGATATAAAAAAAATAAACTAATAAACGAGGACTACGATCGTTTTATTAAAATTACAGTAATCTTATTATTATACGATGATTAATATTTGTTTTTGTTATTATTAATATACATATCATACCTAATAATATAAATAATGACTATTTACTAAAATATGATCAATTACCATTATAATATACAAGTGGCGAATACGTTACAATATTCTCAAAAAGATATTTATTATGAAACGCCATGGACTTCAATATTCTTAAATTGAACTTGGGTGTCGGAAATTGTTTTGTTGGCAGTGTTTTTTAATTTGTATGTGCATTGCACTTTTGCCTTTTTGTCGGGCCGAGGAACTGATTTCAATGGCGTCATCTGCAATTAATTATGTGTTGTAATACTAAGATGGATTTGAATAATTATGTACGAACAATTTGTACTCAAAGCTTAAAAAGTCAAAACATTTAAATTGGTTGCTTTAATACAATTGTTGGAGATGACGTAAGTCTTTTTAACAGCTTTTAATTTGTACACACTTAATGTGCAGTTTATTTAGAAGAGCCACATTATAAATTGTGATAAAATAATTTTCAAACAACTAATGGGGTAGTCGCGATAACAGAATATTGTGACATCGGTGGTGTCATCTGCAAAATTAGGCATTTGATATAATAAATGAGTACTTCAATTTATAGTACCATCTATTTTTAATATTTATCAATAATACGTGAAATAAATAAATTATTGTTTAATCATATGATACACTAATAATGGAATCTAATAGAGAAACATCATCTCTGCTGCAATTATACGCATTATTAGCATTTAAATAAAAATTAATTATTTCATATTTATATTTTATGTACTTACAGTGACGTACTCAATATTTTAATACTGTGGGTCAGTCCAACTCACGAGAGGCCACTCTTGGAATCTTGTGGCATCAACCTAACCCACTATAGTAATGTAGGGACTATAGAGAGAAAACCACTCTCCATTTCGCCAATTATTTATATCATATTTCGATACCAAAATATTAATTTCTTATACATACTTAAGTTAACTCAATTATGTACCTATTTATAAAAACAGTATTATAAGATTTAATTGTTTTCCAAGCCGATATTAATAATTTTTAGTCAAATATATTTTCCTCTTATAATTAGCAGGCCATTTGGGACTTGGGTTACCTATATTTATTATTAATGTAAATTAATGTACGAAAATATAAACCTCTTAAGAAGACGTCGTTTCCGTCTTACTAACTCATAACATACCAAATTTTATGTTCAGAATAATCTATTTTACTCAGCTGTTTTTAAAATTAGAGTGAATTAATCTATTGCCAAATTCAAAGGTAATAGATACTATCTGCGCCCCCCGTCCCACGTCAACTAGTTCTGATATTTTAATTTTGAACCAAGTTATGAGCCTTTTAAAATTGTAAATGGGTACCTACATTTCATTGTTTTTTAATATTTAAAATATTCTTTATACGATAGAAAACAATATTGTAAAGTTTCGAAAGTATTGCACACAGTTTTTAAATGATAATTATTATGTCAGCTGACCTCGAAACCCACGCTTGAGATTTCCTCCAACGTACCTGCGTAAAATTGTATGATTGAAGTAAATCATTTTTACACTTTTAAAAATTTAAATATAAATTAGTTAAATATTACTTAGTTATTTCGTACACATTTTCACGAGCTTACGTAATATTATGATCTTTTGTAGGAAGTCTACGTGTTTATTACGTTTATGTTAGACTAGATATTTATTATAGTTCAATAGTACTTTGATAATTCCGTTTATATTCAGTTGTCTTAATTATTTTTTTTATTTGTATCATTATAAAATATTACAACTCGACGGTTATTTACATGGTATTTTAATATAATTTTCTTAACACCTTATGACCCACTTGTTTTTCTAAATTCAGAGGCAAATGGTTGCCTTTAAATTTACCTACTTGTTTACTAGAGTCAGTAGAGTAGGAACATGATTTTTGGCTTCACATTTCACGGCAACTTCTTTGTTGTAAATGACTCTCAACTACTATGTGCCCCTAACTGAAATATAAAATCGATGGTAAGGACGTTTCTAACATTTTTTTTTCGATAAACTAGATCATATTCTTGACATAATCAAATTTCAGATTGAAAGTACCTAAGCGTTAATTCGGACTATGTGGTCGGATTGATGTGGTCCAACCACATCTTGGATTATTTGTTTGATGTTTCTGTGCGGTGTTCAACAAAAACTGATCACTGAAACTTCTACATTATCATTTATCAATGTATATAAAATGTTTTGACAGGAATTATATTTCGTTTACGTCAACAGGAATTTTGAAACTAAAATATTCAGTTAAATTAAATCAATAATAAACCCCTGACAAGACACATTTTAACATTATTACGTAGTTACTTAGTTCTTGTCACTCATCTCGGCGCACGACAGTGGTTAGGACTTAAGAGTGATAATCGCGCTTAAACACCCACTCTGCCATGTTTCCTGAAATCTCTTCGGCAGTTATTGGTAGTTTTTACTTACTTATTACTCGCTTATTTCCAGTAGATAGTCTCTACTGAAATAAATTACTTCTTAAAAGTACCAACTATATTGACTCTATTACCGATCAATAGACAAAAGCTATTGAAACTTTTAGAGCAGTCTTTCTACTTTAAATTATGAGCAAGTGGAAAATAAAATCATTTAAACATCAACTCGATCCCTGCATTGCCAAAAATCTAAGACCCGAAATTTTTTTTGCTATTGGACGAATAAGAACAATAACGAGTGTGTGTGGTATTTATTTTCAAAATTGTAATTATTTTAATCTTACAATTTCCTTTTAGTATTGTAGATTTATTATTTTCGATCTTATTTGTATACGTGTTAATATATTTCGGATTATATTTCCGAAAAAAAATGCATGGACAAAATCTGATAACTTATAATAAAATATACTACCTATCCACTATTATTGCATTCATTAAAAGCACTTATTACTTGCTTAAAATCTGGTAATTTTAAATTATTATTAACAAACTATTATATTTTATGCAAATAGCTTATTTTTTTTTAGCCTTTATAAAAAATTTAGCTCAACAATTAAAGTAGTATCTTACAGCTAAACAAAATAAAATAAGCACAATTGGCTTATTAGAGTATATTCATTGAAATGTTCGTTAAAACATTATAATATAAATGCATACACATATGGCATATATTGTTTAAAGAGGTACTTGAAATTAACTGACACGTCATAACCAAGCGTTCTCACTTAATTTATAGCAATTCAATTTCCAAATGTACGTTTCATTAATTTTTGTAATTTTTATGATTATTTTTATTTTTTTAAATAAATAAAAAATACATTGAACCATAATTGTATTAATTTAGCTTCAACATTTTCAGTAATTTGTATTCACATTAGTCGAAAAATAATAACACAAGTTTACCCAAATATTGTATAGGTTCTCTAAAGAAACCTCGGTTAAGTTTGGGCATTAATTAAACTACCTATAAGTTACACAGGCAAATTATGTAAAGTACAAAATATTGCAAAGACTATAAGAAATGTATAGAAGCTTAGAGAAATTCTGATGAGATGATAAGCTTTTAATAATGAAAACTACAATTTAATAATACATAATTTTATAATTTTACTATTTATTGTGTTGTAAAGTATTTGAGGAAAAGTATTAAAGTACATACATTTTTTGGTTATCGAATACTTTGATGGTATTTTGAATGAATTCTTATTTTTTTTTTTTTGAATTCTTAACGCATTCATCTTGGATCATGCATAGTCTGGTCATTGGGTCATACTGATGATTGTTTGTTAAATTGTTGTTTTTAAACACTTGATAATGTATTTAATATTTATGTAGTAAGGACAGACTACAGTGTTAAATGAGTATTATTTATTTGTGTTATTAAATAAGGTTTAAGTTAAAAAATAATCCTAAACTTTCGTTTTATAGGTACGACTAGTTCTAATATTATTTTGAAATAAGTTCTTGATGTTGGCTATTATCATATTATAATATATAAACAATACATAATAAATAATATCGTAGTTAAAATAATTTCTATTTGATTTTTTTTTTAATTTCTATTTTTATATATTATTTTTCATTCACAGAGTTTAGATAGTCCATTAATATGATGTATTTTGAATGAGATTATGTTTTAGGATTTAAACAACAGCATACTTGTATCGTTTGAAAACATGTGTACTCTTTACTCTTTTCTGGTGTTTTTTTCCAACTGACATAGTGACGTGCACTATCCATTATCTATGGAATGTAATAATGTTGAGGAAACACTATATTCTCCATGCGCACGTGTATCCTTGTGGGTTTAATTGTCACCCTCCTTGTGGTCGACGGGACTTACGAAAGTCAGCCAAAACGATTTACGGCTTTTGCGAATTTACGTGACTCCGCACAATTCGTGGTATGAATAATAGCATTTATAAAGTCTTTTTTTTATTCCCTAACATTTTGTTTTCTGTACACAAACAATATTTGTAGGTACATTTTTGGCAGACTAACCAATTATTTATGAATAACAGAACATGATTATAATTATTATTCCCTACGCACTCGTCAGACTAGACTTGATAACATTTGATAACATAATATAAGACGCATTCAAATATTATATTCAGGTGAACATTTATTAAGGTTTAACAAATTTCTTTGTTAAAATTACTGTTACTATGATTATTAATTATACTAATGATTAAATCGTTTTTATTATTTCAAAGTTAAATTTTTATTATGTACTACTTTTTGAACATAATAAATTATACCTAATATAACAACAACAACAAATCGCATAACCATTTCAGTACAATAAAATACTTGTGACAAACATATTTAATTAAATAACTTATTAAGTTTTAAATTAACGTTTTTTAGTCTTTTAGTGAAATAAAATTTAAAACAACAGAGTTGGTAAAAATAAAACATTTTATTTCCCTTCTTTTATCATAATAAGTAATACCTATTTTGAGCTATAATTATTAATAAACGCTAATAAAAAAAATAAAAAAAGTTATACCTAATTGTATTTGTATAAATAAAATCAACGGACTATAATAGTTGGCATAAGGATTCTCTTCATCAGTTTCAAAACTTGTTAAATAATATTTACATAATATACATAAAATATTTCTTGAATATTTATGAGTTTATATTACCCATAATGTCTGTTTCAAAGCCATTATTTTAAGAGATTTTAAATGAGTTACTACTTACAAGAATCAAGTAATGCGCTATAAAGCCTAGTACCATGTGTATTATTATTTATTTATTTATTATAATTTATAATATACGATCAATTGACTTTTATTTGTACATAGATGCATGTCAAAACTCTTGACATAATTATTTTTAAATCAGTGTTAACAATTTGAATAACGTTCAATAAAAATTTAACAACTCATTTAAGTGAAGTAAACCGGACACTTCAAGTCACAATATTTCGTTTAATGTGCCTACCTATCATTGTTCTAAATTTTCTATGACAGTTATGTAACAAATACTGACTTGGCAAAATGAAAAGAGTTCATAATACACTTCTCATTATTAAAAAATACTATACCAGGGTTATACTTTAAAGTCACATTCATTTTTATACAAACAAATTCAATTATTTCAATACCTAACGACTTCATCAAACAGTACAATTAATTATTGTAATACGTTGAATAAATTATATGCTTGTCAAAATGGCTGTTGAATGTGTTTGATACCATGAAAATGCACAAGTGTTTTTATAAGACTGCTTCTAAGCATAACATAATTTTTTTATAAGCGTCAGTATGAAGTGGGGCATAGTATGTGGATATAAAAAAATGAATGCAAAGGTCAAATGGGTAAAAGCCAAAACCAATATAAGAGGCAGTCAAATCAATAATTATATGATGCGAGCACAATAATTATTATACAGTGGCATTAAGGTTGAAATGTTTTTCTTATCTATTGACAACTAACACTCGCTGTTATATTTTATAATTTATAAATTTATTTATAGATGTGTTGTAATCTTTAAAACAGTCTTCGTGCGTATAGATGTGATTCGTAAACATAGTACAGTGTGCCTGTGTTCAAAAATAAGATTTTAAGACAAACAGAAATACTAAAATAAGTTTAAGTGCACAAAAATCACAACCGTGGTTGAAGACTTTGATTATATACCTATAATCTATATATTATATTTTCTTTTACGTGGAGTCATCCTATAAGAAAATAAATTAAGGACATGTCATTTTCATTTCCAAGTACATCATAAGTACATATAATATTTACACTTTTGAGACGTACCTAGTAAAACTAATAATAATTTAGGGTATCTAGTTATTCAATTTTGGTTTTTTAGTCTTTATCTCATATTTGAATATATTATATTATATTATTGTAAGATAGATTTGCACATAAATAAATTAACATTTTCGATTTTTCTTTAAACCAAGTTCTTTTAAAAAAGTTTTTATAACATTTTACTAAATTTTAAATTGTTAAGATGCGTACTACATAGTAATATACCTTTAAAAAAAACTTATTTCACACTTAACAAAATCTAATTTCTTTAATAAAAAACGAAAGATACTTAAAAAAGTCTTTTTGTTATAACAAAAAAATAAATTGAAAACATCTTTTACATTTTATTTTTTATTTTTTCAAGCCATTGAAACTTTATACGTTTTTATCATATTAGCTACCTTATATATAAAATATATTTATAGGCACTTATGGATCAATCGCTACTACTTATAGTTTATAAATATAGTTAATTTCATAAATAAGAACTCTTATGATACGTGGTGTTAAATTTTTCAATTATTATTGTTCGATACCGCATAAGATTACGTATGAATCATTTTATTCTATTAGGTACTGATACCTTAACTTACCTATCACAATTAGTTTTATATGATTATAAAAAGAAAATTAAGTACCAATCAATATACGTATCTGGCGACGTTGAAATACATTTTACACGATACTTCGTCGCATTCTATTAAAATTATATATAATATTATTATTATTATATATATTATTAATACAATATATTATAATGTTGCACATCTCCGTCCGTGGTAAAACATGATGTGATTGACATAATATTGGGCACATCTTGCGCTTCCACTAGAGCGTATAGCTATTACACATTTAAACTTAAAATACATACAGTATTTTCTCACATAAACATTGTTTAACACCACAATCAATTTCAAGATCGGATGTCCTCGACAAAAGGAAACAATTTATTTAAGTCCTAAAAAAGGATGTTCTCAATAAAATGCCCCAATAAAAAAAATGTTAGCAATAAAATATCCTAATAAAAAAATGTGTAAAAATAAAAGGCACAAATAATGCAGTTGAGGATACCGTAGTAAATTTCAAAAACTTTTAGTTGTTTTATCCATCACAGTAATATATAGAAGTTTTAGATTGACTAAAAAAGACAACCTTAAATCCATTGAATATTATAATTATAAAAATGTCTGGTCGCACAAGAGTTAAACAACTGATTAGTAAACGATACGAGATGTATCAAATAGGAGAATAAATATGCATTGGCAGCCATAAGGAATAAAGATATTATTCGAAATACAGACATAATGCAGTTATTATTACGTTTCAAATTTCAATGCAATAGCTAAAATGTACATCAATAACCATTCAGGAAAAACGACAAATAGGTAGATCACTATTATGTATTCGTTAATTTCAACTTATATTGTTCATTTAATTAACTATATGTATATTTAATATGTGTATGCTACTGTGTACCTATGTATTAAATTTAATATATTCTACTCAAGAAGTTTAAAAAAAAAAGACATTCATAAAATATATTAAAATTGTAAGATGCATGCAATTTTTTCCGGGACATGAATTGAGGGCATTCTGTAGTAGAACCTCGAATTCGTCTGACTGTCATTCAGTAATAAGCACTTATGTAAATATAGTGTGTAAATCGCACAAAGATTACAATACAGAGTTCATGAGATTGACGGGGGAGGGGTTGAGAACAAACGTATAATACGGGAATGGCACGTGGATCGGTTATCGGTACATCATATTATAATAAACTAACGCATTATGCAAATAAAGTGCCTCATTAAACTAAATATTACAATAAGTTATACATTTTGATGTATCTGATGATCTGATAATATTGAATCAATTTCAAAACCACTATTATTAACCTTTTATGTAATATAAAATAGAACATAATATTATACAATGCCCATTCATGTTTGGCATATTTGTATAACAGCACACAATCAGCTCATTGTTTGTAATGATATCACGCTCGATCCACTATATTTTATTATGTACACGTAAATTAAATGTTTATGTTTTATTGTAATGCACGAAGTAGTATAAGCCCGACGAACGAATCAGTAGTCGAAAGTCAAGAGCTACAGTGGTTGGCTTACCTCGACTGTGTTCGCCAATATCGTTTTAAATATTTATTAACGACTTGGGTAATTTAGGGTTAAGCGAAATACAAGTGGATGAAACTGCCCTAATGGCTCAAGAGAGAATTATATGGTTACACGGAAACCATTAACAAAACCTAGTTTAAAAACCAGTTACCTCGTAAGTCATTGCCTATTGGTTACCTAGGTACTGGTATAACGGTGCAGTACAAAGTGTGTTTTTGGGAGTAAAACTTTTTCAAACATCCAAGGAACATTTTTTTTTCGACATTTCAAATAACTGCCTACAAAAAACAATTTTGTTCCAAAAAAAAACACATTTGAATAATAATAAAAAAAAAATATATAATACAGTTAAAGTTATTAAATGAAGCACAAAATAGGTTACACGAAAGTTGATTTTTAAAGTTTAGCATAGCAAATTGGGTTGTACACATAATAAAATATGAAAAATTAAATTAAAATGAAACGAAATAGTCTACATCAAAATAATAAGACCGTATAAAAAATAATAATGAGAACAATCGTGATCTTTCCTTAAATCATATATGGAGTGTGAGTACAAGTATTTACTTGAATACAAGTACCCACGTAATGAAACGTGCTACATTATTGAATATTATATTTTTTTTTTTTTAAGTTCATATTTAATTTGATTATAAACCATGCACTATTTTATACTCAAGTTATTACGAAAGCACACGCCTCTAACGAACACTGTTTGTTCCGAGTTTTACACACTTGATACTTTAGTAGAAAATTGCATTTGCACTTCGCAGAAGGTTTGTATGCGAATAAATAATTATATTATATTATAATTGTATTGACATTTTACATTCAATTAAAGTAAAAAAATGTGATTTTCTTACTTATATTTTAAAAACTGTGATATCAAGTCTGTCTAATTATTGATATAGTAATATTATTGTTAAATAATGCAGTTGCAGGAATGGTCGAAAGGTACAACTTTATTAGTGATTCACGCATTAATAAATTATTGGTAATATCATATTAGTTTAAGATGGAGTAATTATGGTTTACAAATAAATTAAATATGAACATTTATAAAATATATATTGTATAATACTCAATAATGTAACACGTTTATTCTAATATTACTAATTGATTACTGTTATATAATTTTTTTATTATTACATAAACAGCTAATATCGAGTCACGTCTATAGATAATAATCTCGTGACTGTCGACGACATACGTAATAATTTAGTGTCTCGTTGTACAACCGACGTCGGTTGCCATTTTTTTTATGGTTTTTCCATGAATAATACACATCGAGTTAACGCATTTATTGTTAATTGATTTTCTGTAGATCCCACGCGTATATTGCTGTTGCTGCTGCTAGGACACCAACGTGACCACAATAAAACTTAGAAAAATGAGCGTCGACTGCGTTTACACCAGTGCAGTGACGTTGCTGCTGTGCTGTTCGGCTGTCCTGGGCCGGCCGTCGTCTAATGGCGGAGCGGACGGTGGCGGTGGTGGCGGCGGCGGAGGTGGTGCCGGAGCCGGTGGAAGCGGTGGAGGTGGCGGTGGTGGTGGCGGTGGGTCGGGGGTAGACGACACCGACGAGAGCCCGGTGGTGGTGACCAGCTCTGGCATGGTGCAGGGGTACACGAAAATCATTGCGAACCGCGAGGTGCGGGTGTACACGGGCATACCGTTCGCCAAGCCGCCGGTAGGCCCGCTCAGGTTCCGGCGCCCGGTGGCCGTCGATCCGTGGACAGGCGTGCTGAACGCCACCAGGCTACCGAACACTTGTTACCAGGAGCGGTACGAGTACTTTCCCGGGTTCGTTGGCGAGGAGATGTGGAACCCGAATACCAAGCTCTCCGAGGACTGCCTGTACCTGAACATCTGGATACCGAAGAAGCAACGCACCAGGCATCATTCGAACAATGCGCATCACGCCAAGGTGAGTCGTCTGCACCTATACACTCTGAACGTTATACCATATTCAGATCGATGGTGGGGATATTAGGTACTCGTCATACAATATACAGTGTACCTACTGAACATAACGGTGTGATCATAGTGGTCGGGGTGTGGATAGTGTACTTACATCATAGGTGCGGGCGTGTATTGGTTAATTTGTATAAATTATTAATCTTTAACAGTACATTTCTATGCGTACCTATTATACTTACTAAGCGTATACAATATATTTTATTGTTTTGATATGTGTATAATGTATATAGTGTATTATATGATATAGTTTATCACCAGAGTTACGCCCTGTATGAAGCTTTTAGTTAAAGAATATTAAAGCAAAAAAGAACCGATATACAAAAAAATTTTTTTTAAAAAAAAACACTACAAATTATTTTAAAAACCTTTGAAAACCTATTATTAAATGTTTTTGTTTTCGGATGCATGTCAATTTATCGAAAACAATTTATCACGCGACAATTGCTAGAAAAGTTTTGATCGAAAAACAATTCCTCGCTATCAACAATAAATTTTAAGCTAAAAGTTATTGTACATATCTTATAGGTCTAATTTATTATTGGTAATTAATTGGTACCTACATTAGTATCTACTTTTATCATAAGCTGAACTAGCTAGATTTTTTTTTAAATTCAATAACGAGGAATTGTTAAGGATGTGAACAGACATTATAATCTTTTAATTTAAAGTAATTATTATCCAGAAAATGAAGAAATGTTAAAACCCATTTTAAATTATTTTTAAAATACATGGTAAGGTAAATTAGGAGTAGAAGAAAAATACCCAAAAGTTGAGATTGAAGTTTGGAAATGTTTTTTAAGAATACATCAAGGTTACAACAATTATTCCGTTGAAGTTTGGAACAACTGTTTTACGTCAATTTTAAGTGGGAACATGCCATTAATATTGAAGCTTTAAAAATAGAAAAAAGCATCAATCGACTTTGCCAATACACTTTTGTCAGCAAACCGCCGAAAACATTATACGAAAATTCGCTCTACATAATATAATATCGGAACAGTGATGATTATAAATGTATAACCCAGTCTTTAATTTTCAATCGAAAATTAAATTTGAACAAATAACATAGTATATATTATTCATAATTATATTGATTTATATTGGTTTTGTATTTTTTTAATGTTGACGTATACATCTAACCTAACCATTTTAGTTTTCGAGCAATTGTTTTTCTAACAACTATTCGTGGTTCGATCAATTGGAGGGATACCGTTTTTTCCCTTTTTTAGCAGCTACGGATTAGCTGTCACCACAGCAATAATATAAATATATCAATTTTTTTTTGATACTCAAGTGAACTTGATTGATATATATGATATTGTGTCACACTGAGTCTTGGTCGCACTATTACTGAGACACAAGCAGGTTTTTATTTTAATTTTACACTTAACAGTATATTTTGCGTTTCGTGAAAAATACTGAAAAATACTCACGTGTCTCTCTTCAACCTCTCTTGATTTAATATTATGACTGGCTATATATTATGCAATGCGATCAAGTCTCGATAACTCGAATCTAGAGCGGAGTAAAAATAAGTTTGACTTGTGTATTTTTTGAGTTAACCTCGAACACAACTTAAATATACTTCAAGGGGCAAAAAAAAGTCAAACTATCAAGATTCGACTGCGTATTACATAATATTAACCAATAATATTATTATTTAATGACGATGAGCTGGAGAGAGACACGTTAGTATTTTTTGCCCCTATTTTACTCAGTTTTGTTTCGTTTTATATCTCACACTCCGCGTCGAAGCCTCTGTTTTTCTGTCTACTCCCTACAATATTACATATTTTGGGTGTGTGTGTGTGCGTGTGTGTGCAATTATGTCGTGTCACGTGCAGAGAACGAGTGTAACTACAGTCTAATATATAAGTAGAACGTTTTGATAAAATACCATATTCGGTAAGTCAAGATGCGAGAAAAAAATTCGAGATACCAGGGTTTTCGAGTTATTGAGGTTTGAGACTCGACAGTATTACATAATGTACAGCCAATAATATTATTTAATCAGGGGAGAGACAAGCAAGCATATTTTTTCATCTGTATTTTCCTTGGTTTTATTTTGGAATCGTTTTATATCTCACACTCCGTGTCCGGAGCCTCTGTTGTTTTGTCTACTCCCTACAATGTTACATATTTTGTGTGTGTGCAATTATGTCGTGTCACGTGCAGAAAACGGGTGCAACGACAGTATAATAAATAATATATATATATGGTTTTAATAAAATATCACATTGGGTACGGCGACCATTGCTCGTTTATATTATATAATTATTGTATTTTACGCCTTGTTATCTACTACTATACGGTATACAGGATACACTAATAGATTCGTCAGTTCGGTCTACTTGTTACGCTTCTCCGGTGTGCACGATCGAGTTGATTAAAAACCTAAACTGACGAAACTTCCTCTTTTCGTTGCATATTAACACTTATCTATGTATTAAGTGCTATTATATATAAAGTGTGATGTAGCAAGTGTCATGTTATTGTAATAATAATATAGGTAATGTGAATAATAATTCGAGTAGTTACCTACAATGCAATTTTATTACAACCGTTGCAGACGATCGCTGCCTAAGTAATTTTATGGCAATATACAGGTAACTATGTATATTAACGTTTGTGATGATATTATTTCATGTCAGGATTGGGTTGAATATTATTGAAAATATGAATTATTTGCGGTATAAGTTGATAACATCGTACAGATACTAAAAGATTGCATACGTGCCCGTTAAAATATTATATTCAAAATACTATCTGGTAAGGAAATTAGGAAACCACAGCACATTATTGAACTTTTTAATAAACAATCAGGTTAGGTATATGACATTAAATCGATTTTAAAAAAAAGCTGCGGAAGTGACTTCCCCCCTACTACAGTTATTGCGGGTGTCGAGTGTACCTACTGTAATGGTTTTGTTAGATTTGAATTCAATGATTAATCATTGTACATTATGAAAAACGATTCCGATGGAAACAGTCTGTCAGCCTGTATACTTCTAAGGATATTTTATTACATATTAATATTCATATTGCTAAATTATTGTGATTTATTTCTTCTATCAGTAATACTGTTAAAAAAAGGGTAATAGATATACTACTACCCGTATTCTAAGTCAGACCAATTTTTCAAAGATAAAGTAGTAAAATATATGATATCGGTAATAAATTAACAACTACTAATATTTTATAACTATGCTATGCTACTACAGACTGTTATTAACTTAATAACTTAAGAGTCAAAACTCAAAGTAACTCAATTACTGGCGTTCCACAAACTAAAATCGCTATTTTTCACTTAAGATTTTAAAAATCTTCAATAACACTCCTAGTGAAAATTCAAATAATATCCAAAAAAAAATTGTGCATATTATATTTTTTTGAGATTTTTAGGTTTCTGTTAGAGCAAATTATGAAAATATCGTATTCAATTTTCAAACCTTAGCTAAGTTGGCCATTCAAATTAGAATAATGAATGAACTTTAATTTATTTTTTAATACTTTCGTATTAACAACACAATAATTTTCAAATTTTCGTTAACTTTTTTTTGTCAAAATTTGAAATTCCTAAGTTTATAAAAAAAGGTTATAGCTGTGTATTCAAAATATTTTTTAAATTATTACATGAAAAACTTATCGGGGATTTCGTATTAAAGTTTCGAGCTTTTTTCCTGAGGGTAAATTCCTTTATCAGTACAATAAATAAAAAAATGAAATCTTACTCAAATTTCAAATTTTAAACTTAATAGCTAAAAAAATTATGACCTTTTGTCTTAATACTTAAAAAACTTCATTCTGAATGGGAAATAATAATTTATTGATGTGATAATGAAATGTTTCAAGTTTCTATGATTATCTATTTTTTAAATTATAACTACATAACAAAAGATTTTATTTTACATATTATGTTATAATTTGAAATTCAAACGTTCATCAGAATTAAACGCCTTACGCTTTATATTTGCTTTTTAATTCGTGTAAGAAAAACTTATGAGAAATGTTATCCTTAATCATCAGTTCTTAGAAATTAAAATTGAAAATGTTATGAATTTTTAAATACTACATGATTTTAGGTTTTTACAACTTTTGTCAAAGCTCTCATGAAAAGTTCATTGGAAATTAGTGCATATATTTACGCTTAACTTTTAAGATGAACTTATTAGGAACATTTTATTAAATTATCAAGATTTTTGACCGAGGATAAAAATGTTAATCAACATTAACAGAAAATCTAAAAATCTTAAATGCCTGTAGACGCATAAAAAAAAGAACTAAAATATTCCAGAAAATTCTAATATAAATATTTGGTGAAAATTGCAAGTAGGTACCTAAGGTTATTTGTTTTTGAATATCAACAAAATAACAAAATCGATTTCGTCAAAAATTGGTGTTGTGCAAATATTCCCGTAGTTATTTTTAGTTTCTCCCAATTATGAAGAAAAATACGAGGAATTTTTATTTTTACTTTTTTACCAAAGTATCAACTAAATCTTTTTTTGTTACCAAAACCTACAGACAAAGTTGATACAATCAAAGCATTTTTCCTTCTATGAAAAATGTGTTCATTCTCAAAGAATAAAAAGTAAAAAACACTACATCATTGTAAAACTAATACACTCAAATACACTCGTCGCTTGGAATCTATAAAAAACGTGATACTTAAATATTTAAATTTACTTGTGCTAAGTTTATGTTTTAAACTGGCATTTAGATACTATCTTAAATAGTCTATGATAATATGTTTTCACGCGGTATATAAACTAAATAAGATATACAAAAATTAATTTTTGATCTTTGTCCACTTTATTGTACAATTTATTGGAATTAAAAATGCATATATGTATATATATATATAAAATATATAGTCCTATAATATTATTATAACGCTTATTGACTATCGGCGTATTGCTTAACATATTATACGAATGTCTCCTGTTCGAAATACTTTCAGTCCTTTAATAGTCTTGTATAGTATTCTAGACGTCATTATAATAATGACATCTTAAATACCTCATTTTTTTTTTTTAACGGACCAATAAAATGGAACTTATACTTGCAAAACACTGGGGCTACATCGTCTGTTGACTATAAATCAAACAAATAGTTTGTAGGAAATATAATTATGCCGGTTCTCGCATAAACAGCCATTAAACATTTAGTGAATCAATAGTGAGTTAATGGTTCCCTAAACATGTCTGCTGACTACCTCTAAGCTTTATAAAATTCGTGTTTTTTTTTCACCACAATTAGTGATATGAATTTTGGAATAACACAATATATAATATAACTATATTCTGTTCTATTGTTTATGAACTTTACAGCTTTGTAAATTCAAACAATACATCAACGTCAGATGATTTTAACTCATCGTAAAATAATAACTCCCATTATCGTGTTACATGAGCTTTTAATGTACAGATTTTTATAAAGATTAAGCAGAATGAACTAAAGTTATTCCGTGACATAGTAACCCCAAATTCAGATTCAAAACAAAAACATAATTTTTTTTATTATTACGCATTATACTTGGCTATTATATTATACTGATGGTAGATTTTGGTATTTTAAAAAATATTTGACGTACTTAAATTGCATGAAAACTAAATACCTATGTTATTACAGGAGATATCACGAGTTTTTTTAATTATAAATATTTGAATAAAAAAATTAAAAAAATTATAGTAGTATAAAAATTTACATTTAAAATCGAAGTAATGGCAATATTATTATGAACTCTTTATAAAAACATTAAATAACATAATTTTAATACATTTTGTGCCATGTTATTATTATTTGCCCAGGTTACATTTATTTGTACGTATACCTGATACTAACTTCATTCGATAAATCAATTAATTGATTTTTTTTATCACATATGTAAAAATGAAGTTATAGGTACACCACCATAGTACCATAATATTTGATTAATTCGAATATTGGTATAATATTGTAAATTTAATTTTAGTTTAAAGCCCATAATTTATTTACCACATAATATAAAATCTACATGCTGTATTTTGTCACGTATTTTGTTCACAAAATCATTGGCATTCACGGAATAATGTAATTACCATATAGTCACCTGCGATAAAATACAAAAGGTAAAAACGTTCAAGAGCCATGCGTGCCATCATATGCGTTTACAATTGCGTTTGCTATAAATATGCATAACCGTAGTATCCTTTCGATCTTGTAAGTACGCTCAGTCTAAAAAACATGTTGATGACATGCCCCTCAGCGATTCGTGTTGTTTCAAATATCCAGCTCGATTCACCAAGTATGCCCATTCCTTTTTTTTCTTTCAATAATGTAGTTATTAAAAATCTGATTTTTAAATTATTAAATATATTTCAAGACTATATTTTCAAATTTATGAGATTTTTTGTACTACCTAAGGAGTGTCTTTTGGATATACAAACTTCTCTTTTTCAAACTAGAAAACCGTTATTCAACTATAAAGTACAAAGAAGATAGTTTTTCTGCCATTTTTAACATATCAAAATCAAAATTCGGACTATTAGTTTTTGAGTTCTTTGACTTTGAGTTCCAATGATAAAAGGTTCATAGTAATGAATTAATAAGATACGGGAGGTATGGTAATTTGAAAATTGTAGTCATTAATATTAATCTATCGATTTGTCGATATTAATAATTTGTTGAAATGGCCCAAGTATGCGATAAATAGTAAATACTAGACCCAATTTGACGTATATTTTATATTTATGTAAAACCAGTTTTAATAAGAACTATATTATACTTAATACAAACATTTTATTAAGTCAGAAACTACCCATTCAAATTTTGAATGTAGTGCATCAACATTTTCAATAAATTATCCACTAATTAATTTACAGTAAAAAGGGGGGAGTTCTCATTTAAAAAACAGAAGTTTGTATAATCACAGGACACTTCTTAAACAATACAAAAAAATTTAATAATTTGAAAATATGGTCTTTGAGTATATTTAAAAATTTCGAAAATCAGACTTCGAATAAATTTATTATTAAAAGAAAAAATGGGGGTTAGCAGGTTAGGTTAGCCTTGGTGAATGACCCTGTATTCATCTTATGTTTTCTTTTATTCGATCGATTTGCTTAAAAAAAAAAACCATTCACGTGTTACTTGTCCTGTATGTACTGCAGATACCGGTTCTGGTTTGGATATACGGGGGAGGTTACATGTCCGGTACTTCGACACTGGACATCTACGACGGCGATCTGCTGGCGGCCACGTTCGACGTGATGATCGCCTCCATGCAGTACAGGCTCGGGGCATTTGGTTCGTTGTATTTAACGCCCGAGCTGCCAGAGGATAGCGACGACGCCCCTGGCAATATGGGATTATGGGATCAGGCGCTGGCTATCAAGTGGATCAAAGAAAACGCGGCGGCTTTCGGCGCTGATCCTGAGACAATTACGTTGTTCGGCGAATCGGCTGGTGGTGGATCAGTAAGTCTGCAACTGTTATTGACGTGTGTACATTTATATTATGTTGCCATGATAGCGTTATATGAACCGTATAAATTGTAAGGGTCGTCCATTTTTAAATGAAGTTCATTTTCGGAGAAAACATTGTCCACCCATATTAATACAATAGATATATAATATAAAAGCCATACTACTAACCTAAGACATACCATAACCAAAAACAGTTTAAAATATCCCTGATTCGTTAACGGTGTAAAAAAATGTGTGATGATCTGTGTATGAGTAACATATTATACATATTTTGTTCCTTCACAGCAGCCCAATTTCATTTTTCAACCGAAATAAGCACACCATGTTCAAGCGGGAATGTCCCACTGAAACATTTTAATTTTACCGTATTTACATTTCACAGTCTTTGGCCATAAGCTTGTCACTTATATAAAAATATTTACTCTGTACGCATACTGTGTTGGTTACACAAAAATATTTATCATGTGCAAACTTTTAGTTTTTTAAACCTTTTCATAAAAACTAAAATAATTTTTTCGACCAGTAAAAGAATACAATTTGGTAAGTCGACAGTTCACTCGTGAAATTGAGAAAGTAAAACACAACTTGGTTAATTAATTGTTTGTTAAAAAAATGTTTTATCTATTAACTTTGGAGTATAAATTAATTATGTCTTATTTCATAATTTATAATTCCTTATGAAATTGTTTTGAATGAAAATACACAAAATGTATGTGTGTTAATGTGAATACAGTATAACCGTAAATATTTTTGTGCGAGGCACTGCAAATAATTGGCGATCAACGTCTGTGCAATCTCTTTGTAATATATTGGTATACAGTAAAATAAAGATTTTTGAGCGGGGTATTAGCTCTTGAAAACTGTGTGATTATTTTGGTGAAAAATTAACATGGGCTATGAGCGAACAAATTTATTACATACTACTTGCAGGCAATATAGTTTTAAGACACAAAAAAAAGGTACCCCTAATTCGATATATATCATATCATCAAATTCGTCGATATTATAACGAAACAGCAATGCCGACTATATTATATCGATCATCTATCGCACAGGTGAGCGTGCACTTAATTTCGCCGGAGACAAGGGGAATGGTGAGACGCGGGATCATACAGTCTGGCACCGTGAACGCACCTTGGAGCTACATGACTGGCGAACGGGCAGTAGACATAGCAAAGAAGTTGTTGGACGATTGCAATTGCAATTCGACGACGTTGGATAGCAACCCGATTGCCACCATGTCGTGCATGAGAGCTGTTGACGCAAGTACCATATCCAAAAAGCAGTGGAACAGCTATTCCGGTATTTTGGGTTTCCCGTCTGCGCCCACCGTGGACGGCGTTCTCCTTCCGGAACACCCGCTGGACATGTTGGCTAAGGCCAACTTTTCGGACATCGACATACTCATTGGAAGCAATCTGAACGAAGGTAACTATTATAATTTGTTTAAATTTGTGAGTTCAGAACCAAAAAAGGCGCTAAATCGGTTTTCTCGAAAATCTCATTTTTATTCACATACAGGTTTAGTTGTCAATGTTTTGGAATTTGAGCTTACAGTGAACTGTGTATCTAGTTAGTGTTTCCCAACGGGTGTGTTCTGAAAACTTACTTAAGAACTTAATTAAAATATTTCTAGATAATATTATAAATGTTATGATGTTTGTGTATTCACTTATTTCGTGGTCTTAAATCTTAATAGGTAAGTACCTACTTATTTTTGGCAAATAGACAATGTTTATCCAAAGTATGCTGTGACTTATAAGTTATAACTAATAATAATTATGTGTCACGATGGATTAATAAGGTTTATTATCTATAGTTAAGAGTTGCTAAATAAATATATTTTACAAGGCTGTTATTCTATCTATGAATAGATCCTTTCAATTTTAGCAGTAATATTTAAAACTATAGTATATAGGTTCTATCAACGTGATCAAATTACTAAGTATAAAGTACTATCATATTCATTGTATCAATCATACATTTTTACAATAACCATAAGGTAATAATATGGTTATAGAACAACACTATTAATTATTGTACGTTTATCAACAAAATAAACAATTGTATACCATCACATTATTTTGTTTTCAATATCATCTTCTTTTGTGTAATCGAATTTCGTACATGTGAATTTCGTTTACCAGAAAACAGATACATTAATTCAGAACAAAAAAGTTCTTAAGTGAAAAAAATGTAATGATATCAAAGAGGTTCGAATTGACAAACATTATATTGTATAATTTCGTTTCATTTATTTTTTGTTAAGTTTTGCTTAAAACTAAATCAAATTTCAAGACTTAACAGAACGATTATGTTAATTTTCAGATTTGACAATATAATTAAAAACCATTCATTGCGAAAGTAGATAGGAAAGTATAGATTGAACTCATTGAAGTTTAAAACCGTTGAACGATTTGATATTTTGAGATAGCACATATATTTTGGTTCTGAATTCACGTAATATAATATGTAGGTTATAGGTAGGTAGGTATAGGACCTACACGCGCATCACACTATAATATTTATATAACTAACTATACAGTGAGGTATTAATTCGACGTATAATTTATTGAAATTATATATTATACCTTCTTAGAAGCGAGTTGGTTATTTGATTATTTTTTATATATGAAAAATGTAATTCGTTTTAAACCCATCAAGTTGTTTTATTGATGTATTGACTGAAATCGCGATCACGATGAAGGTTAACAAATTTAAAACATTCCATGCACAGAATGAAATTAATATTAACATTCAACATTACAATGTCAAGACATTTAGACATTCAGACCAATAAACGTGTAAAAACAGTTTATACTGGATAAAAATTGTTGGAAGAATTGTGCAAAAAAAATATTCAAACACAATAAAATGTTTATTCATGTGCTAAACTTTTTTTTAAGTTTTGTAGATTCAAATTTAGAATATTAAAATATACATTTATTTTCCTTAAATATTTTCCAAAGTTACATTCAAACATGGCACGGCGGCAACTTAGAATTGAAAATTCGGATTTGTTCTTCTTTAAAAGTTATTTTTATTATTTCATATATATACCTACCCATACCTACCTACGCCGTATAAACTCCGGGCTACCTCAAAGTTTTTGTTTTACAAAAATATGAAAACGTTCCTTCAATAACTTCTGAAAGCTTTTTACATCGTACATTTTCTTAGTCAAACTGATTCGCCGGTCAAGGTAAATTATATATTTATGTTCAACCAATGAAACATAATATATTTTGTTTTATAAAAGTATTATTTAATTAATTTACTTGGATTATATTATAATGTGCAAAACCATATATCTAAATTAATAAAGTAAAATACATCACATCACGACAGATGAGATCAAACTAAGATAATATAAAATATGATTCCATCATAGTGAATATTATTTTAAGAGGATATTACTTCGACATACATTTCGTCTCCAGCTTATATAGGTATTTTCATTATAGTGAGTGTTGGGGTTAAATTAAAATAAAATTCATATAGGTACATCAATGGAGGACAAATTATTTGTAGAACAATTATTTTGCAGTCTGTCTGTTATATACAATCGGTAGACAAGAAAAAATATGTAAAACATTTCGGCTTAGCATCCCCCCGACGTAATTTTATGTGATTCAATGTTATTATTTAATGTGAGTAATTTTTTTTTTTTAATCAGTATTTATATTTAAGTCAGTATTGTACTATTTGTAAATAGTTACCTAATCTAACTAAATCGATCAAATTTCATATAAGCGACGTACATAAATTAAAATCTCCTACATTATTATGGTTCTAGATTTACTTTCGGTTCACATTTTAATTTATTTTGAGTGAGTAAAAGAATACCTTTAGATGAAACTTTTAGTTTTTAATCAAAGATAGCATGTGTTTTCTTTATTGTTGAAAAAGTAATGATCGTAAAAAACTAAGATACATTTTTATAGGTAAAAAGATAATAATTCAAACATTTTTTTTGTAAAATGTTTAATATGTAGTTGTTTATACCTACACTTATTAATTTACAATATAATATAAGTATATATATATATTATACATGCGTAATTTTAGATACTAAAGTAGAGGAATATAAATATTTATACTTCATTGACTGTAAATAATAAATATCACTCAAGTTAATTTTAATTTAGTAAAGTTAGTTAGTTTTATTTAGTATAGGTTAAAATTAAAATTGAAGTTAAAACTAAATCGAATAATTTATATCTAGGTACATGCAGTATTCGAAAATTAAATTAAAATTATATTTTAAATGAATAATTATTTTTGAAATGTTATTTTATAAAATGTGCAATTCAATTAATTCAGAAGGTGTAAATAAAGTCAAAATCATTCATGCTGTATTATTCTATAACTTCAAGTAGAAATTTAAGCTTTGACAATAGTTTGTTTTTTAAGTGTTTAAGTTTGGATTGTTCAAAATACGATGAACGGAATTTTTCATTAATTTCCACGGTTGTAGAAACCTGTTTAATTTTGTGATTATTAACATCTGACATTTTAATTTCAAATATTCTGAATAACAATTGTCTGTGAAATCATATTTTGAAAGTCATGTATACATTTTTTGGTGCGGTATCAAATATTATATGATGATAATAAAATAATAATATAGTAACAATAATAATTCAACGAGTCAAGCAGAGAATACTCTAAAGACAAGTGTCAAACACTTGGGCTATGTATTTTTTCTTACTTAATGCTTATTATTACTAATGTTTAAATGGAACTGTTATTCAAATGATTATTGAAAACTTAAATCAACAAGTTTATATCAACAATATTGTACATCGTATTTTTTATAGCGAACAATAAGTCGTTGTGTATTTTGCGTGTTCGAATAATAAATAAATTGGCACCAATGATACTTTTAATTGTAATTTGTATGAACGGTGAAGTCTAAACGAATTACTGACATATATTGACATTGGAATTAAGTATTAACAGATAAATTAAATAAGTAATTCAGCATTCTACGCTCTGCGCTTCCGTTACAGCATCATGAACAATTAATCTGACATAATTTTATACCTCGAGTTCATTTATACTATTTTTAAATAAGTAGATAAAAGTGTCAATTCAACCTTGTTTTTATGGTTTTCTTTTTTGTAAATCTGTCTCAAAAATTATATATATTTTTAATTATTTGGCAAAATAAAATTTCAATTATCATTATTGCTAATTTAATTAACCTGTCGTAGTTAATAAAATTCAATATCAAGATTAAAATATTTATAATTGCAGTTCGCTGTCACAAAAATTATATAAGTACTTATTTAAATAACAATAACACAATATTATTTTATTATCATAAACTACGTGATTGTCGCACACTATTATAGCCAATTAAGCTCGACCAACCATCTTCATTATTTTTCCTAAGTTTAAATTAAATACAAAGAATTTAAAACGTAAATGTATAACTATACGTTATTACTCGAAATAAAATCGGAAAGTCGTATGAGGAGGAAAAGGATTAAAATCGTATAGTTTTCTGGAAATGGAAACCATACGCGAGTTGTTCCAGCTAGTCGTTATCACACGCGTTGCGTGTCGGTATAAGGTGGTCGCACGAAAAACCGGGTCAAAAGTGTAATAAAATAGGGAAAAAAATTATATTATGTTGTATACGTATATTATATGCATTACGTTCTAACAAATGTTCCCGAGACAAATAATCCCGTGTACGAGTTCGCAATCGAAAAGTTTACAGTTACGACTATAAAAATAATAATATGATAACAAAAAGAACATATTTTGGTGTTGGAGTTGGACTGTAGGCGGACGCGACATTAATGTATGACTCGCACTTGCAATATGTTGTTCGCTTACAACCACTTGGCGCCGATGATACTTGTATAGTTTTTGCCGTTGATAATATTTCGAACAAAATATCAAAATATTATAATTTAGGGTTCATCAAATTCTGTTTTCCGTACCTGTGGAAATGTGCTTAATGTAGGTATTACATATTTACATGGTGTACGCATACCCAGACACATCATTATTAATGAATTAATGCTCTTTCGTATTTAACCGATATTATGAAGTACATAAACTATGGATACGTCATAAACCTAAGCTTTTTCTCTGAATATTACATAATATCATGTACAAATTTCATCTCCATTTGGAATTACGTTTAGAAATCAACTTAAATAACTGAAGAAATAATAATCTGTTAAATAATTACCTGTCTGGGATTATTTTTCTTTAAACTTTTATCGACAAATTACATTAAATTACATTTATTTGATGAGGAAAAGTAATTATAATTTTGCAATATTGTTTTTACATTCAATATTAGAGTGTATGTATCACTCTACGTAGTCACCTACTTCAGAATTTAAAAGAATGTCTACTATAATGTCTACAAACATTTTACAATAATATTGTACAATTGTGTTAAATTTTGTTTCTACTCACTAGGATATGTCTTAAGGTCATCTATTTTTCAACAATAAACAAAACATATGCTATCTTCAAATAAAAACTTAAGTTTCATCTTTATTCATTTACTTATGCAAAATAAGTTAAAATGGGAACCGAAAGTAAATCTAGAACCATTATTATACGGTTTAGAAGGATTTTAATTGATATATTCAAGTAGGTAGTAGATTACTTATTTTTTTAAATCGATTGATTTATTATAATTCTGATCTAAATAACAATTGGTATTTTCTATAAAAAGAAACATTAACATTAAATTAATACATGCAGCCAAGCGATAAATAACGTATTGGTCTTACAACGATTTGTGTGTTTTTTTTTTGTTTTTTTTCGTTATATTTCAGAGCAGTTAACATGAATCAACCATCAATACTTTACGAGTGGTTTCTGGTATAGAAAATTGGATTTAGATGGTACTTTAGGAGGTAAAAGTAAAAGATTCCCAAAAACTTTTCAAAATAATCGGGATGAACAAAAAAAAGGTTAAACGAGAATTTTTACACAGTATAGGTCGTTGACAAAATTGATTTTGTTTTGTTTTGCTGTAATTCAATAATGAATGAACAAATACACAATATTATTGATGTATTACTAAGCATTTAATGTTGAAAAATAAATGAATATAAGATCATTAAATATTCTAAATCTTAATCGTTACCTACAATATTGACTTAGAATTTAAGAAATAACCTTGATAGTTATATAATTACTTTTTTGATTTATAGTATGAAGTATTATACGCTATGAAATATAAACACTATATCATATTTTTTTCTTTTCGATTTAACACACCACGTGATTGCTATAACGTCCACATTTCTCCACCGTTTCACGGAAGTATTTTTTTTTTCATGATTTGTGAAACTACTGAGAAAATGTAAAAATGACCATTTCTAACAGAAATGGATTTTCAGTCGAACGACAGCTGGTCGAATAAAACTTTTTGAGCACTCCTTTTACCCGAAAAAGTATTCACAGCAAAAGTTAATAATAAAAATAAAATCATATCATTGCGTAAAACCAATCCTCTTTACTTTTATAATCCAAAACTCTTGATCTAGTACTCTCATTGAATCTAGTTTATACAATTTTTCCCAAAAACTTCTCTTAAATCAGGTTTAGTACAATAATTCATAAAAATATTTTAATATTTCTTTCTGAAAAAGAAGTAAATAGTGATTTTTTTCCTTGACACTAATTAATAATTAATTTTGAATTGCAATATTTTAAGAACTCGGAGAACTTGTATTTATTTTTTTTTATTTTGAAATAATAATATTTTATTATACCTGATGACTATTATAGTATTATATAATATAAGACGTGAATAAGTGTATAACTATACTTATAATATTGGCATTTGGCAGTACCCTCGTATGAGATCAACATTTTTTTTAAATATGTATGCCTAAGTACTCTGGAAATGTTTGTATGAAATTGATGAGTATAACTACACTATACCTACCTACGTACCTACTTCATAATTGAGTTATTAATGCGGGTAAAACATACATTTTAATATTCCGTGTGTATACTTAAAGAATGCGAGTGATGTATATTATTTAGTTTATTAATTATTTTAATTCCAATTTACTGTTGAAATGTTTCTCATTTTTATCCGATTAGGGTAGAGCTGAGGTTTATGCCCGTTGTATAAAGTACGGTATGCAAAATGGTTGCTTGCATTGCATTAATTTCAGTTACCTATATTATGTATTTTTTAAGGACTCTGTTTGTAAACCTTAACCCTCTCATACAGAATTAGATATTTATACGAAATAATTGCCGATGTTTTTTGCTTTCAACATTAAACCAATAACAAACCGGCACCATCATCAACGGTTATAATCGCAAACGTATTCTATTTTTGCATAACTCGCACAATTAATATCGTGTGGCTCGCGTACGACTTGGCATAATATAAATATATACGAACGTCAGTGATTACACTAATTGCTAAAATAAATTGATTTCGTATTTTGTGCATTATTAATATAATAATATTATTATAGATTTCTCATTAAAGCATAAGTACGATTCCCCCCCCTTCCCCTCAAGTATAATATATTTATAGGTACGAGTTTTTTCTTACGCAAAATAATTGGGTTATTTTTAAAAATGTTTAATTAAAAAGCTCTCGCAGAAACTAATTAATTATGTATTCTCCCCCGGCGCCGCTACCTCCGACACCTGTACGAGTCAATCGATATCCAATGGAGGTAATTATTATTATTATTATTATTATTATTGACTGTTTAATGGGATTATCTGATTTTGTCAAAAACCGTCGTCACACTGACGTATATGTCCGAATACGGTTCAAAGTTAATTCAATCACGACCCCGGGAGTGTAATTTCAAACGTTAATTCTATCGTTGTCGGATTATCACGACGTCTCGACGTGTCGGAAAAAAAAGCATACTGTGTTTAAACGTCACACGCGGCACGTTTTACGCCGTACCACGCGGTCGTCACCTCTATACCAGCAGCAACCGCGAGTATACCTAGCGCTAAAATTCTTGGGAAATCATATTAGTTTTTGTCGAGACAGACAGACGCGGAGTGATTGTGTTTGGGCGGTCGGTAAAGTATATTATATATAAATGTGTCATGACAACATCCATTTGCACGACCTATTTAATTTTTTTCTCCCACGACACATGTATATAATACACTTACGTTTGTGTATGCGTGTGCGTTTTTTGTGTACACATTTTTCACATTACTCTTTTAGGTCTGGAAAAAAAAGTAATCCTCATTCGTCATCAACCCTCGGCATGTCACAAGTGCCCCCCAATCACTCTGCCACCGTATAGTTCGATACATTCGTCTGTCCGTATACCTGCTGCGGCTAGGTTCGGTCAGGTTAGGTGAAATTTTTTACAAGTCTCTGTAGAAAATAATATATAGACTCTGTGGAAAATATAATATATACAGCATAATATTTCTTTGCATTATAATATTATTAGTAAATATATAACCTTGCCAGTTGCCTGCTGGCCGTTAAACCGTTGTATTTTAACCCAGATCATAAGGTAAGGTTTGATGAACGTTTTTCAATATGATATTAAATTTAGCGGACAGTTTGACATGAAAAAAACTCACTTTTGTCTAACAATCTTATTAACTAACGATTTTATTAATACTTTCAGTGTAGCTACCTGTACATTGAATGAGTATGTATCAATCAACTCTTTTAAAACACGCGATTATGACATATTACGCGTGGGTTGTAATATTTACTAACTTTTTGGTATCTATACAGACTAAATAAAATACAGTTGTAGGTAGATAAGTATTACCTATATGACTATTGAGCATTGGATACATATATATTCAGTCAATACCATACTAAATAAAGGTAAAAAAAAATCATAGCCAACATTCGGTTTAAGAGTTCTGGTGAGTTAAATAAAAAGAAAAACTTTTGAATGTTCTTTCGGTCAATAACTCAAGAACACTCAACGCCAAGAGTAGCGAACCGTAGAAAATCCAGCATGACAAACAACTGAAAAAAATCCCCTCTCTTCGTTTTCAATAGTTTTTCATCATAGATCATTCAGTTAAAAAACGAGTATAAATAGGTACGTCAATACATTTTTTTTCTTTCGAACCCCGATTTAAAGCTATAGGTAGGTACACTATATTACGATATTTCGTAATACTATTATATTGCGCATCTCTGTACGATATAATAAAATAATGCATTTATTTTGAACATTAAAATGTAATTACAATCATTTTGTTACAATATAATAATAATTGTGGATAATACGTTGAAATTATAGGTATATCGTCATTGTGTCGACTTATTTGCTGTAGCAGCAGCAGTTTATTATAACACTCAAATGTTTTTAACATTTTGTTCACAATATAAATAATATAACATAAACCTAAATTGCAGACTATTACTAATATTATGCATTATTTATGCAGCTGCGAATTCTTTCATTTCTGAATTATTGATAATTTATAACTCCTACCTACATAACGTTTTTCTTCTACTAGACATTTGATATGCATTAATATTTAAATTTAATAATATTAAAATATCAATTTGTATCGTTGTTAATGCTTAATAGTTTTTGTGTTTAAATATATTATAATATACTATACATTTTGTTAAAAAAGATTTGTCATATTTTAAAAATGATGGCTAAGAGTCTAAAAAGTAGACAATCTGTGTGGCCGTGTGGGTGATAACTGATAAGTGATAATTAATGCAAGACTACCATGTTTTTTTGAATACAAATTAAAAATATTAATAATCCACTCGTTTTAATAACAATTGTAATACGTAATTCATATAAAAACTTATAGAAATATTTTTTTATTAATACTATAAATGTTGTGTTTTGTTATTTCAAAATAATATGTTTGTTTTAAAATGTGTTTTTTTGAACATTTTTTAGAATTCTAAAACGTCTTTTTTTCATTACTTTGTAAGTGATTATTCATATTTTGTCAATTTTTAACGCACTGCAAGCGCACGCATATTCAGCATTAAATTTAGTGCATTCAATTCACAGCCCTGATAATATTGTATCATCAAAGTTTTTTTTTAACAAATATTGTAGGTACCAGGTACATTTAATATAATATAGGTATTATATATACTTATATACCTATATAGAATATATAAACGTTATATCTTACACATTTTATAGCATACAAACCCAACTGGCAACTTCTAATTATATTACAACATTACACGAATGTCGAATTCGAACACCCGTAATGTTGTTTTATTCCTTCTTTCATTCTGTTTTTTTTTATTGACGCATGGGAATGTTTTATACGAACGCCAAAGTTATCGTTTCCACAATATAATGTTTTTATTGTGCACTAATGATCAAGGAGTGGGAACTTGTTATAACAATTTATTTAATGAGGGAGCTAGGCTCGACGAGGCGCAGGTCTCTCATCAACCTTGCACACAGTCATAATAATATATTGATCACTCCCTTCTCCTCCTAGGAAACTCAACCGTCACTCCCTCTTCACATTTTACCCTTTTACCCTTAACGCCGGTGAATTTTGATAAGGTGTCAACTCGCAATTAATATATTTCGTTGACCTAAATAGAGTTTATTTTTATACTTTTAAAATAGTATTAATAATGTATAATATATAATTTTTTGTTGCTTCCAGGAACATATTTTTTGCTGTACGATTTTGTCGATTTCTTCGACCGGACATCAGCCACCGCATTGCCCAAGGAAAAATTTGTGCAAATAGTCAACGTGATATTCAAAGACAGAACGCAGCTGGAAAGAGACGCCATTATATATCAGGTTAAATTACAATTTCCCGCGCGTTTAGGTGTAAATGAAAATATTCTTTTGAAAAAATAAATAAATAGGCGAAGAACCGTTATGCAGATACGGTCATATAAATATTCTATTACGAAATGTAAAAAAAAAAGTTACCTATTATTCATGTAAAAGCGTCATTACGTGAACTATGAAAAACTTCAATATACGAGTATGCATAGTAACTGAAATGTAAATATTTTAAAACCAACATTATACAAGTGTTTTTTATTATAACGGACATTGAATATGCGAAAATAAATGAAAAAATGTAAATAAATTTTCCGCTAGAAAGCACAAGGTGATCGTGTATAATTTATCATACATAATATTACACTAATACATATTATATAGCTTCCGAATAGAAACAATACGCGTGTTTAGAATACAGAAATCACCCGAAGATAATAATTATTGGTGGCTTCGTGTAACCGCCGGCACTGCATAATAAGGTATTAAAACGTATAAATTAAACAAAATATAATGAAGTTTACTCGGATTTTATATTTCTATATCAAACGAATATTCAGTATTATTCACAGACTTGAAATAATGTTAAAATTATCATCATCGTGATTTAAATAGGTAATTACTAATTAAACATTAAAGACACATTTCCGACTCTGGGAATAATATTTCATCAGGAATCAATTTTCTACGTCTTAATAAAATATCATGGCTTAATTTCGTCTTATCTTCGCTTCTTATTATTTCTGAATGTCTTGTTTTTCTGTGCTTCAGCCACATTTTTTTGGCAAGTTTTTGTAATTTTTCCTACTAATAATTTGCTATACATTTTAAGCTTTACTATTTGTCTATTTACATTTTCAATAACATTCATATTATCATGAGGGTATATGAGCGTTTAATTGCTTAAAATTATTGTGGAAGTTAATTGCATAAAAATCAACGCCTGTATTATAAATTAGGTAAAATATAATATTTAATGGCATAGTTCACAAGCACCCATTGTCTACTCCGTTAAATAGCAATTAGCAAATATTAGTGTTTGATAAATATTTTATGAGAGGAAAGTCCATTATTTCTTACGTAATACATTCTAAAGTCTTATACTAATAAGTTTTTTTTTATATTCCGTTAATTTTATGTAATGAATATTATATATTAATAATACACCCCCGTGGCCCTTATATTAGTAATGTTCACTGGGGCCCATTATCTTCTTGACACTCTTTTTTGAACTTCAGACATCAATAATGAACAACTTTTAAAAAAAATGTAAGGAAATAGAAAATACTTTTGTGTGTACCAGTAGACAAATACGATTTGAAACATCTTAAAAATCCTTTTGCCAATCAATAAACTGTTGTAAAAAACTTTAGTAACATTATAATATTATAAAACTACTAAAAATGGGGTCCAACCTGGACTCTATATCTGGACTGTATAAATCTAGACAGTGATGCTCACGTGGCCACTCAATGCGCTGCGCTCGGACAAAAAAAAACGAAAATATCCCTCAACTTGCTATGCAATACCACCCCAAGTAGGTCACCGTCCAGATTTGTACTGCCCAGAATTGTATCATCTGGATTTGAAACGTCCAGGTTTTTACAGTACAGATATTGAGATATGTACTTTTCAGATATCTACAGTCCGGGTTTGTAGGGTCCAAATTTATAAATTCCAGATTTATACTCGGTCCCCTAAAAATGTATTTGAATGAGTAGAATAAAACATAATATGATACAGTTTGCACACAACAATATTATATATTTCAGTATTCGGGATGGGAAAAAAAAGACGTGGACGACAAATATTCCAACCAAAAACAATTGAGCGACGTGGTTGCAGATTATTTCTTTGTATGTCCAACCAACCTGTTTGCCAACATCGTATCAAGTCGTGGAGCTCGGGTGTACTACTATTTCTTTACTCACGTGAGTATAGTGTTTAATTTTAATTAATTGCAGTTAAATTTTCTTAGGTATTATTTTAGGAACCAGAAGGTATATAAAATATTTGTAATCAAAGGTAGAAAGTATCATAGATACGCATAATATATTTTGTATTTTTATATTCCTTGACATGTGTTAATTTTCATCTTGTATAAAGTCTATAATAGTATCTAAGTCTATTATAGACTATATAGTATATTAGTGTTATTTTATTGTATACTTGTATCTGATACTTTTTCAAGCATTTCGCCTACCCTTGATTATAGATAGCTACGGATAATGTATTTTTTTGTTATTTAATTTTCAACTAATTATTTTATTCTAATAGTAGGTACCTAATAATTTTTTTTTATAAAAGATATATACAAAATAATATTATGTTATCATAGCCCCTACGGTTGATGTTTTAGGCATATAACTTTCCATTATTCCCTTCTTCCTCAAAAAAAAAATATACATGTCTATTTTGTATATCATAATATAATTACAGCAACCGATTGGTTGCAGTCTGTAAATCAGATGATACTGATTAGCATATTATTATTTTTTGATTACTCTTTGTTAACGACTTAGTGTATCTAATAAATTATATGCATTACCGTTGACCGTGTTCATATAAATAATTCTCATGATAATAATATTTAACGCATTAAAATATTGCAGAGGACAGACTCACACTTGTGGGGTGATTGGATGGGCGTGTTGCACGGTGATGAGATGCAATACGTGTTTGGCCATCCGTTGAACATGTCGATGCCGTACAACGCCAGGGAAAGAGACTTGAGCATACGAATCATGGAAGCGTTCACCAGATTTTCGTTGACCGGGTAACGTACTTACTATATTTCACAGTATTTTATTACAACAGAGTGTATAACTATAATCCTACACACTTGTTAATTGTTGTATTTTATTAAATAATTATTATTGCCCATACGGCGCAATTTTAAATTAGGTAGGGGAACGAAAGTCTTACAGAATATATAATATTATAATATATTAAGGTAACCCGTATAATTTTTGAGGGACGAAGTTTACCCCCCCCCCCCTAACCACCCATAGACCACTTTATTTTTGCATCAATGATTTTGTGCAAGTCGACGTTGTTGTTATCGCAGAAATTCAGGTAATTACATCTTCGTTATCAACTTCTGTTAACACAATAAAAACAAAAAAACCAAAAAAATTAAATAAATCCTTGAAAGGACTAGACGCGCCGTCGACATGCAACAATAATACACATTACGCACAACAAATAGCCATACATAATATAATTGGCCGTGGTCACGCGGGTGGTTGTTTTAAAAAGGGTAAATATTATGCTACCTGCCGGACGATTGACCGATAAGTGAAACTATTCAACTGAATGCTGATAAACCAATCCGGACTATCTGCGTAATTACTTCCGCACGAACTTTGCAGACGTTCCTTCGGTTGTACTTGTACATGCTATTGTATATAGTTGATATATATTTCTGGTTTCTGGTATATATTATAATATGTATTATGCATGTTTATGCGGCCATGCGAATTTTAACCGAAAATGAGTGAAATGAGTATGCTGAAAACTATTTTTTTCATTTTTGACTTACCTATTGCCATAACATTTATCAAACATTTTACCGTTACTCTATTTAAATGCATAGCACACTAACTATAACTGTTTTTATAACCACAGATTATATGAGTTGTATCCGAATTGCGGAATAAAAATCCCCGAGAAAAAAAATCCCAAGAAAAAATCCCAGACCAAGAACCTCGAAAAAAAATGCCCGACCATAGGAAAAAAAATCCTCACACTACAATTTTTCTCACAAACACATGCAAATTATTGAACGAATATTTTCTTAACTCTAATTAGTGTAATTACCAACATGATTAATATTTAATTACAAATATATACTTATATAGTGTAGTAATATACTTAAAAAGTAGAAAATATTCAATTTGTATAGGTTAAGATTGAAAATTTAAAATATTACTTTTCCTAAATATTTTGACGATAATGTAAATACATTATAATTAGGAGGTATATTTTCAAGTTTTACTTTACATAGATGTTAGATATTTAAAAAATTATAAAATAAAAATAAAATAATTATCAAACAGTTGATGAATATATTTACACAAAGTTAAAAATATTTCGAATACGTCAAATAATACAAATAATTACCTTATAATATAGATTATCAATGGTACACACTACAGTACTACACCATACACGACAATTGGTAACATTTAAAGTTCTTAATTCTTATATCATATATAATATTATCCTCAAAATGTTATAGGAAAAGTAAAAAATATTTATTTTAGAGATTTAATTTTATAGAATTATGTATAATATTTCAGTATAAAACAAAACATTATTAGAATATATGTATATATATATAAATTACATATTTTTTATTAAGTATATTGTACATTTTACAGTTATTACATTTTAACGAAAATTGGAGATAGTAAAGTGAAATGTCTATACTTTGGAAAGGTGTATAATATTAATTTACGGACCAAGTCTAGGCTGGTATAATTTTTTGAATTAATATTCGGACCATTTCTTATCGAAAAAAAACTATCCTTTTAGATCTCTAATATATATATACATATTAATATATTAAGCCTGTTATATGGGAGGCATTATCTAAATACAACGATGTGAATTTAAAAAAAACTTGAAAAAAATGTAGTAAAACATTTAATACATTTTCTAGTTAGATGTATGTCTTGCCCAACTATATATAGGTATTATAAAATGTTGGATTTGCGAGCATTGCAGCTGGAGATGATTAATTTTGCTGGTACTTGTGAGTATAGCAAAAAACCAATCATAATATTATATACTGCTAACCATTCGCTTTATAAGCAATAACTTCCAATTTAATATAAAATATAATTTTATTGGTTTAGATACCTAGTTTAAATCAAAATAGTACAAATACAGATTTTCATGATATGTACCAAACATAAAATATATTGCACAAATATACTACCAGCAATACCAACTGCATAATATCCCTCAGTCGTAAATTGTTAATTTAAATTTCATATTATTATGGAAGTTAATAATCGTTTCGTCAACAATCTAAGTTTTCTTTTTTTAAGATGTTTTAATGTCACTATTTTAAATTTAAAAAACAACAAGTGTGGAATAGTGTACCTTCTACCTAAATATTATTTAGGTATAGTGCTAGACTCAGAAATTATATTTTCTAGTTAAAATTTTTTGCCGGTAGCGTTCGCAGCATTTTATTTTGATTATGATTTTGCCTAAGATCAATCACAGACCCGTGGGGTGGGAAAAACGGTTCATCACACTTACATTATTTTTTGTTTAACAGTTTTTATATAAATGGCTAAAATAAATTATAGGGTTAGTCTCAATAATTAGTCTACGTTTTGAGTATTTAACCAGTTATCTATAGATTATCTTCAGGTCATGTAAACGTTTAACAAAATTCTTAATCAGCCAAAAACGAAAATGTCTACGATGGTGGTAAGTACGATTTTTTTTGTGGATGAAATTTCAAGGGAGTTGAAGCCTATAACCTTAACCCTACTTACACCACTATCTTTTACATTAAAATCCATAGAAATAGAACTTTATTCTTGTGTAACTACTTACTGCTAACTATACAATCTACATTCGTGAAATATATTTTAATTAATAATTGGCCATTGTTTACTGTGGAGGTATGCTCTCATTCTATTCTTCTTCTTGGTAGGCTATCAGCCTTTAACACCATACTGACAAACATATTTTCCACTATTTCTCCCTATATCACTAGCCAAGTCCCGCCAATCACAGTGTGGTTAGACAAACATAACATTCTCATATGTATTACCTATATAGACTACATGTACTACCTAGATTATATTATCGTATCCACAATACTACATACGATTCATATTTTCCATTAAGTATTTACCATAGTTCATATCATAATTACTGTATAGTATATATATATTATATTTATATACTTTGAATTCTAATGAATATGCTGTTTTACTATTGCATATTGTATTATACAAAAAGCATATTTCTGTACGTATATATGTATGTATGAATGTATGTATGTATGACATTGTATGTAAGTATGCATCATGTATGTTTGTACGTATATGTATGCATCTACCTACGGCTATCTTTATATGTATCAGTTTATTTAGATTACTACAGATAACAGCTGTGTCTAGGTAGCACAAATAACTATTCAGTGTGATTACGATTAAAAATTAAACTAAATAATTCAGCTGGAAGACCTATAATTTGATTCGGATTTTTTTCACTGCATAGAAGGCTTTCATTTTTGAAAAATTCAAATGAGTATACTTTTTTCATACGCGAGTATACATGAGCAAAAATCAGGCGAATCAGTGTAAATCATGCAAATACATACCAAAGGTTCGGTAAACAAAAAAAAATAAATAAATAATAACGAAAAACCATTGTATTTTTATTATTATTCACATTATTTGT
Source organism: Myzus persicae (assembly GCF_001856785.1). Classification (NCBI taxonomy): domain Eukaryota; kingdom Metazoa; phylum Arthropoda; class Insecta; order Hemiptera; family Aphididae; genus Myzus; species Myzus persicae. The sequence goes on along the minus strand of NW_019102621.1, from coordinate 109,032 downwards.
ATTTCGCATACAATTTTTGCTACTTATGAAGTTCCGTGTAATTTCATGTGACTACCTTCACATTTAATTACTCAATTTTTAAGATAAAAACTGTATAATTCCAAGTTGTTTTAAAAATCATGTTATTCAAATTTTAACTAAAAAAAAGACCCTTCCTTATGAGGTATATGAATGTAATAACAAAAAAAAAAATTTTAATTTTTCAAAAATAAGTTTAATGTTCAATACTTTAAGAAATAAACCAAACACGAATCGAATTAATGGTCTTACATCCGAAATACTTAAATGTAATCATAAATCGTGATCACATTGTATAACAATGAAAAATGTTGTACCTATGTTTCATTTTAGCTCATAGAAATTTTTTTTTTAGAACACCTGTCTCAGATGACATAGATTGGCCACTATATAATGAATCAAACCCGATATATCATGTTTGGAATGCTGCTGAATTGCACGTAGGTTACGGACCTAGAGCAGCTGAATGCCAGTTTTGGAACGGATTTTTCCCGAAAATCGGTAAGCCTGTAATAAAGATTGATTTATTCGTTTCGATTAGAAAATAAATTATAAACAATTATAAATATATTTAATATAAACGAATTATTGTTCAGTATAAGTTTGACGTATTAGTAATAAGACTGCAACTTTTATGTTTTAAAGTTAATGACTAGTTTTTAATTTGTTTAGTATAGATATTAACAATTTAAGTAGGTACCTAATACGAATAGTATTATACATAATATACATAGTATAGGATGTACCTGTTTGAATTATGCGAATTTGGTACTATACTCATTTATTATTTAAATTCGCAAGTGTTTGAAAGAATGAATAAGCAAGAACTTCTTAAGAATTCTCTTGAAGTGTAATTAATAATTATGTGCTAATTTGACTTAATCCAATCTACAAGCTGATTGTTTTTTCATTCGCTTCAATTTTTTTAACAAAACAATCAGTCTATTTACATTTAAGACTAAATTTATTCTAAGAATTATACAAATATGATAAAATATTATCCTAATATAATACAATATACAAACATAATTCAACTACGTGTGGGTACTAACTACTAATTATAATATATCTTGGATACTGAGCAGATCGATGTGTATATTGATTCAACAATGATGTGTTTTTTTATACTGTCGTCACCTTTTAGAGCAGTAAAAATGCTTCGATTTTCTACTTGAGCATATTTTCCGATAGGAAACTGAATCTAGTTAGTACTTTTAACTTTTAAGAGGTAAAAATTGAAAATTCTCATTACTTGTTATAATAATAAGGAAAAACAAAAAAAAATCAGTGAAAACCAGACATTTTTATGCAAAACCAATTTTCGGCAAAGTCAATTTTGTTTTTATGTTGTAACTTAAAAATAAATGAAATAAATTACCATAGAGACTTGAAATTTCCAAAAAATATTCATATTAGCATCAAATTACCATGACATATTTTTCAAAATATTTAAACTCTTTTTGTGCTATTTATATGTATTTTAATTTTTTTTACTTATTTAAAATTTAGTTCATGAAATATAGTAAATTCATAAAAAAAATGTTATGTACACTTGATATTTATGTACTTAACATTTGATACGAGATTCCTCACAAGTACAGTAATATAAATACATAATAAAAATATATACTTAGTAATATAGGCTGACCGTCATCCGCTCAGAATCTTTTTTCATATGCAATGATTTATCATTGAATTATTTGAATTCAAATTGTTCACATCCATTACAGTGCTTTACTAAATTATGAAGCACCTACTGTGTAGGAGGAGTACTTGCCTATATTTTGTTGCGTAATTTAACATTTAAAATGATAGCTCATAAATGTTAATAAAATCTAGAAATCGTTCTAGTTGTCAATTTTGATTTTGAAAGTTTATGATATCACAAAAAACTGTATTGAGGTGTACTTTTAACATTGTAATATATTATGTATTTACCATTTGTTTAGCCCAAGCCTTGAAAGAAACTAGTAAAATTACTTGTGAAGATTATCCAGACTCGATGCCAACTACCAACGAAAATTGTACGTTCACGTCATCGTTTGCTTCTATCAATCCTCAAATTTCCTTCGCCATAATATTCATCTTCGTTCTACCGGCACATGGATTGTTATAAATGAAAAAATAAAAACGTCAACAATTTAAACATATCAAAACAAACCAACAAAAAAAAAACAAAATAACGAGAAGTTGAAAACATTTTACGGCCAATAAGGGTGCTTGTGGCTCGGGACGTCGACATCGGCACCGGTATATGCTGCAAAATCAAAACTTACATATCAGAAACGCGCATATCATTAAATACGTAGACACAACCTAATGGAATCTGAAACGTGATACAAGTGTTAGGATCAACGAGAGTTGTCGAGTGTTAATTAGAGTATATAATAATAATAATAATAATAATAATAATAATAATAATAATAATAATAATAATAATGATATAATAATACTAATGTTAAAAATAATATAATAATCATTTTAACCATAAAAAAAAATACTAAAAATAACGATATAAAACGCTTGTTATCCGTTTCAAATAAATGCGGAAAGGACACTGTTTTTTACGTAAGAAACCCACGTATATTACCGTATATTATATTAATATATTATATATATATGATATATAAATTAAAATATAGGTATTTAGTGTCTTCTAGTCAAATTGTCCGTATAAATGTATAATAATATATCATATAAGTAGTATAGAGGCAGTATATTAATGTATCACAGCACGTTCTTTAAACTCGAGTCCATTTCGTCCAATTACACTGGGATCACAATATCAACATGCAGACAATCTTAGCTCTTTAATATTGATGATAATAATATCAACTATAAGTAAACTTTTTAATATAGCTCAATTACATTTATGTGTACGTGTGTAAAACGGCTTGAGAAAATGAATCTTTTTGTACAATCTAGATAGTATATGTATCGTATCTCTTAAAGGATCTAAAGATAGATTATTTATGATGATCGTTTTTTTCATATTTTTATACCCAAAAAAAAAAGAAAATGAGAAAAAATCAAGAACTTTTTAGAAATGCTGTAATAACAATCGAAATTTATCATTATCGTTTTAATTATCAAAATCTATAATAATATTATAATAATTAATCAAACAAAAAAAAACTGTTGCCAAACGAGTACAAAGCCAACGCATTCGTGGGTCGACATTGAACGGCTTTGCGATTATATGTTGTAAATCAGTTTTTATTTAATCAGACGATGTTAAGGATGATGTAGGTATAGAGATTTCATTTTTGAAAAATATTGTGTATACTATTTTATTACTTTTTGAGAGAAAACTTTTTGAGGCTCACTCCTCTGTTGCATATTAATATGTTAAGTATATATTATTATGTAACAAGTAAATATTTTGTTTTTAGACAGTAAAGATATCATCGTCGTTGGTCATTCTTATAACAAAAAATAAATGAGCTTTCAGCTTTTTTCTATATATTATCATATACATATCACATAATTTAATTTTATAATAATTCAGCAGTATACAAGCAGTTCTCGTCAAACAATATTTATTAATACGATAAGAGGAGCAATATTGTTTCATGCATTACTATTTCAAAATATCAACAAAATCATTTTTTTTCTTTTATATAAATACGTACCATTTATCAATACTCAATAATCATGTACTGGTATGAAAGTCACATAATAGAATATTTAATTAAATTTGATAGGTACTTGGAAATCAAATTTATCTTATCATCCAACCAATATTTTGTTTCTAAAAAGATGTAACTACCTGAATGATAATATTTTTTATAATCTCAAAAGTTATATAGAAAAAAATCTTCAGCCGTCATAATTTCTTTATTTTTTTTTCTTTATTGATTAAGCATCAACTACACAGGTTATTAGCTTACAAGTAATTCCATTATTATTTCGCACCAAAAACCTTAATAAGAATCGTCCCTTGGATTTTAATTTTTTTTTAAACTGAAAATATGATAGTTACCCCCTTTAGTTCGAGATGGTATGAATACTTGTGATATAAATTGTAAACAATTAATAGTTATGAACCTAGTAATCCTAAAAATTTCATACTTTTGGTTAGTCATCTTCTGATAGAAAACATGTTTTTTTTTAAAAGGTGTAATGCTCCTCTTTCACGCTATTAGGAACTAACTTAATCATATCATAATCACTGAGGTAAAACTTTGTCACAGAACTATTTTAGTACATCCATTTTTGCTCATGCAACATATTATACTGTCGTTGGCTAAACAAAACACGTATTAAACATAAAATATATTTTTAAAGAACGCGCATTATATTTAAAAAAAAATCTATATTGTTAAGTATAAAAAAAAAATTAAAAACTTATGGTTACCTATCTAGAAAATAAGTTGAATGTTTAGCTTTAAGAGATAGATTTAAGTAAAGTTATATAATGATGCCTAAAATATTTATTTATAAACAATATTGCTAAACTATTGCTACGCTCTAAATGGCCTACTGTAATTTTACAAAAGAAAATATTTATATCTGCCTGTCAATTCCGTTACATATTAGCGTTTACATAAATATATATTTATATTTATATACTTTTTTTTATATATAGTGGACGGGCTAATTTGATAAATATTGATTTTCTTACGCAGACTGCACACCCACCTAGGCACTGTCTTGTAGCCGATAGTTAAGGCAAAACAAATCGTATGTGTATTTTATGTCAATTAACCAGACTGCGATTTTAGACGAATAATAAAATAATATTTAAAAATCCAAAAAAAAAACTTAAATAATGATATAAATTATAATAATAACGACATATCAATATTATATTAATGATAATGTTAATAATATTAAGTATAATTTTACCGCTTAGAAAATAGAATGTTTATTTTCGTTTGGCCGCCTTCCGTTGTATAACTATATTGTAATGTCGCTCTAACGAATATTAGATATATTTAAAGAACATAAAAACCATAAAAACATCACCGAGTGTTTGAAAACCTATATTATTAAGGTTAGTATACCTTAATAAATATAATAATATAAATAGGATAATTAAATTAATTATTGTTGTAAACCTTGTAACGTCACGTGGTGTTAAACTTAGGCCTATTTTTGTACACAATATAACTATTGAATATATTTATACAGTAGATACCTTTATAATAATTAGTTATTATAAAACTCTGACCGGCTTCATTATACATGAAATAGATAGTAATAATATACCTATAATACTGTACGCGATGACATACCGTAATAATAATTCTATTTGGTTATTGACTATATGTTGTATAAATTACGTACTTCGATGTTCTTTTTATAATTTAAAATGTTTTTAATTTATTAGCAAAGCAAACACAACAAATACCTATAGGTATAAAGGTATATATAACATTTCGCAATATTATGTCGGTAACTACTTTTATCGTATTACATATCATATATACGTATAATACATAATATATTATATATATAATAATAATATTAAAATAATCGTAACATATCAAAAACTATTACGCATGCATATCGTTAATTTATAGAATTATTCGTATTAATTACAATATTGTTAGGTATATGATTTGTCTAAAACAGTTTTTGTCCGACAAACGCGTATCTATTTATATTCATCCTTGTAGACGCAGATACATCGTATTGAAATAAACTTATAAATCGTATTAAACGAGTGTGTGTTCATAACCACAACTGTACAATATAATTCACATACTGTCGACTCTCGGTAAATCGGACAGGTCGGGCCGGAAGGAATTTAAAAAAATTGGACGGATTTCGAGAAAATCAAAGATTTCGAAATGAGCGCAGATACGAGGGTCCTATCGATTCCTCCAGCACAGGTATAATTATATAGTTCTATAACAAATTTTAAATTGTTGAAATTAATTTCTCATGGCAAGGTACATAAAAATAAACATATATAATTGTCATTTTTAACTTTTAAAGTTTTAAGTGATTATACACGTCTTATAAGTACCAATACAATTGTGTATACATAGTGTCTGTGCAAACTGTCAACTTAAAAAATCCATTAATGAAAATACGATTTGTAATTTTTTCAGGAAGTTTATATTTTCCCCATACTTTTCTGCAGGTGTTATAATATACTCACTGCTTCAAATTGGCGGAATCGATAGGTATCGTTTTAAAACTATTCATACTGGCGAAGTCCATGGACATTATTTTCCCCTAATAAAAAAAGTTAAAAGATCGATGGAATCCCGCTGGCACGACATCGACGGCACGTGATACGTATACCATCATAGGTATAATATTGATATTATTATATATTACTATTATGAAGGTTATTGGAGGTGAATTTCATATAATCTAACATGACGTATTTGGGTAAAGAATTTCGTACCGTAGTTTGAGATGCCCAGAGTCGACTGCAGCGTATAATTATATATATACCTACCTATACCATGTATGTGTGCGTGTATTAATTAAATGTGTCAATCTATAATAAATGTGTATGTATATTGTATGTGTATCAATAAAACTATATAAAAAAAATCAACTATGTATGAATATAATTTATGTTTAACGTCAAAAGAATTGTATTATTATTATTCTTTATGTATATAGGTACTAGATACAACATAACAATCGAAGCTGGATTAAGTTTAAGACCTAGTGGCCAGGAGAGGAGTTAGTCCGTCAGTGATCAGAAGGGTGATAAAAAAACACAGTCCTGTAGCTAATATTTTCAAAGATTTGAACATTTCTTAAAATTAGAGTGCTTGTATAGTTTGCAGTGTTTGTACACAAATCTTTATACCAACTTACTTATACCTAGATATTCACTATTACGCACCAGTCATAGCATTTAAGTATAGGTATATAATGCTTTAAAACAGCGATTTCCCTAACTTTTTCTATTTGAGGCGCTCTTTTTGGACTAAGGTTTTCTCAGGGTGCCAGGGAAAACATCTTTAAAGGATAATACATGGAAATATTTATTTTATTATAATTATATATATTTTATACATTTTTATGAATTATTGAGATTTATAAATTTATTTGTAGTAATTAAATTATGGAATTGATAAGCCTGTATATCGATATCAATCAGCATTTTTTTTAAATCTCAGTATAAAACTAGACGCAGCCAGTCACACTTTATTGTCCACAATGAAAATTATCTCTTGCGGCAATAATTTAGGAGTAGACAATTTCTAGCAGATTGATTTAATTACTATATTTTTTTAAAGTGAAATCTATGTTCACTGTTCAGAGAATTCAAAAAAAAATGTAATGCTAAATCAAAATATAACAACGATAACGATTAACACATTGTGGCGGTCGGTCACGACGCACGTACTTATCGAACAGTTGATATCGTGAATTCGTATTATTATTTAAAACATAATTTTATATCGTACTATAATAAAGATTAAGGTAAGTTATTATTTCATTGTTGGTATACGTCTTAGACATTCACAGACGACAGACGTTAGACACGAGTTAGGATTTAGTCTCTAATAGTCAAATTGTCAACCACTCCCGTCTCACATCACGTGTATGGTGACTAAATCACTAAATCATTAATTATTTAAGCGCCAAACAATTGTTAAAGCTTTATTATAATATCAGAGCCAAAACGTACGCGAATACCTATAAGGTGCTACAAATCTGCAAGATCAAAAACAAAAATAAGCTACGTGAAGAAATTAAAAACATTCTGGTTCATTTGCAAAATATTTTAAACAAATAATGACGTTTTAAATAACCAGAAATACATTCTAATATTATTTTAAAAGAACCAAAAAACTTAGAAATACTGATAGTTTAAATTTTTAGAAAAATCTTGTAACTTAGGAAAAATGTAGGACATTAAAGAAACATACATGGCCAGGAAGTTCTATCAGACCCATTACGACTTCTAATAGTATAAAAACAGGTCTTAAATATAGATTTTAAATATCCTAAAGAAACGTTGAATCATTTTTAAATAAATCTTTAAAAAATTGAGGAGTTTTTACATTACTTTTATTTTAATATTTATTTCTCCAAAATAGTTTTATTACTATTATAAAATTATTTATTTTTAAATAGTAATAGTAGACCACGATTTTTCTAGGTAAATACCTATTCATAAGTAATTCATATTTCATAAATTAATTTTTTCTATACTTTTTAAGCTTTTATGTTCTAAACATAAGTAAGTTATCTCTTTGAATTAATTAGTTAAGTAATATTACCTTCATAAATTCGACATAACAATTATTTAAATAGTAAAAACACACCTGTTTCCTGTTTATGAAATTATGAAAAACAAAGTTAGTTGTTTATTATTTTATTTCGACTTGTACAATCCGTAATATTTCATTAATATAAAAAGTATCGTAGATTTCCATAATGGAAGCTAGAAGTTACTATTTTAAATTTGTAATTTGAAAATTATCAATCAATGTCTGGCGGACTAATGATAATAAGCTGATAGTAATATAAATATGTCCATTATTGTCGGGACGGTTAGGTTTTTGAAAGACGAAAACGGCGGCGTCCCGGGAATACAGTGTTACCGCCTTTCCAACAGAACGTACAAACGTCACACTGTCTTAATCTCCGCCGCGTAGAGGTGGGAACTTGGCCATCACACATTACACAATAACCGACCGAGTGACCGACCCACGACGACGACGATCACGACGACGGCCGAGATAACGTTTTTTTATAGAATAAAATCATATTATTTTCGCTAATCGGGGTTCACCGTTCGCGTTGCACTTGAACACTTGATGCAGTTAATTACTACCATTAGACCCAGTGACACGTTACCACCTCGTCATCGTCGTTTCCGTCGCCGCCGTCCGTCAAATACGCCGCAAAACCGCTGAAAAAAACATTCGTAGCGCGCCACAAACCGTCGATAAAATATTTACTATTTTTAAAAACGATCGACCCGCGACATCGTTGATCGGTTTGCACCACCGTCCCGATACGCAATTTCTTCTTCGCGGGCCCGCCTTACTCGCGCCTTTTCCGATCCACCCCTCCGCCTATCACTAACCCCCTCCCTCAAACTTTTGAATTTTCTCTGAAGAAGACGATACCCGGCAGTCCGTAATGGCCAAAAAGACGTACGATCTGCTGTTCAAGTTGCTGCTGATCGGCGATTCGGGCGTGGGCAAGACATGTATTCTGTTCAGGTTCTCAGACGATGCGTTCACCACTACGTTCATCTCGACCATTGGTGAGTGGGCGATGTCGATGTCGTCAGAGTTGAATTTAATTTATTTATCTAGTGAGCCAGTGTTTTTTCGGTATCCCAATCCCCTCAGATAGTTGGATCCATTGTCTCGACACATGATACTCGCTAGTCGGTGGGACGTTGTACGTATGTACTGTATTATCTATAATACCAGACCATGACGACCTTCAGATCCAATGTATAGAGTCTGTGTGAGCCTGACAATGAAAGTTATAAGGCTGTTTTGGGGAATGACGTCCTATTAGTATCCATTGGTATGGCAGTGTTTAACAGGTGTTGCCTCGGATTGTTTGATTAAGTTAAAATTCATTCAAACTTATTAGAATTACCTATCTTGTATTAATTTTGTTTCTATTTGCTATGATTATTATTTATTAATAATGCAAAATGGGAAATAGAGGTACCTACATTAAGTTAGTTTTTTCAAGTTTTTCGTAATCAAAACAAATAATTGAATTGCCTACATGAGCTTTAACAGTTTTGCATATCTTGCAATTAATAGATTGATAATATTATGCCGATAGCAATTTAAAGTTGGTATATCTATGCATATCAAAGTCGTATTTTAAAAATCATCTTTGTTTTATTAAGGTCATTTGCATTCATTTATGCGATAACAATGATGTAATGAGTTAAAAGAATTTTTTTTAATCATTGATTAATATTTATGAGCTCTGTTTGTAAATTTTTAAAAGAATCAATTAAACTGTTAGAATACTATTTCATGCTATGATAGATTTGAATAACTAACAAACAGTAGATAGTACAATTACGTGCTATGCCTATATGTTATTGTTTATAGTTTAAAAACAAAGAGAGTTATAGTTAAGTTTAAAGTCTCTTAAAAATATTAATGGCCCAATCATTAATTTTGATACCTAATTATTCAAAAATGTTGTTTGAAAATACCTATCTTTTAACTATTAGGCTGGTTGCCATGTTTAGTACCTAATTGGTAGGCGTACATTTAATTTTTTTAAACTAACAATTTTCTAATCATTTTATGTAAGAGAAATGGTAAAATTATTTACCTACTTAATGTGTTGTTATTAATGCATGTAAACTTCAATTAAATTATAGTAACTACCAACTACTCACTGTACCGCTCTTACAGCATCATATGCAATTAGATGACAATAATAATTTTCATTTATCTTTAAGAATTTTAAATTTTAACTATACAAATACAAGAAATTTAATATCCTTATTATGTAATGAAGAATTTAGGTACTAATATTACCTACTCTATTTAAACATACCATATCATGTTTTATTCTAAAATACCTAGTCAATTGTAAAAGATACCAAGTTTGGTAAGTAAGTAACCTAATAATAAAATCTAAAAGAAATTTAATACATTGTTCTCCTTCAAGTATTTCTATAGTTCTGATATATGATTGTATATTAATATTATACCTATATTCATCATCCGTAGTAGGTATACTAATAAAATATTCATAAGCATGCGCCGAGTATCCTAGTAGAATAAGTAAAAATATTCATTACATTTTATAAGAGTACAATGACCCATCATATCAAAACACTAATTTATTTAGATACATAATTTCCTACACTTTCTATTCAATCATTTCATCTAGGTAGATTAGAAATGAATAATAACTTAAGAAAATCTACTAAGGATCAATCTCAAAAGATATGCAGTCAACAATTTTTGACTGTGTATAGAACTTATATACCTAAAGAAAAACAATAAAAATAAGGATAATATGTTTTTATAGGACTGTATCTATATTAAGAGGCATCTACTAAAATTAAGTATTACCAACCAAAATGTAAAAAAAATAATTAGCTAGGTATTTTCATATGTTAAAGACATTCATCATTTTAAATACATTACTCATCCAACTGTCTGCATTTTGTCTTAATTTGAAATTAAATAAATCAATAAAATTTCAGTTTGAAATTCAAATTTGTTGATTAATATTTATTTTGATTTCATGTAGATAAGCATTATTACTGTTTAAATTTCTTTCAAAATGATAAGGTACCTATGTAATTCAAAATATAAAAGAACAGCATAAATTATTATACCTATGATAATATACATTACCTAGGAACTAATATTATTTGTTAATATAGGTGCCTATGAGTATGTGATACACCAAAGAATAGACAATGGATAAGATTAATAATTAGAATTATGATGTCCTAAATCGGTTACCTAGACTATTAAAGGATAAATCTAGATTACCTACATAAATTACCTTGAGTGAAAATTCTATGCAGATTATTTTGATCATAGTTTGTTTAATAGGTTTCTACATGAAATGTTAAATTTGTTAAGGAATTATGAGAATTTTAAATTTGTAATATTTTACACAGTTATAAGCAAGATCATAATTTAAAACTCATTTTAAAATTAAAATATCAATAAAAGACCTAAATATTATCTACTTAGGTACCTGCCTCTTTAAGTTTGATGATAAGCCAGCTTACTTTAATATTAAATTTAACAACATAAAATAGTTGTGCTGAACACAATTTTGCCATGTCAAATGTTTTATAAGATTCAGATAACACATGAAGATGTTGAATCCTTCCTCAACTAATTTATAACTATTAAAAAAGAAAATTCAAATCTATTTTTCTACTGGTTGGAAGAAAATTCTGTTGACTATTGACTTGTATACTATAAACCAAAAAAATAATTGTTTGTTAGCCTTCTTTGTATCTGATAAAACAAATTAATCTTACAGTTTAGGTTAGATAAAAATTTCAAGTTTTTTTTCTGAATAAATAAAACAATAATTTGATATAATAGACCCTTGTAGAGTCCACCAAAGCACAAAAAAAAAATGTGGATCGGAACATTACTTGAAAACTAGTTACTAATGCCTTATTTTGCCTTCCATGAGTTCTAATTAATTTGAATAAAAATGTTGAAGATTTTGTTTCCGTAGACCAGCCTCATTTACATCCGTTTTGGTTTGCTAATGCACAGATAGATTTTATTAAAACTTTTTTCTTATTATAATCTGTAATCAATGTTTAAATAATCATGATATTGATGACTATTAGTTTTTTGAACAACTTAGGAATTATTGAGTATTTAGAAATAGGTCTATGTATATAAGTTTCACTAGGCGCAGTTTGACACAGTTTTTTAAACTTATTAAAACTGTTTTTTCAAAAAGATGGAAAATAGCAACTAATAAATGACCAAAAACCAACACAAACCAAAATAATTTGTAATATATCAGATAGGGCTACTTACACAATTTTAAAAGTATTTTGGGAACATTGTCTGAACCAAGTCCAGAATAAGAGCTTAAACTCTCAAGTCACAAATATAGGTACACCACGTACTAGAATGTAGGTAGATCAATAGTTTCCAGAGGCGTTTTTAAAATTATTAGTATCAAGATACCTAGGTATTATTAAATTCCCTATCTGCTGGAATACCATTATTTATTCTTTTAAAAAATTCCAAAATTATATTGTGTTACCAATGTGTAAAGTAGAATTCTTTATATTATTATTCATCCAGGTGAAATAAAATGTAGCTAATTTCTTAGAGCACACTATCTAAAACCTTTATTCTAATACCTATTTAGAATTATTTTTTTTGATTAAACAATATGTGATTGGTACTGTCTATTGATTTTTCTAGTTAATTACAAGGTTATGCCATTTGGAGAAAGTTTTTGTACAATATTAGATTTGGGAATACATATATTTATAGCGCGCTACGGCACTATATAATACTTCATGAAAGGTATCAACACCAGTGAAAAAGTTAGATTAACCAAAAATTATAAAGTTACATCTAAGTGATCACAAATAATAATTTATTACCTAGTTATTCAGTCTACAAAATATAATTTTTTTTCTATTAAGTCTTAGGTATTACAACTAAAAATATGAGACAGTTATTTGAAAAAATGGGTAAATTAAATCTCTTTTGACCTTGGGAAAATTATTTTCCCTGAAATTAAAGTTTATTCTATTCTCAAAATATGATGTTGATATTGATTTTTTTATTGTACTGTGTTAATATGATTCTAGTAATATCTTATATAACATTTACTAATTTTTTAACTATCTATTTAAGTTTGCATACCAGAAATTTTTTTACAAGATATACATATCAGTGAATCAGGCAGATTAAATCATCTGCTATTATTCATATGATGGGGCATTACTCATAATTATTAACAGCTCAGATTAGTCAAAGGAAGATAGCATCACATAGGTATATCAGAAGCTAACTAAATCTCTGTTAGAATAAAATTACAAATACTAGTCATATTTAATTGAACATTTAATAATTGAGTTTTATCAATTTTTATTAGAAAATACAATCAATAAAACTAATGTAATAATTACTTCATTGTCAGAATCTGACACACAATAGCTCTCTAAGCCACCAACGTTATTTTTTAACATGGATAGATATCAAATGTTAATTACAAATAATTAAATGAATTACTTTATTTTTAATGTCAGTAATACTGTGTACTATTCAAAACATTAAAACTAAATACTTATCAAAATTCTATGTGTTTTTTTAATTTAGTATTTGACAACAAAAATGTAAAAATAGTATGATCTCAAAAAATTTAAAAATATATGTGTTAATAGTAGGTACAGTCTTAAAGATTTATTCTTGTCGATCACAATATGTATGATGTCTAATATTATAGTTATATCATATTAGTGCATAAATGATTTGAAAATTTGGACATAGAGGTAACTATTACATAGAATGCATATGAATGTTAAAAATATTTTCAATTATATCTCATTACCTTTAATTCATAAAAAAATGTTACCTTCGACAGTTTAAAACTAGGTATCAAAAAAACAATATAAAGCTTTACATATATGTATTATTTTTAAACAATTTTTGCAGATGTTACAATAGTTCAACAATTTATTTTCTACCATATCCTATATTACGTATCCAGTCTAGTGTTGAAAGATAATAGAACGTTCATTGCCCTCTTATTCAGATACTGTACATACTTATCTTTAATCTTTATTCAATTGTGTGTCCATAATATCCTGTGCATAAATAACTATACTGCATGAAAAAAATTTCAAAAGAATTGTTCAATTTATTCATGATAACTAAATCAAAAACTATATGAAAATATTGTATCACCTAAACCCTATATATGCCACTGTTGGGTAGGAATACTTAATTCAAATGTAGTTCACCGATCAACCTATATTTTTCTGATAGTGAATTGTAATTATGTATATTAATAATAATAGTTGTTTACTCTAAAATCAGAAATCACTTATTAAGAACATTTAATGACTGATCTACAATAGTGTGGTTATATTGCTACACCCTATGAGTGTAAGAGCCGAGAGGCAAATATATAAATCAATGTGGAAATTGATCTAATCTTAAATTAATTTTTATTATACAAAATGTTGTTTTAAGTATTTAAAACTGATACATTTTGAAGTGTTTATAAAATATTATAACTTTAATACTCTTTTACTTATTAGTTATTGGAAACATGTAAAAAGCTCTTCATCCTTTTCTCTAAGAACAAACAATATGAATCCTTTTAGTTTCAAAAAAAAATAATGTACATAAGTACCTACTTATATTTACCTATCATTTTTTTGATTATTAATTGATACAATTTATTTGCAGGTATTGACTTCAAAATCAAAACAGTAGAGCTTCAAGGGAAAAAAATAAAACTTCAAATTTGGTAAGGATCAAATTTAAATATTAGATGTTGTTTACCAATAAGTTGTTTTACTTTTTCTTTTGTCTGGTTTTATTACGCAACAAATAGTTGAATGTTATTTTACTTAGAAGGTCATAAATATAGTAAACAAGTTTTTGTGTTGTTATTATTTTAATACTAATGACATCCTTATTAAAAATATTATTATGGTATCTTTAATTTAGCATTACAAGTTTAAATTATTTTCAAAGTAAAACTTAATTTTAATTGTTAGATTCTTATTTAAGAAAAACTTAATTTTTTTAAAAATTATATGTAATACATTTTGAATTTTAGGGATACAGCAGGACAAGAGCGATTCCATACCATAACAACATCCTATTACAGAGGAGCAATGGGAATTATGTTAGTATATGATATCACAAACGAAAAAAGTTTTGAAAATATAGTGAAATGGCTACGAAACATTAATGAGGTATATATAAATGTATTATTATTATTCATTATTTACTTATCCACAATTTCATTCATTAAGATGTTGATATAAATTTGAAATGATAATTTATTTCTTAAAAATTAAATCTACAATAATTTTTACTGTGTGTACTTTTTGTCAATCCTACCGATGGACCTAATAATGTGATAAGACTCCTGAATACTGATTTGAATTTGTAATATGTCTACTTGAGATCGATCAGGCCACATTTTAAGATTTTTAATTTAATTTTCAAATAATCAACATTTCTAATTTCATGCATTTGAAATTTCAAAAACATTTGTAGGAGTGTAGGAACAAAATTTTTAAAAATTGACCTGGTCGATCTTAAGAAGACATTATATTAACAGATTCAAAGCAGTTGTCAGATGTATATCAGGTTTATCTGGTCCATCAGTATAATTAACAAAACATTGGTACATTTTGGTTGAAATAATTGTCCATTTGGAATCCCCTTGAAAATCATTATTTTCTTATGCCCAATAATAATATTTTTTAAATTGTTCATTGTATGAAAAATGCTAATTTAAATATTCAGTGAAAATTTCATATATCTACAGTTATTTTAAAGTTACACCAAATATCGAATTTGTCGAAAATTGGATTTGTGTAAAAAATCTTCATACTACCTGACCCTTGAAAACAAGTGGGAGATTTTTACTTTCACCCCCCCCCCTCCCTCAAAGTACCAACTAGATAAATATATTATATTTTAAACTAATTTTTAGTTTATATTTTGAATACAAATGCATTCATAAATTATATAATTATTATTCAGTATAAATAAAAATTTTAAAATGTTGTTGTAATGTTTCGATTAATTCTTAACAGATTATTATACTTGAGTTTTAGCTAATATTTTTATATCTATTCAATTATAATTAATGTAATATTAATTATTTTATTTATAATAATTTTTTTTTTCAGCATGCCAACGAAGATGTAGAAAAAATGATTTTAGGGAACAAATGTGATATGGATGATAAACGTGTCGTTGGTAAATCTCGAGGTGAAGGTATTGCTCGTGAACATAACATATCATTTTTGGAAACATCTGCAAAAGCAAATATAAACATCGAAAAAGCATTTACTGACCTTACATTATCAATATTGAACAAGACACCTGGACGTGAACCTACTGATGTACCTGAAAAGATTAATATCGATAGGAAATCAGACAGATTGTCTAATCGCTGTTGTTGAATAGTCAAGTATTTAATACAGACAATTTTAAATGGATACTATTATTATTGACAGAATTTGTAAAACACCAAGAGATAAACGTTTTGCTAAGCTCATTGATATAAATATACGTACAATTGTATATTATCATGTGTACTTTAAAACATTTTTATTTTACAAGACCTATTAACAAATTATATATTTTTTTTTTTATTCAAATGCTTAGCAAAATGGTTTTCTGTGAAGCTGTTCCTTATCATACAAATAAATGTAAATATTTATGTTACCATTATTAATAATAATTGTTTGAATAAAACGAGATAATCATGACATCATCATACTTGTCTAATATAATAAAGCAGTTGATGTTAGTGGCTTGAACCACAAAAATTTTTATTGGTTGTCCTCGGTGGAAGTTATTTATTATTATTATTTTTATTTTGTACAAAATTTCATAAAATCCTATTTATCAATTTAACCATAATACTGAGTGAGCTAATTCTTTTAGGGTTGTAATAAAATGTAAGATTTTGCTTATAAGCTCAAAGTGTTCATAAACGGCTGTAAAAAAATTTGTCTAATATAATTTACTAATAAAATATAAATATTTTTATACAAATATTATTTTATAAAGTAATTTCCACTGGCCTAACACTGTTATTTTATATTCATTTTGGCTTTTAGTATTATTATTTTTTTATTTGTATTTTATCACCTTTTTTTTGTTGTTAATTTATTATTCATTAAAAAAAAAATAGTAAGGAAGTATTCAAATTTGCGTCAAAAACAATTATTTATTTACCTGTTTTTTACTTCTTGTTACTTTAAAGCTTATACAAATTGACACATTTGTTTTAATGTATATACATTTTTATATTGCTTAATGCCTATTATGGCCTGTGGGTTTTTAATAGTGGATACTTAATAATATATTATGTTAATTTCATACTAAATATTTTAAATACACTTATAGATAAAACTAATAACTGAATTTCAATTATTTCACACCAGGAAAATTAAAAATGATCCATATTTACATTTAAACTTAAAAACAACTTAAAACTGATAGTGTAAAGAATTTGCATTTCTTCCTAAAAGATAAAATGCTCTTTTTCCTTTAAGGGCATTTATTTCTTACGTGCTGTAAGCTTGAAACAATAAAAAATATTATTTGTTGTCATTATAAGCTCTCAAAACATAATGCACTTAAAATTTAAATACTAATAATTATATATATTTTACAATTATTACTAAATATTTATTAATAAAAACAGGAAATTGTAATTCAAATAAGATTTTAAAAACAATTTAATAATACCAAGTGAAAACTCAAAATAAAAATACAATTTAAAGTTTTCTTTTTTTTTTAACTGTCAAATTTTTAAATTATATTATAAATAATTAATCATCTGGAGGTATGTGTATTTAAAGCATTTATAAATTATTTCTGTAAAGATATATGCAAAGCTTATAATGTTAAATTCTTAGGTTTAAACATGGACAGTCAATTAAAATGGAAAATATATGTTGATTATGTAATATCAATTATAGGAAACATGTTTTAATATTTAGAAACATTAGGAATTTTACTAACAAACAAAACCTACGAGTAATTTATGTTTTCTTAGTACAATCAAATATTACTTTTGGTATCAAAATATGGGTTGTTGGGGTTTAATTCCCATATCATGAGTTAACAACAACTAGGTACCTGTAAACAAAACTATTAAATATTTACTAAGAAAGCCAAATATGTATTTTACAGTCCTAACTTTAATTTGAATAGGCTTTTTAAAAAAAAAAATCATTACATTTAGCATACAAAAATAAAAATTATATTTGGACTATTGAGCATGAACATAATACTAGGTATAAAAAAAATATTAATGCAATTAAAACTAATTGTAAAAACTAAAAAAGTCTCTTGGGCTTAGAAGTTGTATAAATACATCATTTTTCATTTTCTTGTGCATTTTAGGATTTTTGAGACATTTTTAAAGTTTTTGAATCCAAAATTTGAATATGAGTTTTTATTTTAAGATTTTTACATGCTTTTACATCATCTTTAATGAACAAACTATAACTATGTCTGGGTAAATAAATATATGATCCAAACCTATATATCAAAAAAAATAATGTATGAAAATAATTGTTTTTTCTTATTCCATATTAAAGAAGTTCAAAACGATCAATTGTCTGTAAAACTTTTTTACAGCCCTTAAAAATATATACTATCATTTAGGTATACCAAATTTATACTAGAATTTATAACGAAATTATTCTTTTAGTGCAAAATGACTTATAAAATATAATTAATGCATATATTTTACAAAAAACGCAAAATACATGAATAATCGCCCTATATATGTATACTACGGGGGTTAAAGCACCCAGAGTACGCAGCATAGCCTGTGGCTGTTTAATATCGTGCGACTGATTTTGGGACGTTATCAGAAGCGGAGTTTGGTCTCCTTCTAGTCTTCATGCTGACATTCTTGTTGACATGTTGTATTAACTATAAGAAAGTAGGTAAATACTAGGTCGTAGCAGGTTCATACCCAATGAGTAAAAGAGAATTCACAGCTCGCCGTGTCGTGTAGAGTTCAATACACCTATTCAACTTGTAGGTAACGGGTGACCAGCATTTTGTTACCTATACATTAAATATACTGAACACTACACAACGCAAAGAGATGTGAACCCTCCTTAAGTCTTTATTTATTGTATTGAAAACCTATGTCGTTGTGCTTGTACACCAAAATATGGTTCGTAGCCGATAGGTACAAAACATTATGAAAAAAACAAAATGTGGAAAATTGCATTAGGTATAACACCGAATCGAGTCTAATTATTTTCACTGTTTTTAATTAACAAAATTACAACTAATAATACATTATGATAAACTCTAATTTCTTCAACCATGGTAATAATTGAGGTTAATTAAAAGTAACCATCGGGTTAACTGTATACATATTACATAACATAAAACATTAGGTATATAATAACCTACTAAGAAAATGTATTAATAGGTATCGTATTTTTTTTACAGCAAAAAAAAAGTAAATTATGATATTTTCATCCATTCTATTAATTACCTTCCTATATCTTCATTAAAAATCAGTTAGAACAATAATGATAATTTATTTAGATTGTTTGTGGTCGATATTAAGAGCCCAACCTTTATTCTAAAGGTGGTACTTCTGAATTGTCGACGAAATCTTTAGGTTTTTGGTTTCCAACTTTCTTTACACTTGCTGGTGAATTGGTTATATTCCAAAATTCCACTTGCTTTTGGCTATCAAATACTTCATCCGTTAGTTTGGATTTACTAAAAAGTTGAACACATTTTGTAATATATGAGGTTAGCAAAACAAATAATTCAGTTACACTTGATGTTATGTAAGAACACGCTATTATAATAAAATATGAATTAAATTAACCATGATTTTTTTTTTTTTTTTTTTTTTTTAATTGATCCTGAGCCCGGCAACTGTGGCCATTAGCTATTAGTAGGTACTGTAGGTTTTTGTATTGATGGTTTGTAGGTTTTTGGAACGGTAGGGGGAACACGTGTGTGTTTGTTTTGGCAGAATTTCGAATGGGGCACCCCGGCACCCGTAGGTTTCTGCCATGCCCCGGGGGTGGGGGATGGCAGCACTTGCTCTCCGGTCACCGCGACTTGTCCGGAGAAAAATGCCGCCCGGTGGCCGAGGATCGAACCGCGACCGGCTGCGTGCCTGCGTCGCAGCGGAAGAGTCAGACCACTCGGTCACCTCGTCCCCCTAACCATGATTTATTTTGTGTTAATTTTATTAAAAACTCATTACCTATACATATTAGAAAATCTGAAAATGCGTTCACTGTCTTAGACTCTTAGATACTTTACACATTTCTTTATCAAAACTTAGGTGCTATCAGACTATCCATAAGAATATAATAATATATCCAATGCAAGATATAGGTGTTAGGATTGTCTAAACCGAATCGCGGGAAAAAAGCCCAGAAAAAAAATTAAATACAAATGTGAACACATGTATTACTCTACTCCTAATAAGAAATTACCATGTCGCATGTACCTATATGACAACAAATAATATATTACCTATAGTGAAAATAATGTCATAAATTATTATGTGTAATTTTTTATTAAATGTAGGTAGTATACATACACGTAAGACTGTAAGAGTGTAAGACTGATGTTTTTTGACAATAATTTTTGACTAAATATATTATGCTACCACCTGTTTTGTCTTCATTTATTGTATTATATTTTTATAGTTGTGTAATTTTTGTGTAAATATAGTATAAATATACATAAGATGCTATTATATGTATACCCCTGATGTTTTTGACTTAAAAGTTATAACTTATAACACTGTATATTATGTACAGATAAGTTCATATTTATATTTAAATTTTTTGCTGATCTTATTTCCGTGGACTTTTTTTCGCCTACCGTCTAAATCAAACGACAACTATTTCAAAAAATACCATTTGTTTGTACTATAGTACTATACAATATATCAATGTCCCATGTTGCACAATGTACAGTATAGGTATTCGTAATAGCATTGTTTGTTCTGTGGTAATATAGGTACCTGTTCTGAGGTACCTAATGACTATTACCTACCTACAGCTAGTAAACTCTTGTTTAGCCGAAACCAAGATAAAAGATATTCTAGACTCTAGACTCTAGAGTACCTATCGTGGTTGAAACTCAAGGAGAACAGAAAAAAGAGATCTAAACCAAAAAGTTCAAGGCAAGTATGGAGTTATATTGTATAATGATAATTATTTCGACGGGATTTTAATTGAGTTTGTGGATTGTGATTGCGGAAAATTTGAGATATCGATGGTTCGATATAATAAGAATCTTCTATATATTTATATGAAAAAAAAAATGGGACATCTCCTAATTTGTGGTCCGCCACCGTTTCGTGTCATACCTAACAATATATAAATATATGAATATACCTAATTTGTCACAGTCTACTAATATTTTGGGTTTTTTTTATAGAAAGGGTACATGATATAGCATCATTATTTATTGAAAGTCAGTAGGTATTATCATATTATTTATTACCTATTTTAAATAAATTTATAAATTGTCTATTAGTACTTGCCGGCGCCTACTATCGATAAAATCATTACCTAATTTTCTCCACCAATTATAAGCAAGTGGTAGTGTAGTGAGGAGAAGGGAAAATGTTCAGCAGTGGTGAGCCCAGGAAATGCTAATGGAGTGGGGGTGGGCTTTTATAAGTAATAATGCTTTTAAATGAACACTGTGGGTAGTACCGAAGACATACATAAGGGGATTTATGGATCGATGGGATGCGGGATATAACCCGCAAACCGTAATCCTAGGCACGACACTGACTAACAGCATATAACATCAGTTTAGATGAATTAATGCCGTTTATGATGCAAACAACTCAATTGATAGAATTTAGGTAGATACTCCAGGAGTCTATTGATATTATTATATCTGTAAATGTACTCGTAGTTATTTTATACGTGTGTCAAATATTGGTTAAATCGTCTGCTTATATAATAAAAAGCCTGGCTTGGAATTAATAACATCGTTATATAAACCCATACGTTTTTAAAAAGAGTAAAAAAGATTGAGTTTGATAGTATAACATGCAGGTATTAGAAATATTTACTAATTCTAAATTCATCCAATCGTGATTAATATCGTATACAATTTGTCTGTAATCCGTATATTATAATTATTACACTAGGCCCTACGGCAGAGATGGCGAACCTAATAACCTATGACACGCTCACACTATTTTATTGACACACATGTGTAAAACTGTAAAAGTTTGATAATATTAAAGGGTTATCGAACTAGTTGACATACAGAAAAAACAAAATCCAACCAACATTTTTATTTGGCACGCTGGTACAAGAAGGTTCGCCATCCCTGGCCTACGGCCTAGATACCTACTACCATACACATATTAAATTATTAATATTTATTTCATTTTACAGTTAAATAGATAATAATGAAAAACGAGAATTCTACTTTACTTATCATTGCGAAAATCGTTGTCCTTGGGGCATTGTTTTTTAACCGGACAAATGATTTGTTTTACCTGTAATAAAATAATATAATACCTATACATTTTGTAAAAAATAAACACATTATTTTTTTCTATCCATTATGGCATTATACGACAATGATTTACTTTAGGCATAGTTATTTCCAACAGTTTTGAACCAATCAACCGTTTCGCATTAGATTCGTCTACTCTTACTTCTTCGTCCAGAGCCAATTGCAATATTTTTTTCCGCACCGTGACCCTCACGTACGTAGGTTGAATGTCTAAGTCCAATTCGCTAGTATCCATGAACCTGAATGGAAATGTTTAAGCATTAAATGTTATTATACAGCGCGATTGTCTTAATAGAAAACTATATCATCATCTCAAAGAATACCTATTTAGTTGTTTTTGGAAGTATATTTTTTACATAACTATTAAAGACGTTTGAAAACCACATTTTTGAAAAAAAAATTATTTTTACTGTAATTAATCATTAACATAAAACTCCCACTTTTTAATGACTTTAAAATGTTATTTTAACATTGATTTACTTGTACACATGAACAGTGAGAACATATCTGTTGTGTTCATTCTCCAATTTGTACGGCACTTTAGCTTGGTTTAAATTATACGGACGACCGTCTTCGGCGAATAATTTTGGAGTCCACTTTTCTTCTTTGGGTGTTTTTTTCACTTCATCTTGCTTTCGCTGAGCTCGTCTGCTGTGAAGCGCCATCTCAACGCGACATTCCGGAGTGTTTTCACTTGGTTGATTCCAAAAACTAAAAGTTGTGAACATTTTATATAATAAGGGTGGTTAGACGCTATATATATATTGATGCTACAAGTTTATTCGACACAAATTAAAGTAAATTAAACGATACAAGTTATAATATAATACTAATTATAAGAGACATTTTTTCCTGGGGGTGGGGGCTGAACATTTTTTCTCAACAAACATTTAGTATTATAGAATAATACTAAATAGAAAATCTTTAGTAGACTCAACAAAAGTGAATTACATAAAATTAGGTGTTCTTCCAATAAGGTACCTATACAAGAAGTATGCAATTTTATTTACAATAAAAAATGTTATTAATGTCAATAACAAAACAGACATTTAAGAGTTCATATAGCCTATAATTTGCTAGTAAAATATTCAAAAAAATCTTTTGGTCAATCTTTTGTTGATTATTTAGGTCCTACCTATTTTATACGAAAAAAAATATTCATGGAGATCTAGTTAAGGAGAAAAAAGTCGTCTATAAATGGCTATTCGCAGAATTAACTACTCCTTAAATAAGAGTTCGCATTTCAGTGATTTCAGTGTTTATGATTTTTTATTATTGTTTTTGATCTGATTTGTTTATTAAATGTATTTAAAAATAACTACTAATTTTTTTAATAACAAATTTTGAATCTTGCCACGTTTCTCTCTTATATATTCATATGATGTCTTTTGTTTACCTATTTTATATATTATTGTATTGTATTGTAACTTTGAACTGATCTGTCTAATGTGACTAACTTTGTATTCGTATGCTTATTTTATTTTGTATGTACTTATTAAGAAATTTTGTTTCTTTTGCTAAATGATGTACTTATCCAAATTTCTAATTTCCTGTTTATTTTATTCTAATGTTGCTATTTTAAAATACTATTATTATTATTATTATTATTATTATTATTATTATTATTATTATTATTATCACTATTGTTACTATTATTACTATTATTACTATTATAACTATTGTTAACTCTCTGCCCCATCACAAGCTTATAGGCTTAAAGGAGTAGATATATTTCTTTATTTATACGATGTATTGTACATTTAAAGAAAAATTTTTAAAAAAAAACCCAACACCACCCTTTAGCTTATTTTAAAAAAAATGTACATCTGATAAGTTGTATTTACACACTTAAACATTAGATATAATTTTCAACAAATTTACATTAAAAGAGTGTAATTTATTAAATATAATATTATATAGTAAACAAATTAAATTTTTTAAATTTTATAAATTGTTCTTATTTGCAGAAAATGTTTGTTTGTGGTTAGGAAGCCAAGGGGGGCCAAGGGGTGGCCAAGACAAATTTAGGGGGGCTTTGGCCCGCCAAGGCCCTCCCTGGCGCTGCCACTGATATTATACATATTATATCTATTTTATTTATACATTTTTTAACGACCTTATACACTTTTACATATTTAATTATCAACATTCTACAGTAATCATTTTAGCCAGCAGTTAAGTTACTTTTTATTTATTTACTTTTAAACTTACTCTTCATCTGTTTCTTCATAATTTTTTTCGAATGTTTCTAAAGTTTCTTCAGTGATGTCTATAGATTTTGATGCCTTTTTTTGTTTTACTCTGAAATCTGTAGTGGACATAAATTCAAATTATTCTACTTTTTAGTAACAGAGTACTTAGCGCAGTAAATGTATATTATACATCAGTTGATACTCATTATACGTATTTTTATATTTTATTTTCAAACATTTACTTTCATAGGTTTTTTGTTGGGCAATAATTTTAAGTGAAACATTTGATAACTGCTGTTTGGCGACTAATTTGTCAAATGAAGTCACGTCAGTTCCGTCAAGTACGTCAATTTGTGGTAAAGTTCCAATAACATACTCGCGGTATCCATCATAATCTGTACAGGGATTTCCAGTGAGATACCTGAACAAATTAAAACATAGGATTAACGATTTGTGCAAACACTGTCGTCTGTCGAGGAAAAATTGTACCAGCTAGAGTAGAAAAGATTTCCTGTATCCAAGATTTTTGTAAAGTGCCTACCTATTACTGTGAGTAAATCTAGTGCTTCAACTCTCAATAGGCCACTCGTATATATAGCATTAGCATCAGCTAACTATGAATTCGAAAACCGCTCGTAGCTTACTTGATTTATTTCAGAATGTTTATATCAAAATAACTAATTTCCCATACAGACTTACCAACAAAAAAAAACAGTTTGTATAACTTGACATTGTAAGATATTTTACGTAAATGTGAATCCCCAACAAAAACATAACAGTGAAAAAAGGCCAAGTTCCAAACTCCCTCCCAAAAAGTCAGCCTATCAAAGTAGTGAAATCTACATTGTGGCCAAGTCTGCTATTTTTTAATTCATAACTTCAATGCTCTCCTACATTAAAGAGCAACACTTCTCTTTTATTTGTATTGTTTAACACTTGGTCAGTTTCTGAATGAGGAATAAACTAGACTTGGCCGCAATGTAGATACCACTACTTACTATGATTCGCTGTCTTTTTTGAGAAGAAATCTAAACCTTTTACTTTTTTCTGAATCTTTTTCTCCCCATCACTCTCGTAAGTCATAAGTGAGCACATTCGATAATATGTTTTATTCCTCATTCAGAAACTGACCAGGTGTTAAACAATACAAATAAAAGAGAAGTGTTGCTCTTTAATATAGGAGTGCATTGAGGTTATGAATTAAAAAATAGCAGACTTGGCCACAATGTAGATTTCACTACTTTGATAGGCCGACTTTTTGGGAGGGAGTTTGGAACTTGGCCTTTTTTCACTGTTATGTTTTTGTTGGGGATATCATTTATTTTTGTGGGCTTCAACGTCGTGGACGACGTGTTGTTATTATTTTGTTATTATTTTTCTTATTTTTTTTAAATTAATTTTTTTATACGTCTTAGATTTTCTCTTGTAAGACCGTTTGGGTTTCTGTTGAGGAGCTGAGAAATTGGATTCTTGAGCGTTGTCAATACCAGGCGAAGATACCCAAGTACGGTCTATTATTTTTTTTCGTCGAGCCTTTTTAGGTGGAATGTCTGTTAAGTCTAGCCTATACAAAGTTCTTAGACGGTTATATTCAACAATGGCACTATTCTTGGCTTTCACCTGACAGGGATCAAAATTAATTAAGTTAACTCCCTGGAGAGGGCCACGTGCGCTTGACCACACTAGAAAGTTGAGTTTCCAACATCTAACAAAGCATTTGGTAAACTTAATCCCTGACTCCTATGCATTATGCAATTTGTCATCAATGTTTTTTGTGACGTTATCGCGTAAAATTATCGTTCGCAAACCGACGAATATTATTAAAATATTCTGTATTTGTATGAGTATATTATATATTTTGTATTTGAATAAAATAAATGTGCGAAAACCTGATTATGTTTTATAAATATATATATAATTCAACTACAAACAATTTCTTATTACCATATTGTAACGCTGTTTGAAAGTAAACGTTTATGCGTGCTAAGCGCGCCACTTCATACGTTTAAAAATATACACTCTAATTTTTAGATTTTTCACTTCAGTTACACTGTAAAATCTACCTTTGTGCCAAATTTAACGTTTCTAGTGTTTCTACCTATACGGGAAGTGTCTTATAATTTTGATGATCAGTGAGTCAGTCAGTCAGTCAGTCAGTAACAATATTATAAATTTTGAAATCCTGCCATTTTGAAATGGCACAATATTAAGGGCTCATTTTCTTACAGCGTCTTAAGCTACTAGAGATTAATCTGTGTTTTAAATTTCAAAAGTTTATCTTAAGAAGAAACAGAGATATATGGGTTAGAAAAAAGAGCGAATTGGTTCGTGTAAAGATACACTGGCATTGCTGTAACTTGGCCTGGCGCCCTACCGTGCGCTCAGATTTCATTGATTGAAATATTGAATTTATAAATATTCAATGCTTATTGAATTAGGAAAAAATAGAAGGGGACAAGGTCGAAGTATGAATACATTTTTAAAAGGGACTTCATCCTCCTTCATAGCATAACATTATATTGAATTCACTGTTAATTGTCCTACCCGGTTGGGATGGACTGGGCCAGTAAAAGCCGTCGTCCTCTTTTGATGAATTTAGAGAAGCAATTACTCTTTTTTTTAGATTATTAATGCGTGTCCATTGCATTTATTGATCTGTAGCCTATAGGTACCCATAGAAGATGGAACTAATTATCAATACAATGATCCCATTGTTGTGTTAGACAATTATTAGTAATCAGTTGTTTGAAATTATAACTTAAGAGTTTACTTACAATGTTCGTAAATGTGTGTTGTATTTTAACGATCCAATACTATCAAGTTTCCCTATAAAATTCATTGTTAAATCTAATTTGTTTAAAGATTCACATCCGTCCAAGTTTTCTATTTTTTCAATACAATTCAATGCCAAGTTTAAATATTCTAATTTCTTTAATTTGTTCAAATTTTCTGAAATCAAACATATTATAATTAGGAAGTATCAATATTCTATATGGGTTATTTATTTATTTATTATACATAGCTATACAGGCAATCGCCCTTTTTAAAAGATTATAATAAATGTTGTACATGCTTAAAGTAGGTAATTCTAAAAAATATATAAAATTATTTTAACAAAATTAATATTAATACAATGATTTTAGTGATTCTAAGGTCTTAAATCTAAATACACTACGAGGAAGTGAAAAAAATGTAATTTGATGGAGATTTGATTAATCAGAACAAAAGCTTTTGAAAAAAAAAAATAATTACCATTATTAAAGCTATAATTAGGCACTGTGAATAGATCTAAATTGTCAGTGTCTCTAGTTTCTACCTAGTATACGGAAACCAATTTCTGATAATAACTCGGGACATTCAACGAGGTTGTTCAAAAATCATAAACAAACATGATATCTGTTAATTTACATCTGGCACTCAGTGAGTCTAGGCTCAAGAAGTTTTCAACAACATTGACAGTATCTTTAGTTATCTGTACCTTTATTGGATACCTGCATGAGAAATTCTGTTAAGAAATTTATATTGAACATTGTCAAGTTCATTATTATATTTTTTAATTATTAGAGGACCAGATGAACCTAGATCTTACAAATTACTTGCATAAATATAATGTTTTTAACCAAATAGGGTTTTTGAACTCTTTTGTGTTTCTATTGATGAAACCTAGCATTTTATATGATTTGCTTATAATCATTATATGGGTTAACTGAACTGTTTAATCATTTTTGAAGTAAACACCTAAATAATTGAGTTTAATCTATCAAGAGAATAATTATTAATTTAATGAGAATATATTATTGGATTATTTGGAGCTGACAAAGGATATCAAACAATAGTGGACTCCTGGCTAGCAGTAAGTTTCTTATAATGTATGGATAGTAAATATACTATTACTATTAGGCCCAGGGCCCAAAATATTATCTTAATTTGCGCTTTCCCATATGTATTGCATATATTAGTCCCCATATGGTTTACAAACATAATCATATGTTATTCCACAGACCTGGAAAATGGTAATTTTCTGAAAAATTCCTTAAATAAAATCAGTTACACTACATACATTTTTTTTTTTGTGGTATCAAGGACCGGAGTGAGAACCGTGTTAGCATCACTTTCGCTCTACACTACATACAGAAAACATAAAACAAATATAAAAAATAGTTTTGAGGTCATTTTAATTCACTGCCCACGGGTCTGCCTATTACCAGAGTGTACAGACTACAGATACATAAAGTTATAAACACACTTATTTGTTTGGAATTACTTAATACAATTATTAATGAATGTAATTCAAATATAACTTTTTTATAAATAAGAAAACTGTGATGTATAAATTCATATTATACAAATAATATCAATTACAACATAGAGTAATATAAAAACATTGAATTAAATATGCATCAGGTTTTCAAAATGTATTATTGTAAGTTGTATAAAATAAACATTAACAAAAGTAAGATGTCCTAACAACGTGTCTTCACAATTAATGCTACTAATTCTAAAATTATTATTTTTCAGTCATTAGTTATTCACTGTAATATACCTACTAATATGTTTTTAATTATTCAAATAAATGAAACAAAAAATAACTTTTTTTAAAAAGATTTTAGACCCTTTATCTTTGGATTATTAATATATCATATGAATATACAATTGATTTTGTACAACATTCAATAAAATCTTTTTTTGATGTATAAACTTAAATTTAATGGTACATAAGTTTGCATTAGTTCAAAAAATATAACATGTATTTTGTATTCAGTACCTATATATACTATTTAGTTAATTTAACAATTAAATAAAATAAAAAAATAATTTCTTAATATTATTTTACTGTTAAAGAACACAACTGCGTTTTGATAAATGTATTATTTTACACATACTATAAATATATAAAAATATATTCAAGAAAATAAATTATACTTACAAATACCACAAAGAAGAATAGTTACTTATACAATCTTGTACTTAACTTAACACTATTAAATAATTAACATAAAGATAAATGTGGTACAATATTTGTTTTTGAAAATTAACAGTTAATTTGATTGAGGAGAATTGAACGAACATACACAAAACATAATATTTCGCCTTGAAAAAAACAGATGTATAACTGGTGAGTTCTTTGTACCAAATGCTCGAAGTAGGTACTTGGAACTATTATTCATAACGGTTGGGTTGTGCACATTCATATCATCTAACGAGAGATCTTCTAAAAGTTTTGAATAATCCCAGAGCATTATTTTACAATCATGAGAACCAGTTGCTAAAATAGTACTGTCTCTACTAAAGGTAATTGTATAAATAGGTCCTTTATGTCCAGTAAGCATAGCTACTAAATGCCCATGTGCAATGTCCCACAGAAGTACATTGCAATCATTGCCAGCTGATGCTAAAACTCGTCCCTCATTTGAAAAACACAATGTCAAAATTTCTCCTTTATGGCCAGTCATTAATCGTACTTGTTCTCCAGTAACACAGTCCCATAAACGTACAGTTCTGTCACTTGACCCAGTTGCAATATAATTTGAATTAGGATGAAACTGACAACAATCAACATCTGAAAAATGACCACTGAATAATCTTAATGACTGATAATTATCTGTTGCCCATAGTCTTGCAGTGCGGTCTCTACTAGAAGTTGCAAAATAATAACCATGTAAACTGAATTTGACATCAAATACAGGATGATAACTTCCTTTATATGCAACTACACATGACCATAATAGTAAACTCCAAAGTCTAATAGTACAATCTTCTGAACATGACAACAATAATGTTTTATCAGGGCTAAATGACACTTGATATACAGGGCCATAATGTCCGAGCAATGTACGTGTGGTTTCAGCTGATCTATCATCAAGTATTCTATGCATTACATCGTCTGATTCCAGATCAATATCCAACAGTTGATCTGCTGTTTTCATGGCACGTAGTTTTTGAGGTACTAAGCTCCATACACGTACTCGACTATTGGCCATTCCTACGGCCAACATTGTAGCATCATCACTGATTGTTGCACAATTCACAGCATTGGAACAATTCAATAATGTATAACAACAAATAGAAGGTAATGTTTCATGGTTTAATGTCACTCGCTTAGCAGAATCTAAAACTGCTTGAACCTTAATTTTTTTATCAATCTGAAAAATACAAACGTTTGAATAAAAAATTGTTATTATTGTATGTAGCAGAATTGGTGAGGATTACATAAGATTCCCATCAGTTTAATAATTTAAAATTTGGATGACACTACATGTCGATATTAAGTCATTATACTTCTACTACAAAATAAATTATTGTAGTAATTTTGATAATAAAATATTTAATGAACATTATTTATATTCATTAATAAAATTGAAATACAAAACTTGCCTATAAATAAACAAAATTATTTAATGTAAGTAAAAAAGAAGCTCATTTATACAAGAAAATTTAAAATCATCATAAGCATTTCCCCAATGTACCTATTTATTAAGTATAAATTTATAATAAACCTATAGTAATATTTTTTCATCTTGGATACTAAATAGTCAAGATTTTAAAGATATAAATGTGTATTAAATTATATATATTTTATTTGAAATGTTTCAAACGAACCCCAACATTAAAAAAAAAAAAATTAATTTAACATAAGTTCAGACCAGGTAATATTTATTTAAGTTCTACAAATTTGTCATTTATATATTTACCTCTCTCAATTGTGGTAGTGGCATTCTATCTAAAGGTGGAGCATTAGGATCAATTTTAGTTTTTTTAGATAATAAAGGATTAGACTTTGATTTCTTTTTTTTTGGTTTTTCACTCTCTTGTGTTTCTTCTTCATCTTCATCTAAGTTAACTGTCGCTGCTGCAGTTTGCAAATCTGGTTCTTTCAATAACCCATAATACACTCTTGATTTATTGTCTTGACGAGTTCCTTCCCCAATCATTCCTCCTGCCACCGCATCAATTTGTTGTTTGTTTCTAGCTATTCCTTCATATACATCAAAGAACAAATTTTCTTGGACAATATCTAGTAAGACGGTTTGTTTTTTTTCTTTCAAATGCCGTTTTAAAAGAGATAATGTATCCCTAGACATTCGAACAACAAATTCGTTGGATTTATAATTGCTTATCAGTGCATTATCGTCTAGTTCTTCTTTTTTTGTAATTATAGCCAAGTTTTGAATGTCAGCCTGATAGTAAGATTCTTGTCCGGGTCCAAATTTTTTCATAAACTGTAAAGCTTCAGCTTCATGTCGATTACAAACAAGGTCCAAATACATGTGTACAAATACTGGGTATAAAACACAGCCCAACTCATGTTTGTAAATATCTAATGATGTTTCAACAAATTTTGATAGAGTTATATAAGCATTCTCATAAACTGACGGATCTCCTTGAGATTTGAATATATTTAATGCATTATTAACATCGTGTTCTGAAGTATTATATGCAGAATCTGTCAAATTAGCTTCTTTTTTCAAAGTTTCAGCAGTAGAATTTAAATTATACTTTTTGAGAATTTTCAATGCAACACATAAACTAGTCTTTTTATCATCCAGTTCTTTGGGGACTTCATCGATCACTGGTTTGATATCTGGTTTTATATCTTCTTCCATTTTCTTAAACAATGTTATTAGTTGGTAAATTTATATTTAATTATAATGGTTACATTCACAAAACATAAAATCATAGAATAATTTAATATCAAATTATTCTATGATAAAATATAAATAATTATTTAAGCACTTTGTATTATATTTCTTAAAAGTAAGTTCAAACGTATAATTTTGATATTTTATCTCAAATTTAAATCACTTTTCAAAATTAATCAATAGAATAAGTGTTGAGTTTTAACGTAAGACGTAAGTCGGTTTTTGCTTCGGTCAATTTGAAAATTTTGACGAATGGTTTAAATAAAAATGAGCTTAAAAATGTGTAAACAAAATATTTTTTATGATAAGGATTTATACAGTGTTTACAGCGTAAGAACTAGAATATTCTTCATAGTATAGAGTTTGTACAGTGTAGCCGTTACACGTTACATGTTTTAAATTATTATACAAACTTGATTACATGATATTTTTATAATTATATGATATAATAGCATAGAACAATAGTCAATAATAGTGTATTACCATGAAAGCTTGAAAAAATATAATTTACTTTAACCTACCTAGTATAATCACTAGTTACACAATTGTTGAATTGTTCTATTAAATATTATGATCTTATAATATTCCACACTAGATGCGTAGAATTTTGGGGGTGGGGGGGTGAGCAAGGTAAGGATGAAGGGTGCTTTAGTACATTTTTTTTAGTTACATTTTTAGAATAAATTATTATTATGTATGTTGTATATTTGTATACCCAAAATATTAAAGCCTAAAAGCTATAGTCCTCCCTTCCACCATTTAAATTCATCACGTTATACCTATGTTCCAGAACACTTATAATATATGCATAGTAAATATTAAATAGTAATAGTTCGGCGTCCTTTCTCTAATATCTATGAACATAATGTTTAACTAATTAGTAACTAATAATTACTAGCTGTATAGTGTATAACACGACTTAATATAATAAAAATAAAAAATAAAAGCCAAATATAGCTCTAAGTAGCCAAATAGATGTATATTGGTTTCAGTATAAGCCATATGGTGTGTATCAGGTATCTCAGTTCATAGCACGATTTAAGATATATCTTAAATC
Source organism: Myzus persicae (assembly GCF_001856785.1). NCBI lineage: Eukaryota > Metazoa > Arthropoda > Insecta > Hemiptera > Aphididae > Myzus > Myzus persicae. The sequence goes on along the minus strand of NW_019102621.1, from coordinate 75,440 downwards.
GTGGTTCATAGCCAAAGTGCCGATGAACCTCGCTTTGAGAACTTATTCGATTGATATGGTCAATTTGCCTGTGACGGATTGGAATGAGGGGATATATAGCACTTAGGTATAGGTAGTAAGTATTATAGAAAGTACCAATTTTCGAACGTGGTTCCAACTATACTCCATAAACTTTCCTGAATCCTGATATCTTCGAGAACAGTTTGAAATTATCATAAAAAAACCGGTCGAGTAATTTTTGACCACTTATTTATTTTGAAATTGTCTATTATTGTCTATTATTTAAATGCAACTTATTTAGATACAAGTATGAAGTTTAATATGGTATATTAATATTATTTAAATTAACAATAACAATGAGTCTATACAAGATTCAATTTTAAGTTATAGTTAGATTTATAGGATAATTATTATGTAATTAGTTATTATAATAGTTACATCTTTACAAGTTACACCTACAAATAAATGTAATTTTAATACGTCGTGTAACTGATTGCCCAACCCTGTGTCCCTGTTTATTATTATACTGTTCATTATACTAACCTATTTTAAATATTAAATTTGATTGCAAAAGTAATATTTTTAAGTCTTTACACCAATGTTGTAAATTTTCTATTTTAGTAATATCTTCCTGGTGTAAAGATATTTCTTCTAAAGTGCCGATCTCACCTTCGTTGTGTTCAGAACGTTTCCTTATAAGTTCAATTGTAACTGGAAAAAATGTTTAAATAATATAGAATATTAAATAACCAATATAATATTATTATCTTTATTTAATGAGCTATTATCACAAAAGATATTTAAAAATTAAATGTGTAGAAACTTCTGTTATTAATTATCAGTGGCGGATTTAGAGGGGGTGCTTGGATGCTGAAGCCGGTGATACACGATTTCGAATGGTGCGGTTATTTTTAATGACACGATTGCGAACGTTTATAGTTCAACCTTCAACAATAGACCCCTGAAAATGACACGATTGTGGACACATGTTAGTATGTTACCAAATTTATAAACAATACTTCGATAATCTGGAAATGGAAATGTGGAAATTCTGAGTGTATTAAAATTGTGGTAGGTATGTTACAACTTACAAGTAATTTCTGTTAAATATTGCAGTAATAGCACACTCATTGTTATAGTATTATATAGTGTTTTTAGAAAACTATGGAAAACTGTGAAATTATTCTATCAGAACGTGTTAAAGAGTTAATTCTACACAAAACAAATAAATACAGATTTAGGCGACAGCGGAAAGATGGGATCATAAAATGGTTATGTGCAAATATTTAAACAGCACTAGACAAAAAATCTATCTGTGAATTTTCCGATGAGCATATCTACGCCAATACGCTAAGAACTGTGTACAAAAAATCGAACGACAGATATTAAGAGGACGTGATAGTGTGATACCTGCATGACCATTGACCAAAGCTGAAATGTTATATATATGCTCAAGATTTATATTCAAGTTCAGAATTAGTATTAAAAGTAGAAATAAATTTTTAGAATACGTAATGGAATAAAATAGAAACAAATGTTCCTTATACTGCTGTTTCGTATCACTTCCGCATTGTGAAGAATTTTTTCTCTTACAATTAGGTATATACAATAAAAAATTACATGGCTCAAATGCGCAATTATAATGACTAAGTCTAGGCTGAATGCCGAATGGCTTAGCTCTATTAAATGTTCATACAGACAAACATATAGCTATAGCTATTGACTTAGTTATGAATGAATATGCTAGAAAAAGGATGAAGAATGGCCAATCTAAATTATAAATGTAAACTATTTAAATTTTAAAATTCATACATTGTGTTATGTAATAATATGTACCTACCTTATTAACTTAAATTATCAGTGATGCTGGAAAAATATTATATATATACTTATGGTTTAGTTGAGCTGTTTTGGAATCAAATTACAACAAAATGACTAAAATTGTTATTCTTTGTGTTAATATGTGATTTCGTCTAAGTTTAAACTTAAAATCACTATAAAAAAGCTGTATTTATATTATTTAATTTTAGATTTATTTCTTAGCTATTAAATTAAAATTTTTATAAATTTGAACTACAAAATCATTTTTCAATTTGATAAATGTTGTCAACATTTTGACTTCAAATGCTTATATAGAAAAACAGTGCCAATATATTTTTTATATTTTTCAACTGCTATTGTAACAATATATAGTCTTGTATTAAATGTTCATACTTTTTAACCCAACCAATAAAATTGTATTGACATTTATAGAAAAAAAATGAAAATTGAAAATCTTCGTCAACAGCTTAAAACGAGTTAAAATTTTATCAAGTATATGAATAGATGAAATAAAAATATAGTGTACATTTCAAGTGTCTATTGCCATTTGTTTTTGAATTACAACAAAATAAGAAAATCCGCTATATGAGAAATCGAGTGAATATCCAATGTTATAAAAATGTCAACTTCGACGCTCATAAAAATTGAATTTGACTTTCTGGTAATAATTTTTTTTTTTTGATAAAGGTACATAAACTTATAAGAAATCTAGCATTAAATTTATAAATCTTATGTATGAAAATAATTTTTTTTATAAATCTCTAACTTAAATTAATTTGCAAATTTTCGTTATTTTAAACTATTTTGTCGAAATTTGATATTCAGACGCTCATAAAACATTGTTGTGTACTTACATTGAACTTTTTTTTAATTTTCACTAACAACAATTTAAGTTTTATATTTTCAAGTTTTTTACTGAGCTTACATTTTCTTATAGACGTTAATCGAAAAAATCTAATAATAATTGAAAATTTCATATGCCTATAAGTTGTTGTCATATAGGAGCTAGAAACATTTAACATATACTATTATATTTTATAGTAAAATTTTTTGACAAATTTCGCAAAATTAATAATCAATGTTTATATCGCATTTGTGTTGTACCAACAAGATGTATTATTATTATTATTTTTTTTTATCTTTGTCACTCATCCCCCCAAATAATCTGTGTTCCGAATCCGTGCCTGAGCAGAGCAGTACCACTTGCCCACTAATCACTTTTTTAACACACCTTCAACCTATGAATGCCGTATTTCCTACAATTACCAATATTGGTTAATGGTTGCAGTAAAGTTTTAAGCCAATACATCTTGACTTGAGTTTGATAGTTGATTATATTATAATTTATAATGTTACATATTATTTACATTATTTTATTAATATTAACTTGTATACTGTATATTGCAGTATAGGTTCTTATAAAGTTATAAACCGACGTAATATCGTTATAGAAGAAAATAATATTTTGTATTTTTCTCCTTGGATATTTGTATCGAGTAACTACCATTTTAAATGTACAATAATTATGTTATAATATGTACCTACAACTTACTACCTTGCTACCTACTTATTGTTTTTTTAATGATTTTATTTGGATAACTACGAATTACGACAATCCATTAGTATGATAATAATATATTATACTCACTATTGGCCATAACTGTGTAATACTCGTTCTAGGTTCATAAAAAACAAACTATTTTATCGATCGCTGTAACTTGTAATAGACAATAGTTTCACAACTCAATAGCCATTTTTTTATACTCTTATATAAATAATTACGAGTCGTTGCTATGGAGCAGTAGCTTGCTACTTTCGGGATTCTAAATGTTCTAATTCACCTACCAGGGTAATGGTTACGTTTTCATTCATACTCGGTAATACAATATACCATCGTCTTGTAAAACCTAACCATAGACACACAAATATATGCCACAGAATAGAGCCTTTTGATTATGTATGATACCTATATAGATGCCACAGACGTCCTTATGTTACCCATTAGGTACATATATGGTATATATATATATATATTATTATGTAGTTATACATCTACTGCACGAAACCACAAACGTTTGTTGTGGTGGCATAGAATAATATGTATATTTTTTAATTTTTAATTTATTATAATTATATGTTTCAGCATATTGTGCATGCTATTACAAGTTTGTAGATTACAGTTTAGTTACAGTTTAATGAATTTCGATTTATACAAATAGAATATGGAATGGGGATTGTAGATCATTTTAATGAGGTTTGTGGATACGAGATTTAATGTTGGAAGTAATGACTGTTATGGGTATACGTATATTGTTGCGAGTTTGCTTAAAAGTACAGTTATTAGAGAAATTAATAGATTTCATGTTTTGTGTCCGTTCAAGATGTTTAACGTAATAATATAATAAATATAGTTATATAGAAGCAGGTTATATAGATTATAGAAACTAGAAAGTATAGGTCTTTGGGTGGTAGACAATAGGCGGTGGTCTCAACCTCAATTGAGCTTAAGCTCAACGTGACGTCTTAAACGAAAACGTTTAAGCGACTTTTCCATGACAATTCTAGAGTTCTTTCGACGTTATTGTCAAAATATTATGACTTTTTCATTGAGCATATTTATGCTGTACTCTATGGTAATGAACAAGATTTAAGATAGTATGATTTCCCAACGAATCTTGAGAAGTTTCTACCGAAATGAATCTCTACCACGGCCACGGACTAAGATAGTAAGATATAATGGACTAGTATCGGTTCTGTGGTTCTGTCTATACGCAACACGGTCTTAGAAGATATTAGCCGCGACTACGACCATAAAACGACCGTGAAAAATAATAATATTAAATAATAATTGTTTAGTAATAAATTCGAGCTAGGCACGGTCTTAGAATAGAGCTAGGTTAGCCAGGTTAGGTAAGGTTATGATAGTGATAATAACTGTTTATACTAGCTTTATGGACAACTTTAATAATGCTTTATGGGAAGAACGAATTATGGAATAGTAACAAATCCATGAAGTATAAATCACATTGTTTTTACGGTATAAGTAATATCCACGATTTATAAAATCTGAAAACGTGATTGGTTATACCCTTTTGACAAGTGGTTTTTGACAGTATTTGATAGGAATTAAAAAAAAAGTTGTCCACGTTATTTTGCGGGATTCAAGGTTGGCAACCATGTGCGCTACACGTACACACACTGTTGTTCTGACGCGGCTGGAAGGGATCGTATGACTGAAAGAGTAAGAGGGAGGGTGGGGTGTCATAGTCATTATTCCCGTGGACGGCGGCTCTGTGCAACGTGTCATGGCGACCGCTGGTGCTCTGTGGTGGGGGGTTTAGCGCTGTGTACCGTGGCCCGACGGTCCGTCGAACTGTTCCGCGCACCTTCCTTTCTGTTGCAACGTCGGCTCCCGACACTCGTGCAACACAATTTAATTTTTCTGAGCAGATTTCATCCGAAAACATCTCAAAATGGTGAGTATTGATTGCTTTTGTTGACACGCTACCGTTAAATGCAGTTTAATACCCGTTAGTATCTCCATCGTCCGTTCTGTTCCGTTTTTTATTTTTGGTTGTGCCGAGCATTCGGTGTCGTCGGCGCCCACCGAGGATGACGTGGTGGCGGCGGCGGCGGGTCGTCGCGGAACACCCCATGTCCGGTTGGGGTTTTCGGCGTGGCGTAGAACGTTGGAGCTATAAAAAAATGCCGTCGATCCCTGTCACGGCCTCGATTTTTTGCGGTCATGATTTCGTTTTTCGAAAATCGCGCGGGACGTGGCGCTTGAAATCTTTATTTTTTAATCTCAGGTTAGTCGCCGTTGCCGAGTATGTCCTCTGCCATACCCTATTTTTTTTCATGATTTTCTAAGACCTTTAATGTGACTTGTACCCTTAACCTACAATTTGTTCAAGTGCTTTGTCGTCTCGTCGGTTTATGGTTCCGACCACGTCGCGTTGGGCCTATCATATGTATATTAATATGTTCTATGACATCGATAATATGATGTCGCCTACGCTGTGGCTCGGAGATCGATGTCCAAATGTTTTTTCATGGTATTGGGTCTTAAGACAGCCGGTAATACCGATGATTGCACCTAACTCGACACCTTGTTTACCTATTGGTATGCTATTTTGACACGGTTCGCATAACATTGTAGGCGATAGCCAATATTTTTATTTACCTGAATGGGATACAGAAATTCATCAACTAGCCTTAATTTTAAATTATAATAATGAAACCAAATTTAGTAACAATAACAATTTTTACGAAGCGGCGAATAGTTTATATTTGTTGGTACGCACTGTCAATTATATTTTCCTACAATCTAGTATGTACCTATATTCTATTTTAATCCCATTTATGTGATTATATTATAGAATACACCTTTTAAAACTTAATTTTATTTTCTAATTTACAAAAATGTCTATTTTCCATTATGGTACATTAAATTGTAAATAACGAAGTGAACATAAAAATATTGCATACAATGATTTAATTGATGCAAATACTTTCAATGATTTGTGAATGATGACACTTTTTTCTTACCTGAATTTTGTGGAGGGAAAATCTGATTTAATGAGTCTGACAAAATCAATTGAACTGGAAAATTTCAAATATGTTAGTATTTGTATGTAGCATATTTGGCAATTAAAAGAATGATGACAAATTTACTATCCTGACATTCTATGGAGGGAAATACTGATTTAATGAGTCTGACTAAAAAGTAGCAGTGTTTTTCTTCTGTAATTGATAAGTTGTACACATTTGTTAAATTCCTTAATGCATTTTAGGTGAACTTCACGGTAGACGAGATCCGTAAGATGATGGACAAGAAGAAGAATATTCGGAACATGTCTGTCATCGCCCATGTGGATCATGGAAAATCAACTTTAACTGACTCTTTGGTATCCAAAGCTGGTATTATAGCTAATGCCAAAGCTGGAGACATGCGTTTCACTGACACTCGTAAAGATGAACAAGATCGTTGCATTACAATCAAGTCCACTGCCATCTCTATGTACTTTGAACTCGGAGAAAAAGATTTAGTCTTCATTAAGAACGCTGACCAACGTGATCCTGATGTAAATGGTTTCTTAATTAACTTGATTGATTCCCCTGGTCACGTTGATTTCTCCAGTGAAGTTACTGCTGCCCTCCGTGTTACTGATGGAGCCCTGGTTGTTGTTGACTGTGTATCTGGTATAAACTAATTTTTTTTTTTTAATAACATTATATTGTTCCTTTACTATATGTTTCTCTAATATTTAATTATTTAATTTAAGGTGTGTGTGTACAAACTGAAACTGTATTGCGCCAAGCCATAGCTGAAAGAATCAAGCCAATTTTGTTCATGAACAAAATGGACCGTGCTTTATTAGAATTGCAATTGGAATCTGAAGATTTGTACCAAACTTTCCAACGTATTGTTGAAAATGTTAACATCATTATTGCTACATACTCTGATGACAGTGGTCCCATGGGTGAAGTTCAGGTAATATATAATTTTTTAGTACCTATCTATTAGTATTAAACCATATATATCAATAAAATCTTTGTGATGATGACAATTTAAAGCTGTTGATAAGTTATACTTATATGAAACTTCATTACCCTTCTCCACGTCTGAAAGATTCAAATTGTTTTAATTTTGAATGTTAAATTATTTGTATAAATTAATGACTACATTGACGATTATGAGTGTCTGAAATTCTTCCCAGTCATTTAGAGCAGGGATTCTCAAACTTATAAATACTACAAATGTTTTTGGGTAGCCTCCCTTCTTAATTACTAAACTGAAATATGTATAAAACAATTTAAAGACAATGAATTTTTTCCTCTATTTTAATTTAATGGTTTGTTATCCCCAAGAGGTGTGCGTATCAACGTTTGAGAATCCCTGATTTAGAGGATGCTTCCCACGTGTGAGTTATCTTAGTCTTACGTAACATCACATTAAATTTGAATTCAGGAGAACCAATTTTGTGTTAGCTCTATGTTGGAGTAAATTTACTTATTGTGAAACTAAATGGTAGAATATTATCTGCTTAAGTGTGCTTATACTTTGATATTTTAGTTACTAAACTAGGTACATAATTTTTATTTTTTAGTATTTCACATACCTCCCTTATGTTGTTTCAAATTAAAATAATTAAAGAATCCAATGCTTAAGAACAGATAAAGTTTGATAAAAGGTGATAGACACTGAGATATTAAGGTTAATTACTCTAAAATGGTTTGACTGAATTCTGATTAGGTATGTTTTACAATTCTAAGGAGAAACAACGCATTTGCAAAAGCAAAGTCCTAAGCTTAAAGACTGGAAAATTAAGGATGAAACTAAATTATTTTGTCTTTGAGGACTTCCCATGTATAAATTTTCTGTTGTAACTTAAATTCCTCGAGAATTGTAATCAATATTCTGTATATAAGGTCTTCAAAAAGTGGTAAGTATTGTGTTGGCCTCATGCTATCCTGCTATATCTGTCTCAAAATCAAGAAAATCCTATATAGGTACTTAAATATAAATAACCTAATGCTATCGTTAGTCTCAATCTTTGTGATGATAACAATTTAAAGCTGTTGATAAGTCAAGCTTACATGAAACTTTATTACCCTTCTCCACGTCTGAAAGATTGAGTTATCACATTTGCTATTTGATGTTAATTTGAAGTATTAAGTATTTGATTACATCTTTCAGGTTGACCCTAGCAAGGGAAGTGTTGGTTTCGGATCAGGTCTTCACGGTTGGGCTTTCACTTTGAAACAGTTCGCTGAAATGTATGCTGAAAAATTCAAGATTGATGTTGTGAAGCTTATGAACAGGTATAATTAAATTTAAATTAAAAAAAAAAATGTATTAACTTCTTTATTATTCTGATAGATTGTGGGGAGAAAATTTCTTCAATGCCAAAACAAAGAAATGGGCTAAGCTTAAGGATGACAATAACCAACGTTCTTTCTGCATGTACATTTTGGATCCCATTTACAAGGTATGTACTCATGTTTTATAGTTGAGTTGAAAGTTGAAATATATTCATTATCATTTGAATATTATAACTTTAAATTTGAAATGCTTACAATTTTGGCTCTCATATTTAAGAATTATTGTTAAGTATTTATTTTATTTAAACTTATGATGATGTTCTTTGCACACCAATGCTCCTGATATTATCATATGAGGATATCTTAAGAACGGCCGACTGAAGTTATTATTATTAAGATCAATGTAAATTATGAACATAATTCACTATTAATTAGTTAATCATTTTTCAATAAATTCATTCTATGATGATGTTCTTTGCACACCAATGCTCCTGATATTGCACTGTGACGATATCTTAAGAACGGCCGTCTGAGACTATAATAAAGAGACCTTTATAATCTTGAACAAATTCCTCCAGTTACAATCTTAAGTTTTACTATGGCACTTCATATTACCTTTACTACTCAACAAGCAAAGAATATGATTTCTATTAATAGTTTCTTATGTATTGTGTTTATCTATGATGATGTTCTTTGCACACCAATGCCCCTGATATTGCTTAGTGACGATATCTTAAGAACGGCCGTCTGAGATAAGTAATATGACCTATAACAAACTTAAAAACATTGGCCATGTTTTAATTTTTAATTGAGTTATGAGAATTAACATACAAAATCAGAAATGTTTATTAAAAAGTTTGAAAACTATTATTAACACCCACTCGGATTGGTTCTACTGACTGCAAATATTCTTTGTTGCATATATTTTATTAGAGAACGCAGTGGGATATACCACTTATGAAATATTTTCAAAAGAGTCCTAACACTGACAATGAGTCAATGTCAAAGGTCTAGCTGAACAAGAAAAAATGTATTCACAGGGTTTGCCCCTAAAAGGTAGTCTGATCAAAGCATTCAAATTTCACGTTTGGCTTAAATTTACATTTACAATTCTATTTATTATATAAGTACCATGTTCATTAGATCCAAATGTCTATACATTTAGTGCTTGTTCAATGTATATATGACAAATATCAATATGGTAGATAAATCCCAACATTCTAACTGAATATTGTCCTAATTGGTTTAGTTAATTTGAGTTCTACTGCACATACAAGTTTTTATAAATGTTCTGTTACTGCTTAATGCTTATTATTGATTATGACACAATGAACAACCTACTAAATTTTTTATTACTGAATGACAAATTAAAAATTTTCTAAGATATGTTGTTTTTACCCGTGATAATGTTCTTAGCACACCAATGCTCCTGATATTGAATCATGACGATATCTTAAGAACGGCCGTCTGAGGCATTAATAATTAATTTAAATCAACTTTTTATTTTTAAAATGTTTATTGATTACTGATATTTTTATATTAAGGCTTTGAAAATAAATAACTGAACTTCGTTAACACTTGATTTTGACCAGTATGTAGGTACTAATAAGTTTTTTGAACATATTAAATTCAAATATTTTTACCTGTGATGATGTTCTTTGCACACCAATGCTCCTGATTTTGAATCATGACGATATCTTAAGAACGGCCGTCTGAGATGTATATAATTTAATTTGAATTCACTATTATCCTAGGAGAAATTGTAATTTAAAAATAGTTGGTTGGTAAATTTGTTGAACAAACTTATGATGATTAATTATCACAGACCTGTTCTGAGCTCATATTGAAGACAAATAAATATAAAGCTAACTGATGGTTTGTTTGTGTGCTGTTAATATTATTTAATAATACTATTTATTTGATAATAAAAAAATGAGTTTACCGCTTTATTAATCAAATTACTACTGTATAACCTTGTAATGTAGAACAAAATTTATTTTAGTAGCTAAATTATATTAGCCTATCACTTAAATTTAAACTTCATTGAAGAGATTTTTTCACAAACCAATGATGATTAATTTTCACAGACCTGTTCTGAGTAATTATTGAAGAAAGTTAATTTTTTAAATAACTGATGGTTTATGTAAATATTATGCATGCTACAATATTCAATATTGTAGTTACATTTTTTGTTGGCATATATAATTAATTTAATTATTTATGTTAAAAGGTGTTCAACTCAATCATGAACTACAAGAAAGAAGAAGCTACTGATCTTTTGAAGAAGCTTGGAATTGAATTGAAACACGAAGATCAAGATAAAGACGGAAAAGCATTGTTGAAGGTAAATATGTGTTATGTATATTGGGCTTTTCACTGCTTCATTATTTATACACTAAAATAGTGCTAGTGTTTTCTAAAGTTGAATGGGTAAATAATATAAAATACAAAAGCATAATAATTTAAACAATTATAATAAAAGTTGAAATCTTCACAAAATAGATTTATTAGGTTTTTGTTACTCATTCTCCACTCATTACTTCTCCGCTTCTTTTTGGCTGTCATTCATATTCGTATATATATATATGACAGACAAAAATTCAACCAATCAGAAGTACAACATGGGTTGATGGTGCCTATAAAATTTTTTTACATATTATTCTACACCAATCTATTTTGTCATAGTTAAATTAATAAATCAATGTATTATTTTCCAATGATGATAAGAATTTATACAGATAACAATCACTGTTGATATTCATTCATATTAACCCTTCTCCATCTGAGTTACACATTTTTTTTTAATCTTGCCATTTATTTTAAAATTAAACTTCTGGTAAAGTATTTTATTGTATTATTAACAGTATGTCCTATAACTATGATGATAGAAATTTATTCTGACAAGAATGTATATGTTGATACTCATATTAACCCTTTTCCATCTGAGTTACAATTTATATATTTTTAATCTTCCCAACTAGTCTTATTAGCATGGAGGCAATTTATATTAAAATTAAATTTGTGTGGAAGTATTTCATTATATTATTAATAATACATCCTATAACAATGATGATAGAAATTTATTCTGATAAGAATATATATGTTGATATTCATATTAACCCTTCTCCATCTGAGTTACTAAGGTGTAATATATATAATGTATTGTGCCATGTACTTCTTCATTGTCAATATCATGAGCATCTATTAAAATAAGTAAAGTATGATTATTATATGAATTTTTCATTTCACAATGATGATAGAAATTTATTCTGACAAGAATATATATGTTGATATTCATATTAACCCTTCTCCATCTGAGTTACTAAGGTGAAAAATATAATGTATTGTGCTATGTACTTATTCATCATCTAATATGCTACACATCTATGAAATAAAAGAAAAGTATGATTTATTCTACACATTTTTCATTATTCTTATATGAATCCATATAAATTTGTGAATATTCATATTTAATCTCTTCATAGTGAGTTCAGTTTATGAATTTCAATACTTATCTAGATTTTACAAAAGCTAGAATTAATAATGAATTATTTATAATTGTATTACTTTTAGGTTGTAATGCGTACCTGGTTGCCTGCCGGTGAAGCTTTACTTCAAATGATAGCCATCCATTTGCCTTCTCCTGTTGTTGCCCAGAAATATCGTATGGAAATGTTGTACGAAGGACCTCATGATGATGAAGCTGCCCTTGGTGTTAAGGTTTGTATAATTAATATTGTATATTATGTTTAACAAAATACAATAGTGTAACAAAAATAATAATATATTATTGTTATAGAACTGTGATCCAGATGCGCCACTTATGATGTACATTTCCAAAATGGTGCCAACAACTGACAAAGGACGTTTTTATGCTTTTGGGCGTGTTTTCTCTGGAAGGGTATGATCCAATATACTTCCCTAATTTTAATAGATGATAGTAATAATAACTTTACATTTTAGGTCGCTACTGGCATGAAAGCTCGTATTATGGGACCAAACTATACTCCAGGCAAGAAAGAAGATTTGTATGAAAAGGCTATCCAAAGAACAATTTTGATGATGGGACGTTACACTGAAGCTATTGAAGATGTTCCCTGTGGTATGTACCTTGATACTTAATTTTAGTTAAACCATAGATAGGAAATCATATTTTTTATTGTATTGTGGAAGAAGGTGTGAAATGAGTATCTACTCACTCTTGACACCATATGTGCCACTAGTCAGTCCAGTCCAAATAATGAGTAGTAAATTTTACCATTTGTGTTGCTTGCTTATCTAAAATGTTTGAATATTTCATTAGGTAACATTTGTGGGTTGGTTGGTGTTGACCAGTTTTTGGTTAAAACTGGAACAATTACAACCTTCAAAGATGCTCACAACATGAAAGTCATGAAGTTCAGTGTATCCCCTGTTGTACGTGTTGCTGTAGAGCCCAAGAACCCAGCAGATTTACCTAAATTGGTAGAAGGTCTTAAACGTTTAGCCAAGTCTGATCCTATGGTTCAGTGTATTATTGAAGAATCAGGTGAACACATTGTTGCTGGTGCCGGTGAATTGCATTTGGAAATTTGTTTGAAGGACTTGGAAGAAGATCATGCTTGTATTCCAATCAAGAAGTCTGACCCTGTGGTAACATACAGAGAAACTGTCAATGAAGAGTCTGAAATCATGTGTTTGTCAAAATCTCCCAACAAACATAACAGGTTGTTCATGAAATGTCAACCATTCCCCGATGGTTTGGCTGAAGACATTGAAGGCGTAAGTTCAATTTTTTTTTTCAAGTTAATATCTTGAATTAAATTATATGCCTAAATCTAGGGTCAAGTCAACCCAAGAGATGAATTCAAAGCCCGTGCCCGTTACTTGGGTGAAAAATACGAATATGATGTTACTGAAGCTCGTAAAATCTGGGCTTTTGGACCTGATGGAACAGGACCCAATTTGTTGATAGATTGTACCAAGGGAGTACAATATCTTAATGAAATTAAGGATTCAGTTGTTGCTGGATTCCAATGGGCAACCAAAGAGGTAATATATTTAGTTAATATCAATCTTTGTTTTGACAACTTTGCAATGATGATACAAGTATTATTCTTTCGCGGTTTCCACCAGAGGTTAATTCTTATGATGGTTGAAAGTGTCTGAGCAAATTGTTTCATTTTCTAAAATATATCAGTAATTTTAATTGCTCTTGAAGAGCATGTTTGTCATAGAGATAGCTCTTAAAAGGGTCGTTAACCCCCAATAAGTTTGAAAGGTCTTCAACGTTTGACCGCTTGATTTGTGCTGTTAAGCAGCAATTGTGAAAAGAACACTGTGATATCAAATATCAGTGATTCTTTTAGATAAGGAGTTAGGAGACTGAGAGAAGTACCCCCTCCCCCCTCAAAACATCATAGTAGCATTGTACGAAAAATGTTATATCTAGCGATTGAATCAGACAGCATTTTGCTTTCAATGGTGGTCAAAAGCGTGTGCTTATTAAATTATAAGTTAAGAATAAACTGGTAATTTTATTGTTTAATAATACAAGGTTGAAAATACTTAACATGTGTTATATATTACATTTTTCAATGATGATACTATTGTTATATCTTTCGCGGTTTCCACCAGAGAGATTTCTATCTTGTAATGATGGTTGAAAGTGTCTGAGTAATTTAATCCTATATATTGATTGATACATTAAACATATTTCAATGATGATACTATTGTTATATCTTTCGCGGTTTCCACCAGAGAGATTTATCTTGTAATGATGGTTGAAAGTGTCTGAGTAATTTAATCCTATAATAATTGATTGATACATTAAACATATTTCAATGATGATACTATTGTTATATCTTTCGCGGTTTCCACCAGAGAGATTTGTCTTTTTATGATGGTTGAAAGTGTCTGAGTAATTAAAATAAATTTATTGTTTGCTATTTTGCTATTGATTGATTAATTTCTGCTATGATGATATCTATGTTATATCTTTCGCGGTTTCCACCAGAGAGATTCGTCTTGTTATGATGGTTGAAAGTGTCTGAGTAATATAATCTTTATATATTAAATGTTCAGCTTTAGGTGTACTAGGGTTTATATTTTTTTTATGTCCGTTTATATTGTATGTATTGAATTAATGTGTACTCTTGTATTTATAGGGAGTGTTGGCAGAAGAAAACATGCGTGCCGTTAGATTCAATATTTATGATGTTACATTACACGCTGATGCTATCCACAGAGGAGGTGGTCAAATCATTCCAACTGCTCGTCGTTGTATGTACGCTTCGATTTTAGCTGCTCACCCCAGAATCATGGAACCTGTGTACTTGTGTGAAATTCAGGTATGTGCCAGCTTATGTAAATGTTTTTATATAGCTTGTAAGTAACAACTAATTAAGCTCAACAATTTTAGAATGTATAACATTAATCGTATTGTAATAAGTGTTCTTTAAAAATTAACCATATCATTGTTTTTAGTGCCCTGAAGTTGCAGTAGGAGGTATTTACAGTGTTTTGAACAGACGTAGAGGACACGTTTTTGAAGAGAGTCAAGTTGTCGGTACACCCATGTTTGTCGTTAAAGCATACTTGCCCGTCAATGAATCCTTTGGTAAGATAATTTTTTTTCTTCATTGTTTAGGTTTTGTTTTATTTTATTTCAATTTGCCTCTCATGTTAGTTATATTGTGTTTTGTGTTTTGTGTAGTAAGTAAAAGACTGTCTTAGCAAAATAAACAAACATATTTATGATATGAGTATTAAATACCACAATTTGCCTCTTTTACTTTGAATGGATAAAGTAATAGACTTTCCTTTAGTGGTAAATTAAAATTAGGTAAATGTCGCTATGTTCTTCAGGTTTTTATCTGATGTAATACAAACATATTACTACATTACTATTTTATAAACCAGAGCCTAATAGTACCACAATTTGCCTCTTTTACTTTGAATGTATAAAGTAATAGACTTTCCTTTAGTGGTAAATTAAAATTAGGTTTATGTCGCTATATTCGTCAGATTTCTATCTGATGCAATACACTCATATTACTATAGTTTCAAATAAATAAATATATATTAAAATACCTTCCAGCATAAATGAATCACTCTGTAGTTAGCGGGCGGGTTTTTATTCGTTCGTGAATGGGGACAGTGTTGAATGTGCATATGGAAGAAAATAAATATTATATCATTTCATCAGAACGCTGTCGCAGAACCTCTATCCTTATGTTTGATGACGATTTAAGCTATGATGAACTGAAACAATTTATGATCTTATAAAAATTCATCAAAATTTAAATTATTAACATATTTATTTAATTGGACATTTTTTTTTTTTGCAGGATTCACAGCTGACTTGCGTAGTAACACCGGAGGACAAGCTTTCCCACAGTGTGTATTTGATCATTGGCAAGTATTCCCAGGTGACCCATGTGAAACTGGATCAAAACCATATGTTGTTGTTATGGTAAGATTTATATTTTAAATGCCAATACATTTTATTAACTGTTGTTTATTTGTTTTTAGGACACACGTAAACGTAAAGGTCTTAAGGATGGACTACCAGACATCAATTCATACCTTGATAAATTGTAAACATGATATTAACTTTAAAATCGCCGCATTTTTTTTTATTATTATTTTATTGTTAAACGCAATAGTATGGAAGACTTGATGTTATTTCCTGATAAATAATATTTTCGTCTTAAATTTGAACAATACTTGTTTTATGCTATTAAAACAAAATTTTATTTTCTATAAGACTAAACTATTCTAAAAGAACTGATGAATTATGGTCAAGTTTTTCTCTTTCCAAATGTATGGCAGTGTCTGAGTTTATATGATTGATTTCCATTTTCAAAAC
Source organism: Myzus persicae (assembly GCF_001856785.1). Taxonomy (NCBI): domain Eukaryota; kingdom Metazoa; phylum Arthropoda; class Insecta; order Hemiptera; family Aphididae; genus Myzus; species Myzus persicae. The sequence goes on along the minus strand of NW_019102621.1, from coordinate 58,945 downwards.
AAAAATCTATTGATCATTTACTGATAATATTGTGTCTCGTCAATAAAGCGTTTGGTGTAACGCTGTGCATGTCACTAAAATACCTTATAATAAAAACATAATGTGAAAATGAATTTTTTTGTTGTTCAACTTTGCTTCTAATAACTTTTTTTAATTTACAGCCTAAAATCATAAAATATTGTAATATTTAAATGCTATTTCAATACTACTGGTTCGAAGTTGATGATAATGGACTAGATATCTTATATAATACATTATATATATGTATTGTCATAGAATGTAACTAAGATAATTCCAAATATTTATCCCAATTTAGAAATAATATTCATTGATTAATACCATTTTTGTTAATTAAAAAAAAAATGTTTATCTGGGGTGGCCAGAGAGAAGAGACTTGCTAGCCACCATATATATTAATAAATGTGGAAGAGCCAAAATGGAAAGAAGGTGCTCATATATTATATATATAATTAGTAAATAATATATATGTATATATTCGTATATACAATATATATGATTATTGTAAATAAGATAAAGTATCAAATTTAATTAAACGTACAATCAATATAAACACGCAATAGATAATAAAATAATTAAAAATTATGTTAAGAACACTATATTTTTGCTAAATTTTTTTCTACGCATTGTAATTTAATAAAATATACTTTTTCTAATACATAAATTCATATTAAAAATGTTACCATAAGATGCGCGAGCCTCAAGATTCTATGTCAAGAGCCCCATGCGTCTCATGAAACCACGGTTTGGCCAATCCTGATATATTATATAATACTAATCATTTTTGATTTTTCTGAAAATATAATTTTTTTTATTAATTTACCGCGATCATTTTTATGTAAAATGATATTAAAAAATCACTATGCCCGACGATGGATATAATAATTATTGATGATTTGCGTGCCTCAAATTAAATGTGACTGGTACTTATTTTTAGGTTGGTTCTTAAACTTGTTCTATAATTCCTTGAAAATATAAGATCTAGGGTCAACACCCAGTAAGGTAAACTGACTAAAGATAAGAAGTTAGTAATAACACTGGTGAAAATAATATATATCTAATTTTTATAAAATAAATAAAAAAAGACATTGATTAAATGGTACATTAATGATTTCATAATGTATGATAGTTTGACGATTACTACTCGCTAAAGTAATATGCACTGGTAATATTGCAAATTATATTCATATTGCGTTAGATTAATAACTACTAAGGGAAAGGTAAATAACATTGTTCTATACTAAACCTTTCTAAAACCAATATGGTCTTCAATTTTATTGTGAGATGCTACAAACAATTCTAATGCAAATAAAGTATCAATACATGTTCAATGCCAAGTTGTAATACCTGCTTTGCACACCATTCAAACCCACTGATGCGTGCCTTCAACTATATAATTTTGTGAAGCAATAAATATTGAAAAAAAAATTTCAGTTACGGGGAAAATATAGGAATAATGGTTAGGTTTTTGAGTTTTGGGCAGTAGAACAATATCTATACTCTATCCTAAATAAATGGAAAAATATTTGACCAAAACGCCTCCAGCTCCGCGCTGGTGTGTCACTCGATTTTCCGGTGGCAAGCGCTGTTTTCGACGATGCAGTTTTATCTTGTATACAATGTGGTTGAGTTGATACCACACTTCGCGTATTTAATACCATTGTTATTAATGTTATTATAACCTTCAGTGTACACGGCGGGTATCGTTGGGTGCCGAGAGATGTTGCGAATAACGGCGATTCTTTTTTCGCGAGTTCTTCCAGATTTATGGAATAGAGTATAGTTTCTGCATTTAGTATTAATGTAATTACATTTTTGTTTTAATTGTGGATTTGTCTTTCTATGGCAATAAACATAGGGCTTCAAAATTGGTTGGACCTAAATTGAGTTCTGCCTAGTCCAAAAAACATTATGTTATAAGTGCTACTGGTTAATTAATATTTATTACCAAGTAATAGTAATTACCTTTTAAGTTCATATTATGCATTATGCTCTAAAAGTATTTATGCTTATTATAAATAAATAAATATAATTAGTATATTTGACCCAAATAATCAACTTGTACAGTCTTGTATAACTTGCGTCTAAAAACAATATCCAAAAAACTGTTTAATTTCTTAAGAAATGACAGATTTGAGAACGGCCTTTAAAGATAAAGACCGATGGGTCTTAGATCAGGGGTGGACTATTATTGAAAAAAAATCGGCCCTCTACTATTACAACCTACACTTATTATAGACTTCGGTACTTCATTTTTGAATTTCAGTTGTTCACTAACTACTATAATAAATGAATAAATAGGTGATAAATATTTTTAAAATTAAAATTTATTTGAGCTAATATTAATTATTTATTGTTTATATTGTACTTTAAATCCTAAATCATAGATGACATCTAGATTAGAATGCCCCCAAAAAGTATTTTAACCGCAATAATGTCCTTAGAAATGACCAAAAAATTGTTATAACAATTTTTGAGTAAACAATATGAACTTATTATCGATATAAACGCGATTACGATGTAACACCGACTAACCAATTAGTTGTTAGTGACTAGTTTATAAAATCATAAATAGTACAATTAACATATGATTAATGGTCGCAGCAAAATTTTTGAAATTCCTAATTAAATTTAATCTAGAATATAAAAATGTACCTAAGTCATGTATAAATTTGTACTAAGAATTAACAAAAATTACTTAAAAATTGTAAAAATTATTGCTCAAAAAACACTAAAACTGATTAAAATGCAAATTAAAAGTTAAATAGTTTTAAATTCTTTGATGTACGACAGGTTCCCAAACTTTTTATTGTACGACCCATTTTGAAAATTTTTTAAAATATGGGCGACCCACAATATCAATGAATGACCTTTTTTTTTACCATACAACAGAAAATTAAACTATTTTATTAAATTTTATGTAATTACGAAAAAAAAGTAAAATAAGTATAATATTTAGTATTTGACACCGCCGCTGGTAAACTCGTAATTGTCACACTCACAGATGAGGATTGGCGATAAAACTGAATTTGAACTTTGAACATCAACGAAAGGTAATAGATGATTATATTTTTGTATTATTTAAAAAAATAGCTCGACCCATAGTTTGGGAACCTCTGATGTACGAGTATGAAAGGGATTTTGTACCTGCAAAGCATTGGCGGGAACTTCCCAAAAAATAATGCATTTTGCAGACCCTATATAGTTATAGGTAACTTATAATTTATAAACATTGAATGTTGAGTTGAGTGGAGTGGAGTGAAGTGGATTATGTCGGTCTACTACAAAGGAGTTCTAAGTATAAGAGGTCCTAAAAAAATCGTCAACAATAATGATTTAGCAGGTGGATTATTTTGTACCAGCCCGGGATACATTCGATGACACCGGCGCATCTGTGCAATTATGGCCCAGTCCGCCCCTGTCTTACATACTCGAAGGTCGTGGGTTTGAGTATACACAGATGTATAGGTAATACTGTAATAGTAATTATTATCTGTGGGAGTACATTATTCGTTTTTAATCAAAAAGTTTTGACATGGTGTTTATTAAATATATGAATAGTTATGAGTATTTCATATTTTCATGCATATTACTTGTTTTATTTGAAAATGTGTTCAGGTCATTAAAACCACGGCCTTAAAGAAAGACAGTGATTAAAACTATTAGACTTCTGCTGATGTCTTATTTGATAATACTCTAGGGAAAAATTGTAAAAATGTGTTAATAATATAAAACTATATTCAATTTTGTCGTTACAATAAATCATATACATAGTATATACTATTCTGTTTATTATAATACATGCATAATAAATTTACAAAAAATGCAGTTACTAATTATAGTAAAATACTCAAATCAGTAGGTTATTTACGTAACTTTATCCAAAACTTTAAATCACAAATTATCTTAAGTCTAGCTAATGATATACACGGTATCATGTTACTTATGTAAAATTATACAGGCACACGACTTATTTTCTCGATGTTTAGAATGTAATTTTAAGTGATTAATTTATATTACCTAATTTATCATTTATATTTGTGTGCCTAATGGCTAATATAGAAACAATGTCAGCAGTTAAACAAATAATATTTTTTCAATTATTTAATTTTTTCAATAAGTATTTTTTTATGTTAGGTACCTAAGTAATTTTGACTACAGTTAGACAACAATTATTGAGTATATTATGGTTAATATATTGTGGTCAGAAGCGATTTATATTCAAGTTTTTCAGAAAAACGCCACTAACCTGCTTATTGACAACTCCACAACTGCCTAACTATATAATATAGTCAATTCCCCTATATTTTCGACACCTTTCTAAACATTTTTCGAAATACGTCGCTGCTTTTAGATACTGTGATTTATGTAAGACGTAAGAACCTACTTCCAATACATATTTAACCGTTTTAAATTTAGAGGACGGTACACCCGCATGGTTGTCTCTATTACTTCTAAATTTGATAACAGGTGAATTCGCTGAAATTTGAACCATAGTAGGAGTTAAATGGATTATTTAGAATGTACAACGAATGTCCATGTTACGCGTTTATAAGACGGAGACAGCGCATGCGGGTGTAAGCGTCCTCTAAAGTTCTTACTACATCAAATAACTAACATAACTACGTACTTCAATACTGTAATTAAACAAAACCTGGTTTTAACGAGAATAATAATATTTATATCTGCATTGACGTTATTAGTTTAATAATAATATTGTTTTCATTTATTTGTCACTCCTTTACAACTTCTCTGATGCACTTCCAACCTGTCCGGGTCGAATGTCCGTTTGCACCGATCGCATGGCACGAGCTGTGACAAGTACGATTTCCAGTGTTCTTCTCTGGTAGCTTGTTGGTCCACCTTGCCCGTCACTAAAACGTTATATTATTATAATATTATATGTAATTAATAATTATTGTTCACATGATAGGTATGCAATAAGTATTAAGTACCTGCCTATCTTAAATAATACCTTTATTATACATTATTTTTCACATTTATTATTGTCAGAATTATTGTTAAAGCATCAAATGTAGCATCTAGGACTAGGAAGTACCTAGTTAACTACACGCCGACATCTGACATAATATGTATACGTACATGAACTAGGTACATAAAATTGGCTTAAAAATGTAACATAAAAATATAATATTTATGTGAATATCTGAGTATATAATTTGTATATATTGTGCCATTAGGGTTTAGGTATATCAATTATTTAAATTACATTTGAAGCCGTTGCTAACGCGTCGTTTGACTCAATAACTTAAGATAAAAATCATAGGGTAGGTATCAATTTTAAAAATTGATTTTTTCATAGTTGGTATTTTGTGAAGCCTACAGTTTCATACTTAGGTAAAATTTTCAAATTGTTACATTTTACTTTTGAGTGTGGGCAATGTGCAATATTGGGCAATAATTAGTCATTAGGGATTTACATCTTTCGCTCCACGCTAGGAATACAAAATAAAGATGAAAAATTGTTTTTTTTGTAAAACATAACATTTTTTGCTTAAAGTCTCAAAAGTTGACTGATTAAATAATATTATAGATAGCGTGTATCGTCCTATACTGGCCGTACAATATACCTTTTACTATACGTAGATCTATAAAAATGATACACCACATATGATATACCTACATAAATTATTATATAGGTAGCCAGGTAGGTACATTAGATATGTCATAAACGTCACACTACACATACACAACGGTGGTATCTCATTACCTTCGTCGATGATCACTTCCGGTTTAGTGGGCACAGGTCGTCGGAGATGTGGTGCTAAGCTATCGTTTTCTCGGGTCCACTTGATCAGACACTGAGGTTCGTGAATCCCTATGGACGCGGTCCCGAATAGTCGACCGCACACGTAACACGGCGCTGGTTTCTTTTTTGGTCTGTCCATGATGACGGCCGATTTAGCTGGTAACTTTGGCGTCTGTGGAAAACGGAATACCTATATTTTTATTTATCATTATTATTAGGTACGCGAATAAAATCATGACTCGACCAGACGAAACGGTTCCCCCTGCACAATATAATATAATATATCTAATTATTTATCTATATACGCGATCGTCGCCCCATGCACCTAGCTGATTTGACGATATTGACGGACTTATAACATACTTAGGTTATATAATATGTTCGTATTTTTTGTTCTTCTACTTTTGAGACCGTCGTTGTATACATAATGACATTCAATCGATATACGAATTCGTTATGTTTATACTCATATAACGTGTTGTATTTATAAGGTGTATCTATGTGTAGGTACCTACCTAATACCTATAACTACGACGTCACGATGCTTTGAATGTATAGATGGTATAGGTAGGTACCTATAGTAATAAAATACGTGTAGCGTTGATTAATGATAACCAGAATACATCGTTGGGATATAAGTAGTATATTAGTAATTTAAAATTAGGGAGAGCCGTTTTATTTATTATAGTATTATACATAATATAGTCCGCCGTTTTATTATGCATATAGAAAAATTTTGTTTGTAATAGCAGCGAGTGGGGGATTGGCCCGCCGTTGTTAATTGTTGTATGTTTTTGTTTTTGACAATAAACGATGGGGGCTGAAGGAGAAGTATTGGCACCATAGTTCCTCCTCCAGTCCTCGATACCATAAAAAAAAAAAGTATATTAGTTATTATTATATTTTTTGTATCTTTGAATTTGACACTTTTACTGAGAAAATATGCATTTTATATTGGCATGCGAAATAATGTCGTTTGGGTTCTCATGGGCGCGGTGCGGTACTATCATTGTGAAAACGGTCAGTCATTTTCTATAATTTAAATCCTAGTATGGCTATATGGTTTACAGTCTGCAATTTGTATTTCGTATTTTCGTGTATTTCATACATCTAACTGTCTAGCTTAAAATGTGTCGAAGATTTAAAATTCAATGTTCAGTTAATTACGAAACTTTTCATTTAGGTAATACGCATTCTTTTGACGGATTTAAAATATATTGTCAATTATACGTAATTTGATATTACCTGTGGTTGTAAATTTTTCTTATTATAAAATTTACTTTTTGTATTAGATTCTGGGCAGAGAGAAAAATTTAAAACCTATTGTATTCTGTACATAAATAATATCCATACCTATATTTTAATACCAATATTTTGGTTGGGTTAGATTTCATGGTCATAGTCACTTACTCACTTATAATTCGAGCTATTTGAAAAATTAGCAAATATTAAAATGAGTACATACTAAATACTGCAATATGAAAATATTTTTACTATTTAGTATATATAACTACAATTAATATAGTATATTGTCTATACCTCTACCGCCTATACCTATGTGCCTTCTACGTACTGAGATGTGTTCAGAAATTTTAAATTGGGGTAATAGGTAATAGAATAACATTTTATAATGAAATAATATTTTTATTGTAAGCATTTTTAAAGTTTTTTTTTATCTTTTTTGAATGGCTGCATACATTTTTAATTTCGCATATTTTAATCCACGCCAGGAGTAACGTCAGTGGGCAGTGAGTGGCTACTTCAACATATTTTCTAACAGTAACCTTCTTGGAATCATCACCTAAGCGTATTAAACAAAGTATGGCGTATGACGTATATTGTACATAGATTGTTTAGTTCAAATAAAGTACAAAAAAAAAACATATTCTGAAGCAGAACATTTTTCCGAGAATTGTAATTTAAAAATATCGAAATTTCGATCGATTAGTTAATTATTTAAAACTTATAAATAGACAAACCTATTATTTATATTTAGATGAGCGTACCCTAATGGCCTACTCCCTAACCCTCGTGTCTGTGAAAATAATACCTATTTCTAAATAGTAAATACCTTTGTGAGTGTTTACCTTTAAAACAATCACCTTGGATATAATATATTATAAGTTAAAATATATTTTGTCATTTACACTTATACAGTGAGTCAACGTATTCATTATACAAAATCCGTAAAAAAAACCTTAATTTATTTAACATATTTTATTTTTACTTACAAATTACAATAATAGTGTAACATTTATTCTTATGTAAATAATATAACATGCCCTGTATGCGTGTACATTAAATCTGCATACATTTTGTGAAATTACGTAATTGACCTAGACGGAGATCTAGAAAAATTATTTGCAATACTTGGTCTCCTCAAATATTTTATGTTAATTGTTTTATTGATGTCAGACGAAAAAAACAAATTTTTATTTACACAATCGAATGAGCAATTTCTAATTTTAGCAGATATAAATTTACATTTATCAATGCCCAAGCATAACCCACTGAATTATTTATATTAATAGGTACATACTGTAAAATTCAAAATCCAATGTATACTTACATCATTACAAAATAATATACAACTTACGAGTACACATAGTAGAATGCAGCTTCTATACTAACTAATAGTCAAGATACATCATCTAACTAAATATCTAAATACCTACAACTGTTTACTCATTATAAAAGTATTCATCACTCATCATTTGTGAGATTATTGATATTTATATATAATAGTTGTCTCATATTGTCAAATCTAAATTATACTCACTACCCATACTAACATTTATAATGAATACAATCAAATTATTATCCACTTACTGGTGCTGTTTTTTTCTTAGATTCAATACAAACTCTTGCGTGGGCTTCAAGTCTGTTTGCTAGGAACTTCCGTTGGCAAAAATCGCATGGCACCAAATTTGACTGCAATCATTACATACACTTTTCAATCATTGTCCGAGTAGTACATTTTTATAATTAGCTAGTAGGTACCTATATATATAATAATAGAAGATAACATGAAATGTCATCAATCAATTTATCTATGTATAAATAAGAAAAGCCTCATCATTTTCCTACTATTTGAATCAAACATTGTCATTGTTTGACTATGTATTCACGAGGGAATACCAATGCACACCTTCGTATGTACACCAATGTTTGGGCGTACAAATAAAGTGTATAACCAGTTATAATAGTTGGTTATACCATAAATGAATTAACTGCATCATGAGTCATGACTTCTGCCCACTCGCTTTCGTTGCAAAGTCGGTTTTCAGTTCATCGAACTTCAACTCAAAGTATTGAGTTTTTAAGCTAATGTTATCGCTAGAAATTGAATGTTTGTATAATATATTAGGCATAGGTACCTGAGTGGCCTCCCATGCCAGCTGATTCCAGTCATCAACAGAAATAATTTGACTGTCCGGTTTCTTTGGCAAAGTTCTTTGTAAATGTTCGGGTAGTCGGGAATTTTCTTGTGTCCATTTCTGTTGAAAAAATATACATAGCCATTATCGAATTTACGAACGTTTATCTTTTACAGTAATTGTCTGTCCATTAACATAAACCATGCTAATGTTATGTAGTTCCTATAAAATATAGATACCTATACCAGCTATATTGTGTATATACTATATTAGCTGTGTAACCTATCTTCGTTCTGGAAAAATGAACAAATATAAAATTCAGTGCTATAAAGGTGTATCTCACTATTTCAGTTTTAGTGTACCTCAGATAGTCAAATCACGGGCAAGTCAGCGTTGGTGTACCTCACTTTGTGAAATAATTCGACCTAAATGGGCAACTGTAAGCTGTGGACAAAATTTAGCAGTTGGTATATTTTTTAACGTAATTAAACTACTCTCTCTGACATCCCTAAAAATTCTTGTCAAAATCAGTCTGGAAGTTTTTGGGTGTATAATAAATCACAAGCATACATTTGGTTTTAAGATTTAGTGGTTCTTTAAATCTTTAACCGAGGCCACATAAACGCTACGATTTGATGTGTGCTTTTTCCTTATCTGGTCGAGTAACCAATGGCAACAATTCATATACAAACAAAAAAAATAATTTATATTATTATTTTCATAATCTGCAGCCAATGACAACCATTTATAAACAAAAAAAATTTCCATTTTTATAGTGAATCTCAAAATCTGTGTGAGAGGACGTCTTTAAAGGGCGAATTTTTAAAAATCCTTTTTTGTGTACCTTTACAGGGTACTACGAAAATTTTAAGTTTTCAGATATCATAGCTTAGGCTCTACGTTGATCAGTCAGCTAGTCAGGACACGTTCGACTACATATATAAATATATATATATAGTTATTAGATAGTTTTTAATATAATATTATGTTTATGTTTCATAGTTTCAATGTCAATTTAAAATCAATAGTACAAAACAATAATTATATGTCTGAAAAAATAGTCACTTATAGGTATACATAAAACACAATAAAATAATGATACCTGTAGCGTGTAAAAATAATGAAACACATGGACAATTAAATTGTATTGGTAGGTTAGGTTATATATTATATATAATATTATGTACCTATTGATTTTACAGTTATTTTTTTATTATCATTATGTTTTGCTAAATAGATTTTAGGGTAAGAAATTTCAACATTCAAAAAGTAGCTCCATTTAAGATTGGATCTCGGGAAAACACAATATATTTGATTATTTGAAGAGGTAATTTTTTTGATTTTGTTCAATGGTTCCTCTAAAAGTCTAAGCTCTAATTTAAGGAAATACTATCAAAAACTGTAAAAAAAGTCAGCAAATGTGATTTCAACGGAATTGTTCAAAATCATTTTTCGTATGATAATATCTATTATAGGTTTTCCAAGACCTTGTCAATGGAACATGTTAAATTTTTTTATTTATATGCATACGTATTGACTTTTCATCAACTTTATAAACTTATATAATGAAAACATGTTTATCACTATTAATAGTTAATAAGTCAGTAGATATAGCGATGAGGAATATATTTTAGATATGGGTCATGGATGAACAGGTCAGTGGGAGTTTATGATTATGGCACTCCAACTATTCAAATTTTAGGATAATTCATTTAAAACAAGTATAATATTATAATTATATCGTAAATAGGTATTGTTGTGGTCAGTATGGAGTGTTTTGAGGTTTCCAATTTTCAAGGTCTATACAGCGACTGTTTTCGTTTGAAAATCACTCAAGTGATTCTTTTACTACAGCTACACGCCAACACTTCTATCCACAATATATGTATTATTATATTATATTACACAAATCTGATATAGGTTTATTCAAAATATATATATATATCCCTATTATCCCTATATATGCCCTTGAAAATCTTTCCAACGGGCAATATGATATAGTAAAAAACATATATTGTAATTTTGTAATTTATTGTATTTATTTATTTAATATCAATATAACTGATACCTTATTGTTTTACAATAAAAATATCGAGAAAAATTTGGGGTATAATTAGATTTATTATTTATATTTATATTTTAAGTATATAATTATGAATAAGTGTTATCTTTCAATAATTAGTTAAAAAGTGATTTACCTATTCCTGTAAGTATATCGCAGACTTTGTTACTTTAGTCTTCTGTACGACATTGTGATCTGCGATGGTATTTAAGTAAACAAGCAGTGTTTTTAATTTCTACACTGCCCATTGAAAAGAACTCTTTACTTTATAGTTTATATAATAGCTTTTTCAATCAATAAAATGATCTTAATAAATTTAAAAAATAATGATATTTCATCCGTTTTTAAAACTTAGAAATAGAATTTATTTTGTCAATAAATAATTGATTAACTTAATCACATTTTGTTCTTGTTAATTACAAACATTTTTGTATTAATCTAAAAACCTGTAAATTTATCTAACTGAATCATTATTAAATACGACGTTTAAATTGTTAAATACATTTTAGAAAGAGTGACTGTTTGAGGCATCATTCAATATAATAAGACTATTTCGTCAACTTGAATTAAAATAAGTAAGGCTAGTAAGAGTGTTATTAAGTTCGATTAATTGAGTTCGGTATTATAATTTTATTGATACCGGTGGCTTATTGCAAAAACTACTCGTTATGTATAACATCCTCTTTTAAACAATGGGAGTAGTGTTCCAAAAACCATATTATAGACATATTACGGACTTCCTGGGCAAGCAACTATATATAGGTGCACACTGCACACCCACCCATTATTATTTTGCTCTCACATTGGTGGCATTGTGTTTTGACGGTGTAAACCGTGTACAATATAGCTATATTAAACAGAAGTACAGCTGAGGTTGTAAAAAAAATATATACTTGTAAACTAGGATTCAACTTTCCTGTATCTAGATACGCTTAAAACGAAGGAAAACTGTACAAATTATGGTTTTTTTATTAAACGCCGTGGGTACACTTCCCACGTTTAACCTATATTCAACTGAGCATACATTCCGACATTCGAGGTATATCCGGTAGTTTTTAGTTACATTTTGATAAAATGTTTGTTTAATGCTTCGACAGGAACAAGCCTTAATATTATTACACTAACCTAGTTACCAAGAAAGCTCTTGTTACAATTATTTTAAAATCATTAAATATAATAATCAAATTTTTTATGAAAATCATAAAAAACACTTATACCTACATTCATTGTTTGAAAAATTAGTTGAATATTGTTTGTTAATAAAAGTTATAAGTACTAAATAGTGTAATAATAGTATATACATATATATACATAGATATATAATAATATATAGTAGGATATATTTCTATATAGACATATAGTAGGTATATAATCAGATGTAATCATATCTTGTATATAACGACGGCGTATGCGTATACCTATTATTATTTGTCATAATATTTATGTTTGTATATGTGACTATCGTCACGAAGTATAATTTATCAATGTTTGTTTAAAATATTTTGAAATGCAAAACATCGAAAAAAAAAACTAATCAAACAAACAAAATATAATAATAAAGGATGCGATATTTCAAGTTCAAGGACAATAAATAATTATATAGTGTAGGTACCCAATAAAAATAGAACTTAGTTATAAATCGAATATATTATTTTTATTTCGTTGTTTTTGTACCTAATCTAATGTATTTTTCTACCAACTTTTTTGTTTATAATTTTTTTGTATAATATCTATACCTAAATTAGTTTCGTCAATTGTTTTCCCTTTTCCCTATACCTATGATGATTATTTTTTATTTGAATTTCATTTGAATTACAGACTACAGTAAATTTATTTGTGTTTTCTAAAAAATAAATATAGTCAAACTTTTAAACACAACATCTAGTATTACCAAAAATACGAGTTATTTTACATTTCCAATAAAATGTTAATATATTTATAGTATTTTTACCTATAATTTGGGAGCGTTACGTTGTGGAATAACTATTATAGCGTACCTTGAGACAATGAGGTTCGTGAAATGGCAACGAAGCAGTACCGAATTCTTTACCGCACAAATAGCACAAAACAAGCCTTTTCTTCCTCGCTGATCCAACAGCCGTTGGAACCCATTTTTCTGGTTGATATTCTTCAGTTTTTTTTTCTATTCTCTCGCTAATAATATTCTGTTTAACGTTTTCCTGGTCGTTTGATGGAGACGGCATCTTTTGTATACGTTGCCGAATTGGTGGAGTTGGAGCAATCGGTTTCACTTTAATCGGTAAATGACTTTTCCGATTCTTCGGTGTCTGTTTAGATACTTCTGGTAAGCTAAGCACGCTTTTTCGGTCCTTGGTTTTAACCCGGTATGTTCTACTGTTAAATTGTTGACAAACCGGACGTTTTGTAGTTGATGGCCGTACTTCCGTTCCGCTCTCTGTCCGCTTGTCCAACAACAGTGGTTTGCCCAACGTGGCTGTGTCTGGCCGCCTTGACATACCCACAACTTCCTGTTCAGCTTCCAAAGCCGTTTTCGACTTTTTTTTTGCCGATGTCTTTTTTTGGACGGATGATTTTACAGCTGAAGTTGCATCCTTTGAAATGGTCTTTAATCCTAAATAAATTTACACCATAAAGCATTAGTACATACTACATGTATTTTATTTTCATAATAAATATTCAATATAGGTATTAAATACAACAATATACCTTGTACTATGCATCTTTGTACATACATTTGTATATAATTTGTATTTATAAAAAAAATGTATTTTTTAACATCTAGCCTACATGTATTATAATTTATTATAGAATAACTAAATCGAAATTTATTAGAAAATTCAACTCAAATATTTTTTATTAGTAGGTATATAGGTTATACATTTTAATATATATATATTCATAGAAACAATAAATTGAATTTGTTTTTAATTTTGAGTTTTATTATAAAATCTACTATCAACATTATACAGTAGGTATTTAATATCAATTATTGATGATTGGCTAATTTTTTGTATTTATTGAGTTTTTCGTTTAATATATTATTGTGTATTATTTCAATTAAGTCACACATTTAGGACGATAAATCGAATATTATTATGGAAAAAGGATTAGCTTCTTTTTTATCGTTGTGTACAATTATTAAGTTACTCGTTACTACCTACGTGTGTATTTTAATTTAAAAAAGTAAATTTGTATCCAATTTCTATACTAATAACCCGTTACCATGGATAATATTTTAGTTTGTTGATGTTGCATAAAAATCAATGTATTAGCCAACTCTGTCTAAGCTTTTGTTCATAATTAGTTAAGTTCGAAAATCTTAAACCTAAAAAAATATTTAAAATGTAAAGTAATAGATACATTATTAAATAAATAAATGTTATGTTGTTAATATTGCAATTGCTTGTACAATTACAAATTTTTCTAAGTTTATATATTGAAAGTTATGTAAGCACAAAACAAAGCTATACTATATCTATGTATCATGAGTATTTTCTATGCATTTTTTTAAATATCTTTAATATAATATCAGTTTATTGTGATTCATATAGATAATTTATACAAAATATGAAAAGTACAATTTTAATATTTTTTTTTAACTATACCTAACGTTCTAATTGTAAATACAAATACAGTTTTGAATTTATATTTTATTACAATGATCTATGTGTAAGTTTTACTTCTTAAAAACGTTCTTGAAATTAATTATTATTAATTACAAAATATATAACTGATGTTATAAGACTAATAAATTCAACTTTAAATTATTGTTATCACAGTTTGCCAAAATTAAATTGTGTCATATTTCCTCAGTCTTAAAAGTTTTCGTGTTAATGTAATAATTCAATAATGCTGTTTATTTGCTCTACTTGTTCATCCAGCATAGTGAAAATGATTAATTATGAATTGCATGAATACCTTATATTATTCTGTACACTAAGCAACTATATAATAATGATTTCAAGTAAAAAAAAACGAATAACGATTACTTATGAAATTTTAATATTTAATCTACGTGATTACATTAAATACAAAACAAAAGTACAATTATTGAATATTTGTGTAACTATAAACAATGTATTTGTACATACATATCAAGCATAATCAACATTATATAATACTTTTAGAAACCAATCAACTAACTTGAAAGCATCATTTTCTTGAACATGGTGGGAAATTTTTTTGACTTTAAAGTTGTTGTAGTAGTACTTGTAGTATCCATAGAATTGTCCGTATTTTTTTAAAACATTTAACACAACAATTATAAATACAATTTATTAAATTAAATATTTTATTTTATTTGTAAGTATATTTATACTTCATTTTAAATCCCCTATAAAAGTGTTGGATTAAAATATTTATCATTACTCATCATCAAACGTCAGCCTGTGACTACACGCAAAACGTAACTGAAAACACACACGACCGATACCAGTATGAACTACGCCTTTCGCATTCAGTACGTAGGTATCTGTATTTCATAGATATAGTTGGTATATTGCAGTTCAGATAATTCCCGGTTTAATAGTAATTTATTTTATTTTTGTGAAGAGTCGTGTTTTATGTGAAATTCTCGTTCAAATAATTAAAGGTAAACGATATTGATTTTAAAAACTAATAATGTTTTATTATACAAAACAACACTAATTATCTGATATTTTGGTATCAAACATAACATAAAAACTATATGGTTCAAATTTGTTATTTTATTGCATTGAATATTTATCAAAAGACTTTAATGATTAAAATTAAATATAATATTTAAGAAAAGTTTATGAGGAAAGGATAATAACATTTAGTTCAAATTATAAACTTATTGTCTTTTGTAGCGTGACATATTTTTATCTTAAAGTGAACTATGATATGGATTTTGAATATTCACAAAAAATAAATAAACGAACAATTAGTTTGAGCAAAAAATATATGAAAACTCGTAAAAAATTAATTCAGACATTTTTTTTTACTTCACGAAATTCAGAACTATCCAATCTTCATACATTTTCTTAATTTCTTTTCTTTCTTTTATTTTTGGCATCACAACTCTTTAAGAGTGTGTTTCACCAATGAGCGTTCAATATTATTAAATTGTATTATTATATAGTAGTTCATATAGGTTGATGGTTCATTTAGAGTGTTGGAGTAATATTCTCAGTATAAAATAAAAGTAAAAGTGATGAGAATTTACTTATGTGATTGTTTCTGTTAGTGAAGGTTAATTATATTCTGAGCGTAAATAATCCTCGTACTCCCACAAATAGTTCAGGGGCGTAGTTGGACATTAAGGTAGATATACAGACATACAGTAGTTAGACTATAGGGCAACTATAGGTCTATTTTATAAACCCCTATTGTGTGGATCGTTGGGACTTTTGGAATGAATCAATCCAACTGTGTCTCCCAAAATAAAAGTTTAAACAAAAATACTTAATTTAAAATTTATTGATTTTTTTACTCTTAACAACATTTTGCGAGTCGCTAGCAGTGATACATATTCCCCTGATGGAAATTTTTTTTTTAAATCCTACGCAATATGTAGCTGCATAATTTCAATTAATTTGTATTGCAATTTCAGGTACTGGTATTTTTTCATAAAAAATCTCCCACTCCTTCCGTCATCCCTTGAATATAAATATTGGTTGCTTCTACACTGGTCACTAGTCACCTACCTCTCAAGTTCAAAGTAATATGCTAGACGGTAACCGGGGTAATTCCCTATATGTCGCAAAAAGTCAAAATCACTGGAGAAATAAGTATTTATTATTTGTGAAAACGGTGGTCAAAATATTTCTTTGCCTAGTAGATCTAAAAATTAAACTCTCTGGACTAGTTAAATTAATAACACAATTATGCAGAAACCTCAATCTGATTTTAGGGGAGTACTTGTCTCAAAATTCGTATTAATCTTATAGGTGTCTCAGACACGACAAAATCACTATAAGAAATAACCATTAAATCCTTTCTTAGAGGTCAAAGGAATAACTGTTATGTGCAAACGCATAAAAAAATTCTAGTTTTACAAATATTAAAAATTATAATACCATGATATGTATACCTACCTAATTACTAATTCCAAATTTAATACAAACTTATAGTTTTCAACAAACCATTTTATGTTAAATATTAATTATTTTTGATTTTTATAATAACCGCTATCTACCTTATCTATGTACCATAGCTTTAATAATACAATATGTTAACATATTATAATACAGTCAGTACTATCTATAACGACACCTGTCATAACGACATTATATTACTATGGGGTATAACGATGTTATTTTCAAGGTCCCGGAAAAATTCCGTTTTGTTTATATGAACATATTTTATGTAACGACATCTGGTTTTAACGATTCGTTTTTACAGTCCCTTAGCCGTCGTTATAGATGATACTGACTGTACTCATATTTGGTATACACATTTTTTGAAACATAAACCTGATACAACTTCGATATCATTTTAATCGTTATCGATGTAATTTACTCACATGACAACTGATGCGTACGAGTAAACGACTGATGTTGATACGATTATACCTAAGTTTTTCTTATAAACATTGATGTCAAAGCCAAAGCAATCTAAAAAACCGCAACAATTAATAATACATGGTAAATAATTTAACAAGGTGAATAAATTAAAACAATAGTCCTTTGTGTAACTTGTGATACCTAGATATGTATCTATTCGTACATCACGTATACTATGTATGGTTACTAGTTAATTTAGTTTGTGGTTAAAGTAGGTAACCTAATGTGTATACACTATACAGTATACATTCTTGATTCGTCTTATTCTTTACTATTCTCCATTATTAGTAAATATTAGGTATCATTGGTTATTATTATTTTTTTTTTGTAATGTATTTTGTTTAAGAGAAATTCTTAGTACCTATCTAATATCAGATAAATTATAAATTATTTCTTTAAGAATTTAATCGTGACATATTTTGATGTTTGATATTGATGCTCATTAATTATTAATAATTAATACTTTTATAGTACCTAGCTATTACTTATACCTTATAAGTTATAAGTTATAACTTTATAACTATAAAAGGAAATTACATTTAGTTGAATTTGTCGGTGCAAACTGCAAACTGCTTGCGTCCCACATTTTATTTAATAGGAAAATTGAGTTCGGATCTAAAAGATCGTAAAGAAATCTTAGCCCACTTACTTCACAGCAAACCTTTTCAATTCTGAGTGGAGTGATGAATGTATTACATTTACAATGATGTGTTTGGTAAATCATTGGTACTTTGGAAGGGGGAGGGGTGGTTTCAAAAGTAAAAAATTTCCTTATACTGGGAATATAATATATATTTGTAAAAAACCCATAGATACACATTAAATACTCACAGGATGCTATATATTCGTATTTTCTACCCACTATAAGGTTTTAAAAATATTTTGACTCTTTTTGAAGCATTTGTAATATAAAAATATTTGTCTTAGGTAATAAAAACTTGTTTAAGTGTTTTATTATATTTTATATTTTTATGCATATAATACCATTTTAAAATGCAATATTTTGGCAAAAATTATTTTAACTTACCTTATCGTTTATTGTTTTACAGGTGAATCCTTTTTATAAATGGTAGACCTAATTACAATTAATATACTTATATAACATACGGTACACAACGCCACAACATTGTTAATAATTTAATATAGACTTTATTTAACTATACTGAGGCAGGTCCATTGTGTGCAATGTTTTATCTTTTAATTAAAATGTAATCCATAATAACACTATTACAGTGACTTTTTTTATAACTTTGTAGTGTCCCGAATAATGAGGATACATCACAATAGCTATTCTACGTATCAAATTTGAATTCAATGCAAACAGTTCAATCATTGCATACGGATAACGATTCTGAGCAAAGACGGTTTGTCAGCTTATATTGCCAAGTACCTATATAAGTTGTATATCTTATAATATATTTATATGGCTATTAAAATTATTTATTTAATATAATATTTATGTAATTATACAGCGAAACTCTAACGGACACCTCCATTAGGAGGTGCTATTAAGCAGAAACCTCTTAAAAGTGGATGTTTTCAAGAGAGCCAACTACAAACTTTCTACAATTTGAACCATCTGAATAGTGGACACCTTCGAAAAGCACACAAAATGTCATCAACTGACAGTGTAATATTATAAGTATAATATTTTTATATTACAACAAAATAACTGTTATTATTAAAATGTTAAATATCTGTTAAATATTCAATTTTTAAATTAAAATTTCTACCAAATATTTGTATTAGAATTTTCTATACATGATATAATTTTAAAAATATTTTGACGTTTTTTGATCTATTTATAAACATTTTACATTTTCTATATCGATAAAAAATATTTTGTTTGGTCAAAAAGCTTGAATATTTAGTATAAGGTTTTTCATAAGTTGTTATTATTGCCATTTAAAAATATTAAAAGTACTACAACATCTGTCAAATTTATGAAAATTTGAGAATTATTGAACAGCTAATGACATTTTTAAACTTATAATGTATAATATACGAATACTATGATAACAATGTACTATATAATTTAATATTTATGATAAAATATAGTTCATAATATTATTATGTCTTATACACACAATGACATTTTAAAATACAATTTTTTCAATTTAAAGTAAATTCAACATACCGTACTAATGATAGTAAAATAAATTATTTTAATAGCATTATAAATTTATAAATAATACATCATATAATATACTTATGCTAAGTTGTATGAAAAATGTATTAATTGAATGGCTCAATAAAATGTAATGACCAATTATAATCATGGGCTACTAAACAATGTTTAAGGGGCCATTGGCTCACTATTGATTCGTTAAATGTTTAGTGATTGTTCATGTAACTTGGCAATTGGCATATTAATATAAGGCCGACAGACCATCTTTGCTCAGAATCGTTTTTTGTATCAATGATTTAACATTTAATAATTTAAATTTAACACATATACATTACAGTGATATTTAATTCTCAATGACGAGGTACACAACAGAGTGGTTACCTACTTTCCTCCTTTTTATGTAGGTACCTATATATTTCATTAAAATTTACAACGTTAATATTTTATTATACAACTTAAGCTATTTAAAGAAGTTAACGACTGTGTGAAGACTGAAGAGTAAAGTAGGTATGTACTTAGTATGTAAAGGTAATGGTTATATAATAAGTACAACCAACCTACTAATAACCATTTATTTGTAGATTTATGATTTTTTTTTTTATTTCCAATGTTATAAATCAAATATACCAAATACCAATCCAACGTTATTCAGTTAGGTGGTAACAACAGGTATTTAAGTGAATTTAAATGTATTTAATATTTATAAATATTAATTAAAGATAAGAAATTAACAAAGTTAGATGATCTCATTATTTATTTACATTTAATTGGACAAAGGTCAAAAACTAGTGTAATACTCACCACTCTAATATTATTAATACATTTTAATCATAATAGAATATACTAACTTATAAGTAAATATTATTGAGTGTTATATCTTGCCATTAGTACATATTATTCCATTGAACAGCAAAGTCGGTACAATGTTCAATTATTTTCTCAAGTTTTCTTTTCAAGATAAATAAGTCAATACATAATAGCAATTAAGTGACTACAAAAATATTTATGCCCTTTTTATGTGTCTATAATATATGTGAGAACAAAATTCAAGTAATAAAGCCAGAAGAATAAAATATGGTGAGTCATTAATAATAGTTAGAGATACAACAAAAAAACACAATTTTTATTTGTTTTTGTTTTTGAAAAACCTACTTTTTAAATGTTAGTTTTTATTAAATGAGTTTATTTACCCATGTAAACAAATTATTTTAATGTTTAAAATATATATTGATTTGAATTTTTTTAAAACAAAAAATAAATTGTTAACCTTAACTCTTTATTTTAAGAGAACGCCATAGCCGCATGTGCTACCTCCGTCTTTCAAATGTACAAAGTTCAACAAAGAAAACTTTGTGCTGTTAGCTTAAATACTCGGTATAGTGAATTAACCTATAAACAAACTTAGAAATAATAAAATTATCCGAGTTTATAGGAACTTCTTGGTGTTTTGGGTTATTTTAATTGTTAAATGAATAGTTATGAGTAAGCAAAATATTACTATATTATTTAAAAATATTCATAAGTCATAATTATCGTAAACACCAACGTTGGTATAAACACAGATAATTACAGAACTTAAAGGTCCATCATGATTTAAATCACTTTAATATTAAACCTAACAACATAAAATTGGTTCTGCTGAACCTGAACACAAATTTGCTAAGTTGTACGTTTGTAAGATGGAGTAACACATTAATACATGATGGTATGGGGGGGGAATGGGGGTTTTTTTAAGGGAGCCTGTATCGAGAACTTGTCTTATTTTATTCATATCGGGAAACATTTTTACTACCTAAATTAAAATAAAATATCATATTGAAAATTAATAGTCTAAGAAATATAGGTACTAGGTGGGTTTTAATAAAAATTGATATACTTGTATTTTAGACTAATCAAAACTTTTAACGTTGTATAATATGAATTAATTAATAAATATTATCTTAGATCTTTTGTTCGAGTGATATTGGCAGAGTATAAAAATGAATTTTTTAATTGAATAATGACGAATAATTAATGGAATATGGTTATTACTTTATTAGTTATTACCTATTGAGTAATCTTTTATTAAATATTGTGACCTGTGCATGGGGGTGGGGAAAGGGGCCGTTTATCACGTCGTACATTTTTCTATACAGATTAAACTGTATATAAGCTTACTGTGTTTCAGGTTAATGGTCATTAAATAGTATTAAAATAGTATGATTCATTACACAATACTATTACTATACTTATTATTATTACATTGTTAGGCTGATGAGTGTTGTTACTGCTGCTACTGCAGCATGTCTACTTTTTAAAATTTATAATTATTATGATAGATAGCTAGATAGGTCTTCCTTCCGTATAATTTATACATATGTATATACATTGTTTTTATTTTATGCCAACGTATTATTTTAGGCCAACAATATAAAAGACAAATGTTCACTCTCCGAGGATGAAGATAATATAATACTTACGAAAAAGGTAAACTCTCTCAACCATTAAATAATTTTTAGAATTTAAGTAATTCAAGGAAAAAATAACACATTCATCTATAAAATATACCTATATATTTTATTTTAGTTTATTTAAATAAATTCTCAAGGGTGACACATATTGTATAATGTATATGTATTTATATATAATTTAATATTATAATTTTAAACTACATATTTTGACACTCGAGCTACTTATTAACTAGTGTCTGCTGTAACATATTGATTATAAAAATTAAACAAAACTCGATGAAATGTTTTTTTTAATTTTATTCTTGTACTGATTAAACAGACTAAAATTCAAGCTACAATCGCATTAACTTAAAATTAGTTAGGTGATAACAGTAAAACAGTAAGTAGAAATAAAACAATAAAATATATTTGTCATATTATATACCGTTTTTTTTTTTAGGAAAAACAGAGACTGAAATTGGGGAAAAGCAGAAATAGCGTAAAAATGAACGATAGAGTAGTACATTATTTTATAACTAAAAATAATCAACATCTGAGCAGCACCGGTATAACAGGAAAAATTCCTGTATTACTAATATTTCCATTGCTTCTTTTGATTTTTTTACTTCTCATGATATATTTCTAAATTTCCCACTATAAAATGTAATTACTATTTCATTCATCATAATTATTCATGTAAATCTTATATTTATTAAAAAAGTATGATTAATAAGTTATTAATATTATGTTATAATGTATTGTATAGCTGTGTATTTTTTTAAATATCATTTAGATGTTTCATTCATTTTAATGTATCAATTAATAGTTTTACCTAGAGGTAACTTTAGTATATGAATATAGTTTAATTGAAATTGGACGACTCGAGATGTCTAATAAGTTGCCTAACCTATAAATAAGTTGCCTATTTGAAAAATGTTCAGGTGTTATCATTATGCTATCATTATGTTATTATCATTTTGTGTTATTATTATATATAAATAATGGATTATAAATATTCGTTACACTGATATTCAACCAATGCTACGTCTACTCTATTGTTATAGTAACTTTTACACCTATTTCTATACAACATTTAAGAATTGAGAAAGTTTATGTCCAATTGTATTATTTAAAAAAATCGTGCAATTTGTTATAATATTTTCAAACTGAGGTCAAAACAACTTATAAAGAACTTTGTATTTATAAAAAATGCAAAAATAGAAATACACTCGTTAAATAAAATTTTAAAATTAAAAATAATTATCGACCAACGTCAGGTAATACGAAGTATAAAAAGCAGTGACCTAACCAATTCATATAATAAAACAAAATAAATAATGATAGTTAAGTATTGTTTGTTATTCAAATTTTCATCAAGATGCTTGATGTAATGACCGTATGTTTATGTCTTATATACCTACCAATACCTACCCAAAAAAAATACAACGAAATACCTGTTTTCCTATAAAAAGTGATCATAGAAATAGAAGAAGAAGAAGTCCAATTGTGACAGATTTTCCATAAATCGTTGTTTTTTAAATATATAAATTGGAATTTCAAGAAGGAAGAACTAAAATTTTTTGTCTTTGAACCCAAAGTACTAATTTATCACATCTAATTTGCTTCCCGAAACTACCCTCTTTAATTGAATATTTTCCATCTGACATAAAAAATATTTTTTTTAAAATTAACCTCATATATTATAATTATATAACATATTACATAGAGATATATTATGAATATGTAAATTATTTTATTGTTAAAATTTCATAAAATTAATAAGATTCTTCATACATTTTATACTTACTGATACTTGAGAGATTAGTTTCTGTATAGTTATGTATAGAGCACACGTACATTTTTTATGAGCCAGTGAAGTTTAATTCAAATGTATGATTTTTGTTATTTTGTTAATTATTTGTCAAACATCAATTGTGTAAATTCGAAACATTATTCTTTATTTTAAATAATCATTTTTTATTGATGTTTACCACTGAATTTTTCAAAATATTTGAATTAATACTTTAGATTTTGAACTGAGTGATTGATATATTAATTTTACAAGGATATTTTTTAAATGTTTACATGATAAATGGTTTTAAAGATGATTCAATTTTTACTTTGGTAGTCTCAGTTTCTGGTAGGAAGTTGGATCTATAAGGTACTTTTGAGAATTTGTTTACTTGGTGTAACTCAAAAATGATTAACTACAGATGGCTACTTACAATTTTCACCTAATATTTATAATGCCATATTGAATTCTCTATGCTTGATAAAATGTTCAAAATATTTTTGACTCTTTATGAGCTATTGATAGGAATGATAAATGTTTTTCTATAATTGTCGGAAAAAAAGTTTTGGTCTGTCAAAAAGCTTGAAAATATAATACAAGGTTCTTCATAAGTTTGTATTACTGGAATTCCAAAAAAGGTTTATGATAAATTCACAATAGTTTTTAATGAGAGTTTGAGGTTGGAATTTGTAAACATTTTCAAATTATTTTGTGGTTAAATATAATACAGTCAAAACTCTTTATAACGAAACTCTTTACAACGAAAAACTCTATATAACGTAAACATTACATATTAATGGTTGGTTTGCTATATAACCCATTAGACAATTCATTCTCTGTAACGTATTAGTCACTCTCAATAACGAAACAATATTTTATGTTTCATAATACAATTTACGTGTTATCGTATCCATTACATATATAAACTATAAAAATAATCGGCAATAATGCCGAATAAAAAAGTCCAAACTAAGATGACAGACTATTTTAAATAAAGTATAAATATGTATAGTATAAAAATTAAATTATATTTAATAAGTATGTATAATAATAATAGTAATAATTTAATATAATACGTAAATATATATAAAATAATGTAAAAATAATGGTGTGTTTGATAAATAATTAAAATTTTGTTTTTTTTTAAACCCTCTCTATTACGAAAACTCTCTATAACGAACGAAATCTCTTGGTCCCTTCAGATTCGTTATAAAGAGTTTTGACTGTATTCGTAAAACATTTAATTTTTATAAAAAAAATATTTAAAATACACATTTGGTCTGAATTTTTGTTGTAGACATCTGTAGTTTAATCTTTGACAAAGTACAATAATAATACAAAAGTGGCCAAAATACTTTAATGCGGGAGCGTACAATATAGGTTCAATAGTAACACCTGAAACCGGTACCATATGTTTATATTATATGTTATTATTATAGCAGTCGACTATATTATATTATGTAGAGATTAATAATTAATATTCCGACTGCAGTCCGAGCATTGCCCATCGTCCGGGAGTAGCAATATAGTGTCTTACAGGTAGTTGGCACATGCGTAACTTCAGTGGCACAGACCTAAACATACTAACACACACGGTTGACCGGAAATCGGAACCCAACCGGTACTCGATGTCGGATGTTTACACTACGGTCTCGTGTCCATCGTCGTTACTCGTTACACGTTACATATAGACGAGATCCTCAGTAAATGCACGTGCCTACACAATGCGCTAGAATAAAATACGCGTGCCGTGACGGTGCTTGCTGCAGCAGGTATAGAGTCGACAGGATCGACGGAGAGAGCAGCGCTGAAGGGGGGGGGGAAACCTCGTCCTTGGACGAATACATTTAAAAAAAAAGAAATAATAAAAATACAGCCCGACATCACGCGTTTCCAAATATTTTAATAATAATATATTATAATAGTGACCATCTGCTCGCTATATTATAATAAGCGTATGACATTTCGCGCGTAGGCGCCTCTTCTGCAGCAGTGTGCTGCAAGAGTGTTATTACCATTAGGTATCGTTTCGTTATTATTTTTATTTTTATTATCATGATGTATCATCGTACAAAGTGCCTCGTATGCTTGTGTACGCCGCAGACGGACGCCATCGACCGGTTTGTGAGTAGGAGGAGGTCGCAAACGGCTCAGCTCGCCGTACAGTTTCACACGCGCTGCGCCGGCTGTATATCGGCGGCGATCGCGGTGACAACGACTCGCGGATCAGCAGGCTCCAGGACCGAAGACCACATCACGACCACCGCGAAATGAGAGCAACGGCGATTTTCGTCGCTCTTGCCGGCGCGTTACTGGTGTTCAACGCCCGCGCCGAAGCGGCTTCTGTCGACAACGGTACGTAATATGACGATAGGCTACCCGGATGCACCTTAATTTAATGACACTCACACCATGTAAAGTCCGTACGATGCCCCTTCCCCTCCTTGTTTTCCGATATAATCGAATTCGACGAATTTCGAATTTCAAAGAAATCAAATGTTAAGTTCTAGAGTTGCGTAGTAAAGTATTCGTATTATAGAGTTTTAGAAACAATCAAAGGACATGTACGATTTTGGATTTTTGGTATTCAATCAGAACTCCTCTCCCTCAAAAAAAAAAAAACAACTCCTAAGTTATTGTTTTTACATCCTAATAAATCTATCATTTTATGCTTAAAAATGTTAACAACATAAAAAAAAATATTTTCGATACAACTTTGTAAGGGTTGTACATATTTTATACATTTAACAATAAGTTGTAATAGAAATAAATTTTGTAATATATGAAGTTTTTGTACTTAGTATTTTTAGTAAAATGTAATTATTATAATCAAATATTATCAATTAATTATTCCATCAAGAATAATATAGCTCTTTAGCAGGGCCGTGGAAAGAGAAATCCAGACCCGGAGATCACCAAATTCTTATTTAAAATTTTTTTTTAAACAATTGAGTAGTCTTGAATTTCTGGGCCCTCTTAACATGTTCGACAGGGGAAATTCCCCCTCCAATCCTTCTCATCAGGCCTGCTCGTAAGTCATTACTCATTATTCATTGTTATACTATATGGTTACGTCAACCAACTTCCTAAGTATCTACATACAAAGACTAGGCTCTGTTACTTAGAAAATAATTAACAGGTTAAGTCCTATATTTGTATTCATGCAGTATAATATAATTAAATAGCTATGTATTTAAAAATGTTCACGACTAAATTGTTTGCATAAAAATCTTCTTAATTTATATACATTATATTATATAGAGTCTAGATATGATATACAAATTAATAAATGATTTACCATAGTCCATACCTTCAATAGAATAAATATTAAAAGTGTTCATGTTAGTTTTCTATACAATTATTATTTATGGGAATTTATATTTTATAGCCAAGAGATTTTATACACTTCTGACTTGTGCTAGATTTTGAGTAATTACTGAATATTAAAAGACTAATAGTTTGTTATTGTTCGAGTTGAAAAATATAAAAAAAACCGAATGAATCGTTCAATGACGGTATCCGTTTTGTTATTCGCATATTTTATAATGCATATTTTAGATTGTATAATAATTTATTATACACGAAAATATTATAAATTACCTGTAAATCATAAATTATAATACATATTAGTATAATGGTATATTACATATTATAACAGTTACTTCGAGACTTAAACAGTTAAACTTAGGTTGTCTTGGGGATGTTCATAAATGTATACATAGGTAATTTTGTAAATTAATAAACTCTTACAACTAAATTTTATAATTTATGACTATCGAAACATAATTGGTTGGTGTCCTGTATCTTAAGTTGCATGAATGTATAATATCCATTATCCATTATAGTTACACTAGACATAAGTTTCCTTATAATTTGTTTCAATAAGATTTTATTATACATTGTATGTAACTGTATGCAAAACATAAACAACCACAAATCCAATAATATTTATTTTGTATCCTATAGTGTAAGATATAATTAATATGACAAGAATGACAAGCAGATCTAAACTTCTAATTATAGATATAGATGCTCGTAAAATAAATTATTATACAAACACGAGTGTAATAAAAAAAAAAAACAACTTTCGAGTTTTCGACTACTACCTATAGAACAGAAGATTAGTATGTAATTTAAATTTGATTTATATGGTTCTATTATACTTATGGAAATGTATGCTAAAAAATACTCACTATATATTTAAAAAATGTTCCCACTTTTTTTCCAACCACTATAAACTATTGCGATTTGTGAGTTTTCTATGGTAATCATTTATCTTTCATAATATAACTTTAATTGAATGTCAGTACAAAGTAGAACTATACGCTCTAACAAAATCGAACAATGATTAATAATATTATAATAATTAATAATTCCTGCTATAATACTGTAACTATATGAAGCATTAATTTATTAGGTATTGCACAATCAGTAGTTTGTACATTTTTATTATATTTAATAAATACATTTTATTTATTTCATTTGGTCGTTCTAAAAAGTAAAAATGTTTTTATTTTATTTGGATCGGAAACGACTTTACTTCAATGTTATTAGTTATTACCTACTTATTTATTGTTTTTATTTATGGATATAATTTAAAAATAATAAATTATAACCATTTGTTATCTATAAAAAATAATACAATTCCAAAAAGAAATTTTTAGGAACAACTGAAGTTATAGGTATTAAAATTTTTTTTTAATATAATAAAAATAATAATATTAAAACCAGCCTTCTGCATAAAAAAAATAATTAGAAAATCTTGTTTATTGTATAATATATTACAATCTGTAGGTGCCTACTTTTTAAATTCGAATGTGGTTTTAACATGCAATACTGAATATGGAAGATAATAAAATTGTTTACAATTCGTAGAGATATTAATAGCTTAATCGTATAAGTGACATTAAAGGTGTAGAAACGAGTTTTTGTTTGACTTCTATCCAAACTATAAAATACCGTATATACTGAAAGTACATTTATTACAAAACTTAGTTGAGATTTGAGTTTCTATAATTTTTCTTGAGAAAATAATGTAGGTATCAAAATGCAACT
The DNA here is from genome assembly GCF_001856785.1 of Myzus persicae. Lineage (NCBI taxonomy): Eukaryota > Metazoa > Arthropoda > Insecta > Hemiptera > Aphididae > Myzus > Myzus persicae. The sequence goes on along the minus strand of NW_019102621.1, from coordinate 29,808 downwards.
TGCATGTATAATTTAGGAAAAGAATATCCAACAACGTGAGCACTGGGCAAACAATTGTAAATAAATCATTTTTAATAGATCGCATTTTGCATTTTCGTATATTTTTTTAAAAATAATTAATAAAACATACGTATAAGTTAATAGACTTACAGTAATCAGTAATCACATCTCGGAATTTTGCATAGGTATGTACTCAAATAAATTATAGGTAATAAACTAATAACTAATAACTAAAACCTTAATCTACAGATCGATTAAAATGTTAAGAATTAAATTAAATTTAATAATAATAATTATTATAGTAATTACAACAACAACAATAATAATAATAATAATAATAATAATAAACATAATATTTATTTCTTGCAGAACAACAATATACATATGATATAATAAATTACAATGCAAGCTGTAAGCTCCCCTATAAGCATAACGCTGGTGGGGAATGAAGAATTTGAGTTAATTTGTTTCATTATAATAAAGATATAGAATACATTATAAGTTAGATAAAAGTTTAGATTCAAATAGTTATATGGCAATGCAATACGATAAATATAACATACAAATTACAAGAATTATTAAAAAGTTACAATTGTAATATGTAGGTACATAATATTATGTAGGACGGGAATAAATTTTAGATGCAGAACAAAAAAATTACATATTCTTATTTTAACTGTGTCTTAGCCACTTTCACTTTTAAAAGACATTTAAATGTTATCAGGAGCCGTTTAAACACAATATCGTACTAACCAAGCGTAAACTAAATTATACGTGGGTCACCTAACCGTGGTATACCATAATACACCTGCTCTTACTTTGATGGACGTTTACTGAGAACGCATAATTTATGTTTAGTACACATGACTGAAATATGAACGTCGTGACAGAGCCACAGGTCTTTTAACTAGAACTCTTGGCAAATCTTTAATGTTCACAATAACCACACAGACCGTTGTAAATGACAACAATTTACGCCAAAGTGATTTAACTGACGCTTTGATGAATGATTGAATACACCAACACGCGCCATGTGTGAGGTGCGAGCTCGCGTGTGGGACAAGCGAATGGGTATAGAATTATAACCGTTACCTAGATATATGCCTATTTTCTATTTCAATGAACATTTTTGTGTCCGCATTAGAATTTACTTTTGACTATTCGATGACAATGTGTTTTCTCTAACAGTCTAACGGTTAACCCCTCACAATAATAATAATCAAAATCGAAGGTCTTGTCATAACTTGCTATAATGTACGTAATAAATGTACGATTAGAGAAACAAACATGCCAGTTGTACGATTAATGCACATTGCGTATTATGATTTCCGCAGAAGCCACGAAGGCCGTCGAAGAAGCGGTGTCCAGCGATAGATTTACAATAGTGATCAAAGACGAAGGACCGCCGAACGGACGGAAGCACCGCAAACCCGAAACCGTGGCCACCATCGAATTTCCCGGTTACTATCAGTTCACGTTAAAGATCGATAGGTCCGAAGGACAAGGTATGTGCATAATTATATTATGATATTTGATATTGTCTGTGTAAGGCAACAGAAAAAAAAGAATGGACGTAATAAATCTTTACCCTAATAAAACCACTGCCGCCGTTGATCGTCGTATAATACTTGGTTATGCGTAGGTTTTGTGGGTATACGTCGTGTGTAGGCTTGTCGTGTTGGATCCGTTGCTCGATGATCTAAAAAATATTTTATACACATATCTACTATATCTCGCGTGTAAGCCAATAGCATCGTACTTGCAGAATACCTATACTTGACACGGGATTACCGCAATTTTTTTCAACAGTTTTTAAATTACTATTGGGTAGGTATATCGTAGATATGTATATATTTATGTGGGTACAGTGTTTTGTGTAGAATTGATGTGTGCTCAGTGTGCCCACCCACTTGTATTGAGTTACTCGGGTTTCATACGCGTATTATGATCATGTATAATATAATTTATTAATGTATCAGTTTTATACAGATGAATAGATCGTCTATAACGTAATCAGCAATACATTCACGCTCTTTATATTAAATGTATTATTTACCTATGTATCGATATAGGCATGCGTATAAAAATTGAAAAGAAAATATTTTATAAATTTCCATATTTTTCTATACAACTTGCCTTTTACGTAATGAAATATGTGTAACTTGTTTCTACGATTCTTATTACACAGTTATTAACATTTTGGTTATTTGTAGTCAGTTAAAAGTAATTTTATTATAGATATTTCGATTCTTTAAACTTCTTATCTTAATTACATTTAAATCAAAGTCATAAGTATAGTAAAATAATGTATGACAAAAATTAAAACGCTATTTCTAATTGTCTTAAAAAAACATTAATCAATTTGCTCAAATTTATTTTATGGACTAATAAACCGTTAGTTCCAAAAACGTCATCTGGCCTATTTATATTTTATGTATTATTTTTTTTTACGAGGACCACATTTCTTTAGTGACTCTTTTTGTAATAAATGATTCTTGCCATAATAGGAACTGTTATATTATTTTTATGTATGGGTAATGGGTAATGGCCTATGGGTACAGCATTTTTTTTTTTATTGAAGTTACCCGGGAAGTAACTTAGCAACCTGTATTATGCTTACAATATATTATCATACAATTTGAAGTTATAAATAATGTAAACAAAGTAAAAGATACCTATAAATATATTAAAAATACTTTCCAAAACAATTATTTTCTTATCATAGCTTTCATGCAGTTTTAAGATAAATTATTGTTTTATTTTCACTTAAGTAGTTAAGTATACACCACTATCAAACTCCTAGATTAAGTTAAGTATTACAAGCCTAAAATTCTTTAATAAACCAGAATAATATAGTTATTAAAAATAATATTATCCAACAAATTGTTATACAAAAATAAAATACTATTTTAAAATAGGTAATTATTTAAATTTATCTGAAAAATAAATTTTGAAATTTGTAATACAGTTTACAGAATGTATGTGCAGATTATTGGTACAAATGCGAATGACTCATTATTAAAACATCTCTTACTCTTTTGATATAATCCATAAAAAAAAAAAAAATGAGTAGCAAAGCCAAGGAAAAGGATAAAAAAAGAAACAGTGATCGGCAAATTCCTCCGAAGATCCAGTTAGACATACGTCCTTAAAAGGATATACCACCAGATAATCCCACGACATCTCGCGCATTATACTAGCCTATTAAAGTTCTTGACGAACAAGAGACGGAAAAAAATCTCTAGGTACGTGAGCGAAGTGAGGAAAAAATACCAATGCAGATGGTTTCCGGAGAAGTCTATTGTGTTGACCGTAAATAAAACTTGGATTAAGCTGAAATTTGAATAACATATAAACTATTACAACGTACTGACAGCATGTAATTATTAGATACATATAGAATTTGAATGTTATATTTAATGTATTCAAAAATATAACAGTGGGACGATAACTGTTCTATTTTTTTAAATTTCGAAACCATTTGCATTTAGCTCAATTTATTAGTTAAAGAAAATATTATAATTTTAATATTATGGTATATTTACTGATTTATAGGTATTATTAAGTATAATGATAACAATAACACATTTTAGGAACGAAAAACTGAAACCACGTGTATTGATACGTCTTAAAAATTCATTATATTAATTTGCTTTTAAAATTTAATAAAGTTGTTGAAGTATTTATGGTAGTACGATTTACGTAAGTACTAGACGTACAGCCATTTTTATATTATCCATAATTCATAAGTGATTTATTTATTCATTCAAATAAAACTATACTTTGTATGTTTTTATAGTAATCGTATCAACTAAGAGCAATGGTGATACACAAACTGAGCATTACAATGTAAAATCTTTGGGTAATAATAATATGTCATCCTCAAAGACCCTTGTGTTGGCTGTGGATCAGAGAAAACCAGGGGCTACCATGACATTGTACGTCAACTGCGAGCACTTTGGTACACTGCAGACGACTAGAACTCTTCGAGAAGTATATTTTGATATGAAGGATCCTCATTTACAGATGGTAATTATCAAACTTTTGGTGTATACATTAAAATCCATTAACAAGCTAAGTTTATATTCGTATACACTAAACAAATTATTTTAATCATAAACCATTAATTTTGTCATGTTTGAAATTGTCTTTTAAATAATTTAAAAATCAAAGTATCGTTTATCGAATAAGCATTCAAGTATTTATTAAACTTGTGCTGATCACTTAATATACTTACGTAAATAAAGAAAGATTCAAACTATACTTTATTTAACAGATTTAAATGTTTGTATAGTATCTTAAGCCGAATAAATTATAACATAAAATAAAATGCATTTTTCCCGAAGATGCTTTTCATTTCTATATTAACTGTCATAGAGTATAAGTAATAATTTTCAACTCTTAAGTCGTTATAGGCACACTTGAACCACCAGAGAGTAGGTACGTATCAATGTATACCATTAAAATGTTTGCGTAATTACGTATCACATATAACATAATAATTACAATATTACATAATGCATACAAGGATTTGATTTATAAGATGCATACTACTTCAAATTTCAATCTAGAATTTACCGTGTTCACATTACACGATACCATTATAGAATTCAAACCAGGACATTAGTCATTACCATAAATAGATAGGTAGTACAACCATATGGTAATATGTTGAATGTTGATGTCCATCCATATTTTGTGACTATTTACGTTTAATAATATAATGATCATATTAATTCCTTCAGTTATACAATAATTTATACCTTACATCTAAATCTTTCGTGACACAGGTACATATTACATAGGTAGGTGCACATGAAAATTGACATGAAACTAATAGCAATAAATTAGTATGTATACAGATTTAAAGACTAGTAATTAATATACATCTTATGTGAGTTACGTTGTATTACATGACATATATATATATATGGTTTGTTTAATACTCCGAAAGGTAAATAAAAAGCTATTTAAGATTATCGTAGATTTTGAGTTGTTTTAAAATGAAGTGTTTTTGTGAGTTTGGCGTTACCTTTGAGAGCAGTAAAAATGCTCCAACATTAAGGGCAGTACCTGGTAGCAAATTGGATTAATACATCTAGTTTGTACCTGCTTAACACTTTCAATAATTTTCAAAAAAATAGAAATTTTCACGAATTCGATTTAATTCAAAAACAAATAAATGTGACGACCCTGAATTGTTAACCAAATATTTAAATTACCATTTCAAGTGATTATTGTTTCAAATAATAATATTATATAATTTCATTATAGTGATCTAATCAATACCGAAGTACAGTGTACACTTTATCTATACCTTCTATACAGCAGTGACTTCTCAATTTTTTTTAAAACTGAATTTTGTAAAATGTTTATTTTGGAGATTCGTCGTATTAGTCGTATTGAATAGATTTAAACACGCATAATATTATTATAAACAAAAAGTAGGTACACAGTGGCGGACCACACGTAATTGTTTGAAATAAAACATTTCATACATATTATCGGAGTGTACAAATATTTGAACGAAATGAAGTAAAATCAAATTTAGATTATTCAGAGAGGTCTCGCATTACTTCATTCCCCCGCAAATAAGCCAATGGTTGCAAGTTTTAATTTTTAGTTGGTTTTATTTTAATCATAAAAATCATTTTCTCTACTTTAAGTTTATTTTAATAAATTCTGGTTTCATAATCCTACAGACGCACGAAAAAAGATTCCAAATTAAAGTGTACCCAGAAACAGATTGGAAAACTACTTTAACGGCTCAAAAATGTCCAACTATTGACGATAGTTCAGACGTAGAACAAATGCCCGCAATACAACCACTCCCAGTAACCGAAATCGGAATTCGAATGCCAAGCATTGGAAGGGGTAACTTTCAAAACATACAACAATATTAAATATGTATTATAATACTATTTTTGTATTTTATCATGTACTTTAATGATTTCAGGTGATATTCCAATCAATCATGACTGTGATGGTAAGTAGAGAAACTTTGTTTTATTTTCCAACAGCACTATACATACGTATATGTTTATGCAAGCTATGTAATAACACACATTGTGTCTTATTGTATTTTTAGATCTGTTTTTCGTGAAAACTATTCAAGAGTTGATGCAGATGGTTAAAAAACTTAGGGAAGACGTTGAAGCCCAAGTGAGTAGAATTATATAAATATAAACTGATGGCTAAAACTAAAACACAAATTAGTCATTAATTGAACTGAATATTTTTATAGCGACTCGAGATTTATAGACTCCGCCAATTGCTTGAGCAGTGTGACGACTTCTGCAGGCCAGGTATGAGGAAAACGTAGGCTCACAGTGATCCAGGGCTGGACTTCGACTCTAGTTATTTGATTTATATAATTTAATAATTAGTAGCCTACATACTTGAAAAATGACCTTTATTTTTTTATACTATTTATACTAACTTCTCATTAATATACGTAAAAATCAGATCTAGTAATTTAACCGTTTGTAACCTATTTCACCGTTGTGTTTTTTACGCAAATAAAATTTTTTTTAATTAATTTTTTTACAAAGCATTCTTTTTTTTTTTGATCAAATACCACCCAAGTCCAGCCTTGGTCAGCGTACTGTACCTATACAACTGTGGAGTAGTATGTATTATTTAATTTGTAATTTTTGTCCAAGGCTGGTCTTTGGGAATACCTATAAATACTTATAAGTATACTAGATGTCTAAGTATTAGATAATAGAATTGTAAATTTATTCAAAATTGAGTTTTTAATATTAAGAACAAATTGAAAACTTTTTGAAAACCAGTTAAAAATTCTCCATCAAAAACTGTTATTATGAAATAATTTTCTATGCATACCTACGTGGTTACGTACCTACCTAATATTACATTTATTAACAATGACAAAAATTTGTTTTAAAACTCTAATATAAATAATTAATGTCCTAGAATCTAGGCCCTAGATAATAATTTTCGTTATGAGCCTTACCTATTCGCTCGTTAAATAATTAAAAAAATGTTTTATAGAGAATAATTATTACATAATTCGTTAATAATCATAATTTATAGTAGGTACAGGTATATTTAATATTATGAAATTTAGCCATACAAGTACTGAAGTACTTATGATAACTTGTTTCCTAATAGAATATAAAAATATATTTCCAACACCATTGCGATATGCACGAATCAACCACAAATTAAGATTCATGAATCATAAAGTTCAAAATGTTTATTAAAAACAATATTTAAGCTAAAAAGTACATAATAATATTGTCATTAATTTACCTATTTATTAAAGTGACATATTTTTAATAAAAACAAATTAAGTATTGTGCCGTAAACATATTTACTGACTACTTGATACATCTGCACGGATTATCCTATTTTATACATATAAGTAAAATCGTTTTGGTGAAAATTTAAACCTATATAATAAAACGTCGAATACTCAAAACATGATGTCTACCTACATACCGTACAGTGTCTACACCGTTTCCAGTTTCGGTGCTGTAGGTATTTCGTTATAGGTACCTGTATAGTTTATCTAGATATTAGCATTAAAGAAAAACGAGTAAAAATCACACAGTACCTACACTACAGCTAAATTTAAATAATCGGTATTGGACAGGTGGTGGCAACATACCGACCCTGCCGCCGCCGCCGCCGCCGAAACCTAGTTGCAACAGCAGCCCGCCGGCGTGTTATCCCGGAGCGGAGTGCCGTGACACGCCCGATGGACCGCGATGTGGCCGGTGTCCACAAGGACTGGTGGGCGACGGCAAAATGTGCAAACCAGGCCGGACATGCGCGGTGAAGCCATGCGCTCCAGGTATTTATGATATTATGCTCATCGTACGAGTATACGTATGTTTAGTGCCTAGGTAACGTGAATAGTAATAAACTTTTTACCGAAAACACCGACTTGGTTTGACTTAATAAGCAGCAGAGACGAGAATAGGGGTTGTTCCTCTCTGACAAAGGCCCACAGGATGAATACGAGTCCTTTTTTAGCTTTTTTTTTACGGTGAAAATGAAAATTTTTCGTGTATATAATTTTTTTTTTAATGATTTATATTGAAATATATTGCACCTGTCTTCTGCAATAATGATTTACGTGGGTTTACAATAGGTTTTTTTTTATCATGGGCAGAGATTAAAAGTATTAACCAACCAAAAATAATCAAAGGCCTCTAAAAAAAAAAATATTTATAATGGATACTACCTGTCCACTATCCAGAGGGTAAAATACTTATTTTACATCATTTGAAACATGATTTTTTAGATTTTGTTGACAAATAATTATTTTAATAATTTGTTTCAATTTTTTAATAATATACACAATATTGATGCAATTTTCATTCAATGAGTGAATACTTTTCCAAGGTATTAAAATAAAAACTATAGCAAAATTGGCATATTTATGCATGGTGGTTTCATCATATTATGATGCCAATAAATTGAAAAATGTATATGAAAATGAATAAATGATTCATACTTTTTAATATATTGTATCTGTACCTATAATATCAATATTCAACCAGAGACGACAGCGTCTAAAAACAGAAGTCTTAAAACTTATGTTATAAAAAAAGCAATCACTAAACATATCATAATCGTTAACTTATTAAAACTTTTAAAAGAAATCTTTGCCAATCAACTCAGAAATTCGTGAACGCAGCTTGTCAGCTATGCGTGAAACAAAAACCAATGGTTATGTACAATCATGTTATTAAAATGTATGTTTAATATTTATTTAATTGTCTATTTTATATAAAAAAAAAAGATTTATTTATTGAAATTGAAAAAAATTATAAAATATTTTTATCTAAAAGTAGATATAATAATATGACATATTATATTAATTCATGAGTGTAAGGGAAAATCCCCTGTGGATCACTTTGTCGAATAAAATTGGAACGTGTTAACCTGTGAAACTGTTGTCGGTTTAACATATAATAATTTTTTCAACTTTTGTTGAGAAAGTTAATTTTATCATAATTGTTATTAAAATCAGACCACGTCCGGGTACCAATTAAGTAATTGGTTAGTGGGTACCAAATCTTATGTGTCCTTCGAGATAACGGAATTGAGTGAGATTACTGGATAGTGGGTACCGAATTTTAGTATTCAGGTATTCTTATTAATGGTCGTCGCCGTTGGTCGAGGAAGTAAAATTCCCCCCCTCCCATAGTTCTCCTCACGTATAATCAGAATTAACTAATAGATATTATACATTAACATAAATGTATCATAAACTATACATTTACGAACTGTTGTAGGCGTCAGGTGTCAAGACACGGTAGAAGGTTTCCGTTGCGGTCCTTGTCCGGAAGGGTTCGTCGGCGATGGTCAGAGATGCCGTCCACGTGGATGTGACTTGGCTCCTTGTTCGCCAGGTAAATACACTATACCTCAGAAATATGATGATTATAATAATTCAAATAATATAATAAAATAACATAATTATTATAATTATATAATTTGTTAAACCTACATACAGGGTGATTCACCAAGCATTCTCACCCCCTTTTTTTAATTCAATAACGCAGTGATTGAAAATATGATTTTTAATTTTTAAATAAACTTTAAGACCATATTTCCAAAATCTTGAGATTTTTTATACTACTTAAGGAGTGTCCTGAACTCCTGAGGAGATACAAACTTCTGTTTTTCAAATGAGAAAACCCTGCTTATTCAACTATAAATTATTAAATTATACAGCAGATAATTTTTCTGAAATTTTTGACGTATCAAAATCCAAATTCGTACTGGTAGTTTTTGAGTTATTTGATTTTGAGTTCTAAGGATAAAAGGTTCATAGTAATGAGTAATGACTCTTGAGCTTATAAGATATGGGGGCAATGGTGATTTGAAAATTGTAGTCATTATTCATTAATTAGTAATTACTTTATCGATATTAATAATTTGTAAAAATGGCCCAAGTATAATAAATACTAGATCCAATTTTATGTGTATTTTAAATTCATGTAAAACCAGTTTTAAGGACTATTATCTCAGTACAAACATTTTAATAACTAAGAAACTACTCATTTTAATCTTGAATGTGGTACATCAAAATGTTAAAAAAATATTATCTTTTAATTAATTTACAGTAAACGGCTCTCTCATTTGAATAATAAATGTTTGTATCACCACAGGACACTTTTTAAGTAATATAAAAATATTTAAGAATTCGAAAATATGATCTTTGAGTATATTTAAAAATTCCAAAAACCAGAATTTTTTTAATAAATTCATCATTGAGGGACAAATTGAAATGAGCATGCTTGGTGAATCATCCTGTATATTACTCCGTTACTGAGAAACAATAGTTACAAACATGTACAATATTATTCTATTAGACAAGCTATAGAAGTTGGCAGTTTTTGTTCATTGGTAATGTGGTACCTATTACAGTTATAGATGAGTTACTCATCTGGTCAAACATATACCTATATTATATACCTATGCACTTAATAAACTTTCTATTCTTTGGCAGCGACGGTTATCTATGTATAATTTATATACAATTATAAACACTACTATAGGTAATATTATAATTATTCCCATATTATAAACTTATATTTTTTTATATTCCTGAATATCCAACATATGAAAGGTATTATAAATTAATGTATTATTGTTATTATACTATATATATATGTATATATATATGTATATTGTATACTCCCAATTTGGTACCTTCAACCCCCCCAATAATATGGTGTTGTTATATCAATGTAAACATAATATAACTGATGTTGATAAAAATCCAGTGTAGATAAACTTTTATTATCTAATTATATTAAAATATAAAACATCCCTCTGACAGTCTATAGAACACAATATAATAAAAGAATGAGGAACTGACATACACCTTTAGTCATGAGAAATGTATTTTAAAGTTAATTTAGTTGTAGTAAGTTAACTCACTTAAGACACCTATATTATCTCACCGAAGTTACTTACATTATAAATGAGTAAATGGCTAAGCTTGGTAAGAAAATGTATGTGAATAAGTTGAATAATTTTAACTTTACTTGATTGTGTATTTAAAATTAAACGGCATGATCAACGTCTGAGGTTACCTCTATAGTTCGTTGTACCTATAAGTAATAACTTAATATAACTTAATTTTTTTATCTATTCATTTTAAGATACTAAGCCGATTGTATCGGTAACATTATTATTCTTTGTATAGGTGTGCAATGCCTGCCATGTGAAGAACCACCTTTCTTCAAGTGCGGCAGTTGTCCAACAGGGTTTACCGGCAACGGGACGAACTGCGTTGACTTGGACGAAGTAAGATATCTCAACGATAGATCGCTGTTCTTACGTAAAAGTAACTGAGACGGTCAGCGGACTTACTAATTTTTATGGGGGCTCAAAAGCATAGAATAAATATTGTCCCCTAATCATGGTATACTACAGTACTATATACTGACATTGGCTAAACTGTTATTGTTTGTTAGCCAAATACAAATTTAAGACTAAAAGCTATGTGGAAATATTGGGAGATTTAATTCAGACCAATACTGGGTGAGGGATTTAAAAACTCTCCTATACACCCCTAAGTCTGCCAACGTCTACGTCATTGTAAAGTTACTCTTGTTAGATATGTTGTTGCATACTTAATAAATTATAATTAATTAATTAATAATAGTATAATATTCGTATCGTTACAATTATTTCAGTGTGATCTGGACGAACCTTGCGATCCCCGAGTACAGTGCACAAACCTTCGACCTGGTTACAAATGCGGTCAATGTCCACCGGGTTACACTACCGTGGGTCCATCCCAGGGTATCGGTGCCGAAGGTACAAGGAGGACGGACGAGGGTCGTCACCGGTGCGTTGACATTGACGAATGCGCCGACGGCCGAAATGGCGGCTGTGCACCTAACTCGCAGTGCATGAACACCGAGGTGAGATCATCGATTTTTCGCAGTTTCTTGCCATCAATCAAAACTAGTTAATTATTGTTATTCGTGGCAAAATTAAAACTGTGTTACATTTTCCGTAATATTAAAATAACTTGAATTTTGCACTAGGTATTTAATAGGTTTTTATTAGGTATATTTAGGTTGTTAAGATCGAATGGATATAACTAAATAGTAAATACCTAATGTAGATACTGTAGGTACCTACAGTAGAAAATTCATATGTAAAATCAATACTTTTCTCAATTAAAAATTGTTATACATTTTTGATAGTAGGGACCATAAGCTACCTATATTTGATAATTATCTGCAATCAGGCCTTAAGTTCTACTGTGAACAATTTCAGACTATAGCTACTCATACTAAGTTTTGCTCAGTTAACTATTTACAATTAAATACTACCTACTTATTATTACTATCAAATACCATTGATCTTTTAATATATACTATATTGTAAAGACAATGTTACTAATTTGTTATAAGTATAAATTTCTGACTACGAAAGTACAAAAGCTTCTATAGCATATTTAATATGCATACTAGGTAACTACATTTTATAATTCACTGCAAAGCTGATTAAAAAAGAGTCCACGTACCTACGTATCCCTGGATCTATCTTTCGTAGTCTCGTTTGACCATGATTATGATTACCTACTACGTGCGTTAAGTTTATGCTTATAAATGTATGTACAGTTAATAATTAGTATATATTATTTATATAAATAATATACTGTATGTATTCTGTACTCACACGTAGTGTGTTAGTGTGTACTTACTTCGACAGCAACTCGAAAAATGTCGTTCTTATTTCCTCGTTGATTAGGGTTCTTATCGTTGCGGTGGCTGTCGGTCGGGTTACATCGGCAACCAGTCGTTGGGCTGTTTGTCGGTCGAGAATTTAAAGAAAACCCCGTGGATGTGTCCAGATGGAACGATGTGTCATCAAAACGGAGAGTGTGTTAGATCAACTACTGGAAAATTTTCTTGTGAAGTAAGTAGAATGTGTGATTTATATATATTTATCATATTCCTATACCTATATAAAATGTATACAAATAAATTATATTTAATCCTAACTAATATAATAATATAATACCTACTATGGATAATGGTTTATACTCTATTTCAAAATCGAATTAATCAATAATCAATACCATAATATAAAATTGTTCTAAACAACCAAAAAATTACATAGGTAGGTACTTATTACGCAAGTGGCGTGGTGACTGGTGAACAAGTATAACATATATTTCAGTATAGGTTAGGTTATAACCTAGGCTTTTACTATAGACCTTAAACTAGTATAATGTCTATGGCTTTTACACAAAGATACACCCATGCAGTTTGTTCAAAAATATTAATATTTTGCCAGATTTTCAGAAATTCAAAATGCCATGAAAGTTTGTCTAGTTGCAAGAAATAATGTTTTATATAATAACTAAAACTAGTAAGATTTATTTATAGAAGGTACCATATTTCGAGTAATAATTCGTATTTGTATAACTTTATAATAACAGCTGCACCATTGAAATCATTCAATTAATTGTATTTTATATTATTAATAGGTATAATATCAATGGTAAGAGGAGCTTGATATTCATTATCATCTCTTTCACCACTAATATATTTATGGTAGGTGGTAGCCGGTAGGTATTAGTAATAGGGGTAGTAGTAAGCTAGAACTAGTAAATAATAGTAAATAGTAATGATAGTATAATAATAAAATAGTAATAATCATCATATATATTTTAGTGTGTCGTGGGCTGGGCTGGAAACGGCAAAATATGCGGGCCAGACTTGGATTTGGATAGATGGCCGGACATCGATTTGGCATGCAATGACACGCGGTGTAAAAAGGTTAGTGCAGTATAATTTTCCGATAAATATAATCAGCAAAAAACTTATATATCGCGTTTTGTTTGTTTCGGGGTACAGGACAATTGCATGAGGGTACCCAATTCGGGACAAGAAGACGCAGACCATGACGGCATTGGCGATGTGTGCGATGATGATGCTGACAACGATGGCGTGCCAAACACACCGGTAAGACAATGAGAGTATATGACAAAAATGGAAAAATCGGGGCGACATTAAATTTTATTGGGTATACTTAGGAGAGAAGAGGTAGCCCATATTAATATGCAGTTGTCAATAATATTATATACTTATACGCTTATCGTGAACTTTCATTTAATAATTATATTTATGATGAACGGATGTAACTATGTAAGTCTCTACACGCGAGACCTAATGACAGGTTAAAAAAATACACATTAAAATATGTTTGTAAAAGGATAAAAAAAGGTGTAAATTCCTACGACCTACAGGGTAAAAAAAGGTGAATACTGTAAGTTCCTACACGAATATACAAAATTAAATGTGTTACTGTGTAAGTTGCTACATGAGCTATGATAAAAAAAAATATTTATTATAATATATATAAACTATATACAGTATACATTTTTTTATGTATCTTAAAAAATACGGAATTATATTATTTTATCATATTATTATCATAAAATGTATGAAAATGAAATATAATTGTATATAGTACCTAATATATTTTTCTGTCGAGTAGGAATTTACATACGCACCTTTTTTTGCTTGTTGTTACTTACACAATATCTCATTTTTATGTTAGTATATAAGAATTAACATACGAACCTTTTTACCGTCTATAGGAACTTACACATCTCATACTATGTAGGAATTAACAATTAACGTATATAATTTTTTACCAGCTTCTCTCGTGTAGGATTGTAGGAACTCACAATCCCTTCTATATAATGATGCATAAATATTTTAAAAATCTACGACAATCAATAACATACTTGTCTAAAAATGAGTAGAATTTCTTTTGTATTTATTGCAGACACCACATATATAGGTATTTGTATACAATAGGTATGTATGTGCTATCTAACCAGCCCCTCTTTATATAAAAATTATTGAAAGTTGTATTTTTCAGTAAATAAAGGTTATTGGAATCGAAACTAAAAATAAAATCACTATAGTTAAGACAGGGCTCAGTGACTAGTACCTAATAGTAGAAGTTTACTGATTTTTCGGTCATTGTACAGGACAACTGTCCATTGGTTTCCAACCCGGACCAGATGGATTCCGATCAAGATGGAGCGGACAAAAAAGGCGATGCTTGCGACAACTGCCCGACCATACCGAATCTAGATCAGCACGACACGGACAACGATGGAATAGGAGACGCCTGCGATGCGGACATCGACAATGACGGTAAGTGCTATTAATTTCTACGCGTTATAGTTTGATAAATTTGAAAAAAATCGATATATTTAAGTTAATACAATTATAAGCTATTACACATCATGGTAAACATTCCAGGAGTACTGAACCACGAAGACAACTGTCCGAAAAAGGCGAATCCCGATCAAAGGGACACGGACGGCGATGGTCTTGGTGACGTTTGTGACAACTGCCCGAGTATGCACAACCCCACCCAAACAGATTCCGACAAAGACCTGATAGGCGATGCTTGCGATAGCGACATCGACAGGGACAGGTATACGATATAAATACAATAAACTATACCTAATAATATTAATAAAAAATGATACAAGGTGATCAACTGATACAAGATGAGTACAGATGAACTAGTTAAATCATACACATAACGACATAACATTTGGTACAGATTTTCTCAATCAATTTTCGTGATTATGAAATAAAATTTGTAGTATAATAAAACTAACTTTTATCATTAGGTATTGTGCAGGGGTATTTCTCTAATACGCGGATTTTCTAAATTTCATGGGGTGCTTTCTCATAACACCTATACTAATATTAAATATTGTTTCATTCATTTCCGCACCCCGTGGAATGGGTCAATGGTCATGGCCCATGGGGTGCTTGAGCGCCGCAGCACCCCACAATTGTCAACGCCTATGCAGTTATACCCCACTAGAATTTATTTGAGACCTGAGAAAACATTTAAGAGATAACATGTATTTTAGATTTATGAAGAGGAGCGATGAATGTATTGAACCTATACATAATATATTTATTTTTGAGTCTGGCATTACCTCATAGTCTTATTAAGCAGAGAAAATTCTTCAACCTTCGACTTCAGTACTTTTTTAAGTTTAGAGGAGTCCATCTAGTTTGCTCTTTAGGGGGTGAAAGCAAAAAATTCCAGTACTTGAATTAATAATTGAGAAAAACAAAAAAAATAATGAAAACTGAAATTTGTATTAAATCAGTTTTCGAAAAAATCAGTTCGTTATGCTGTAATTCATGAACGAAATGTTTAGGTAAATACGTATACTAGCATTTTTCATTTTCTATAGACAGTTTAGGTACATATTAATTTTCAAACAATTTTGACTGAAAATAAAAAATTATGGATAGACATTTGAAATTTATATTTAATTCTTTTTTCTATGAATGTCGATAATAATTATGCTGTTTTAGTATTTTTTGTCTTTTTTTACAGTAACCTATAATTATAATTTCTGATTCCAAATTTTATTACTTTCTTGAAAATGTTGATGACCTATCAAATAACAATAATGAATAGTTTTTAATTTATAAGCATCAACATTTTTTAACGTTTAGAATTTTTGAAACTGTGACTTTTCTTAGAACAAGTTTAAATTAATGTAATAAGATGAATTTATCTATCACCAGATAGATATAATAATGGAACAGTAGTATGTAGTATAAATAAAAATAAAAACATTGTTAAAGTTTCAGTAGGTACATAACAAAATGAAACAATATACATAAATACTAGTCTATAAAGACTGTCTAACCGGTAACAGTCAATTTTTTGAGATTCGACTTTTTAAGATTCCTGGAGTTAGCGTAAATACTTATTATAATATTTATTGGCAATGAGTTGAAATACGAAGGACCAAGATAATTAACAAATTTATGAGATTTTTTATAGTTAGGTATTTTAGCATCATACACTCTATTTTCTCTTTTGTCATAAATGTATGAAAATTAGTATACTTAAAAAACTTTTTGAACTAGTTTGAATACAATAAATGACTAAAAAACAATTGCGTTTGGACAAATGGATTGCCCAATATTATATATCACTGTGTGCAGTGAGATATTTGTACAATATTACTAATTATGTTATGATTATGATTCAAATTTTGGTTACAAATAGTTAAAAAAAAAACTCAATTAAAATATAGTTAATTAATAATCAACACAATTCGCACAACAGGGACGGCATTCAGGACAGCGTAGACAACTGTCCCAAAGTAGCCAATTCCAATCAGCTGGATACCGACGGCGACGGCAAGGGAGACGAGTGCGATCCGGATATTGACGGCGATGGCATTGGCAACGCGCAGGATAATTGCATGCTTGTGTACAACCCAGACCAGGCCGACTTCGACGGTCAGTAAACGGTAACCATTATTGCCTTGTAAACGTTCCATCATTAAAATCAAATAACCTCGCGATTCGCATCCCCCCGTACAGGCAACGGTGTCGGGGACATATGTCAAGACGACAACGACTACGATAAGGTGCCAAACCATTTGGACAACTGCCCGAATAACTCTAAGATATTCACCACGGACTTTAGGACGTACCAGACAGTGGTGCTGGACCCGGAAGGCGATTCGCAAATCGATCCCAACTGGGTGGTGTACAACAAGGGTGCGGAATTCGTACAGACTATGAACAGCGACCCCGGTTTGGCAGTAGGTCAGTATCCGTACACCTCTGGTCTGGTGCTAGTAATAGCCGTAGACATATTATTTAATACTTACAAAATAATATAATATAATACATAGTTTATGACCCGACTAAGGTAGTATTGTCGACCCAACCGCCCATGGATTACTATAAATAATCTATACTATGTCGTTGTTAGGTTACGACTCGTTCGGCGGCGTCGACTTTGAAGGTACATTCTTCGTGGACACCGACATCGACGACGACTACGTAGGTTTTGTATTCAGTTACCAGGACAATCACAAGTTTTATACAGTGATGTGGAAAAAAGGCACTCAAACATATTGGCAAGCGACACCGTTCAGGGCTGTAGCCGAACCTGGGATACAAATCAAAGCAGTGCATTCGGAAACTGGACCTGGGCAAATGTTGAGAAACGCCCTGTGGAATACGGAGAGCACAGACAAACAGGTGAGAATATAAAAATACTATTTATAGAGAATAGATAAAAATAAACTCACATTGTTGTTTCACTTTCAAAACAGGTGAAACTACTGTGGAAAGATCCACGCAACATTGGTTGGAAAGGCAAGACAGCCTACAGATGGATACTACTGCATCGTCCGAAGATAGGTCTTATTAGATTGAGAATATTTGAGGGTCAAAATATGGTAACGGATTCCGGAAACGTGTTTGATTACACATTTAAAGGTGGTAGGTTAGGAGTGTTTTGCTTTTCTCAAGAAATGATCATATGGTCAGATTTGGTTTATCGCTGTAATGGTAAGCAACACACTAAACTTTTTCTATAACTCTATAAGCCAGATATCACATTTATTTAAACATTATTTCAGATAATATACCAGAGGCTATTTATCGTGAATTACCACCTAAGTTACAACAAGAAGTACAATTGGACACAAGACGGGTTTCCAACTAACAAATATGTACTAATATTGTTTAAGATAATATGATAAAAACTTCCTTTAAATCTAATATAGATAGAATAAGTATGAATTTTTAATCAATTAATTTTTAGATTTATTTTTAAAATACATACATTTATCAATAAATCTAAGTTTTAAAAAAATTGCTGATAGTACAAGCAGTTATATTTTATATTGTACAATGAAAATAATCAAAACATTAGGTATTTTTCATGTTTTTTTTTTTGTTTTTACAATACCCTAAAATAGTATTTGATTTAAAAAAAATGTATTTAATAATAAACATATTTAATAATTAAGACTTACAGAGTAAATATTTATGATTAGAGTTTAAAAATAAATTCAATTATTGAAACATAACAGAGTGAATAAACATTACATTTACTCAGAAAAAAGTCGAAACTCATCAACATTTTTCATTGGTTTGAATATACAACAGAACATTATAATACTTAGAAACTAAATTTGCCATCCTCTACCTTCTTTACATTGTTCAATAAGATATTCAACATTTTTAGGTATGCAGAAAGTTCAGTTGGTTCGTGGTCTTTTGAATAATAGAATGTGAGGTTCTGTAAAGAAAAAAAAATTATTATTTGGTTAAGAAAAAACAATAAGGGTTTGGTAAAAAAGGGAAGGTAATCTAATACCGATATATTTTATTTGCAAAGACATTTTTTGTCTCTACTTTTGGCACTTTTTCTGTGCCAGAATAATAGGCAGGAATTACATTTAATATTTAACACGTAATGCTTTTATACCGCTGACGGTCATCTGTAATAATTTTTAAATTTTATACTTTTGTGATAGCCAGCTGCAGCTCCTATAGTTGATCATAACTACCACCGGCAGCCGTAAATTAATAAATGGTTTTAAACTATTAACTTTTAAAGGGAGCTACAAAAATGTACTAAAAATATTGCAATGGGTTACAGGAAATCATTAAACATTTTTTGATATAATAAACATATTTTTTAAGTTTTTTAATGTTTTTTACTATACTATAGTACATACAAATCTCGATACAAATTGAATGACATGTAAAAATATGTCAATAAAACATATAATGTGAAAGGCCGCAGTCACATGGCAGTCAACGTGTTAAGATAATTATTACTACATAAAATATTACTGACTGCCACAAAAGAAAGGCTACATTTAAAGAATACAACATTCTTTAAGCCTTAATTCAGAGGCCCCAAATAGTAAATCGCAGACAAGAAAGAAAAAGTAAATACCGTTAATATTATACATTCTAGAGTTATAATCTATCATTTTTGTTCATTGGGTTTTACCAATGTTTGCAACTTTAATGGCCTATAAAAAATTTCCAGATTTCTTATTTGGCCCTTCAAAAATTTTAATTGGTTACCCTCGTCTTAGTTAATTTTCATCACTACGCCACATGTAAAAGGTGAGCTTACATTAGAGCTCGAACATGAACAAATGCTACTGGATGAATTCAAAAACATATTTAACCTTGATCAGTCTGCGTTTGGGGCAAATGAAAGCATTTGTTCGTGTTTGATTTGACCATTTACATAGGTTTGTTCAGAACCAAGAGAGCATTATTACAGAGCCAAAATAATTACTCTTGTTTAGAATATAAGATTTTCAGGCCAGCTGCCTAAAATTAATAATACCCAAAAACTCACCAGGTTCATGGATCATATAATGAACCCATCCCTTGCTCTGTTGTACTCCAATTGATCTCCATTCGTCTTCAGAAAGTAAATGTGTTTTTGGTATGCTTTTTGCCATCTCTTTAGGCAACACCACATGTCTAAAAATATGTTATAGAATTAAAATAATATTATCAACATTTTAAATTTAAATTAGGTTAAAATAGGTATAACTTTTAAATATACCTACCAACTAATTATATAAACTTTTATTTATGAATAAATATTTATAAAAATGTATTAACTCTTTAAACAAATAAGGTGTAATATTTGAGTAATTGGTAAATAATAATTAAAATTGTTTAAAATGCAGATATTAGTAAATACTTAAGGTGGTAGAGCAGTGTAGTACCTACAGATAATTATATTGTAATATAATATGGCTTATTGTCCGCTTATTGTCAAATATAGGTAAATGTAGATATATTATCACAGCTGTTTTTAAACTATTTAGTTCATGCTTCCCATAAAATAGATTTCATATGCTCAACAACTTCGATGAAAGATATAGGTAAATAATAAAAAAAACAAATAGTTAGGTATCTTTCTTTAATTATTTTTAAAAACAAATAGATACTAACTTATTTTATTTTGTATATTAAAAAAAGATTAATATTATGAACAGTACCTATGATTGTTTCCCACATACTAAAATTTGAAAATTAATGTCAAAAGCACAAACGGTTTAAAAATGAGTGCCCATATCTCATTATTTCTTGCCTCATATCGGGAACTGCTAGGTACTATGCAATATTTAAAAAATAGCTAATTACTACCAAATTGAATCAAATAAAATATTCTCAAAACATCTATTATATACCTAACAGCCGATAAAATAAAGGTACCTATTAGAAAAAATACATTTAAATTGGGAAACTGAACAAATATTAGCAGAGGACCTATCTATTATGTATCTACCAATAAACAAGTTCTACAGAAACTGAATTATATTTTTCAAGTATGTATACAATAATTATCTAAGGCCAGGGGGCCTTCAACACGCTGTTTTTAAATGAAGCCCATGAGCAGATTTTAAGCATAGCATGTTTAAACATGATACCTACATCATAATATGTTAATATTATTACCTAATAACCTTTTTTTTCTTATTATATAATTTTACTGTATATATTTACAGCCATCAATATATTTTAAAAGTAATAGGTGGCATGCTGCCTAAAGAGGTTAAAGGCCCCTGCTTTAAGAGGTGCTTAAAGAAAAAATTACGAATTTAAATGCACAAATAAAACAACCAGTGCAATACTGGTTCTACTACTTATTCTTTTATTTAGCGCACAATCAGTAGGAATGTCAATTATGATTAATACATATTTTTTATTTATTTATGTCATATTGTAAGAAATAGGTTCTGTGAGACATTGAGACATGGAAATACCTGCTTAAAATGTATAAACTTATTTATCTCCAAAAACAAGTACAAGAAAATAAAAAGTGTTTTTCAAAATGAAATAAATTGTCTCATCTGTAGGCATCTATCAGGAAAATTAAATTGTTGTTCACTCTTTTACTCTACATTTACACCCAGTGGCTTACCATTCGAGTACAAAACAATACCTGCATTTAAATAGTAAATTGTACAAACCTGTATTCGTACTTGTCGTCGTAGTATTTGTCTGAATAGTAGATCTGTTTGTCAGACATTGTCGCGGACTCAGTGTACGGCTATTACCGGCTCGATGTGCTCAGTGCTGTGTTTACAAAACCCTCAGACAGACCGCCAAGAAACAACGCGTGCGACGCTAATCAGTGCACCGGCAACAGTTCAGCGTGTCTTAGATAATGACGGGTAGATACACGGATATAATAAATCGTGCCGGGTAACCTTTTTTTCACAAATGCCTTCGCCACCGGACCAACAGATGTTCTCATCCACCGCCGGGTCACAACTACGGTAAGACTACAGCACTAGGTAAATACTAAATCGCATTAACGTGTGAAACACGAAAGCACAATGCGTACGGACATACGGCGAACAATAAAATATAATATTATTATTATCGTAGAGCGTACCACCGGTCGACGGGGTGTATTATTATTATTACGGAAACGAAACGCTCGGGGCTCGGACGCACAATAGACGGCACACGAAAATACGAACGAACAACAGACGTCGATTTTGGCGGTTGGTTTTCGGATGGCGGGAACGGGACGCGGGGTCATACTGCATGATGTTGGCTACGGAAACGATAGGACGGTTCGGCATAATGTTGCCAGCTTCATACACATTCCGTTTTGGTTTGAAAACTTCAGCGCGCGCGGTGCATAGACATACCCATAGATAATAAAAGAATGGATAGGACGTCATGCCCACGAATTAAGATATACAGGATGCCGAACGACAGCCTGTTATCAGTATTTCTGTGAAGTCGAAAGTTTCCAGGTTCCCAAATTAACTTATGGCGCTGAAATGGTTACGGTGGCGAAATTCTTAACTAATTTTGTATAATTACGACCACGAATTAATTATCTTAATTCGTGATTACGACTATCAAGTATCATAATAAACATAATCACATAAGTAAAATCATGAGTAAAATATTAATTATTAAGATGGTATACAAGACATATTTCTCAACAAATGAATAATATTATAATAGGTACAATAAAAGTTTTCTTTGATATAATAATAATTCATTTGATAGGTATGTAAAATACTTTNGAGCAGTGTAGTACCTACAGATAATTATATTGTAATATAATATGGCTTATTGTCCGCTTATTGTCAAATATAGGTAAATGTAGATATATTATCACAGCTGTTTTTAAACTATTTAGTTCATGCTTCCCATAAAATAGATTTCATATGCTCAACAACTTCGATGAAAGATATAGGTAAATAATAAAAAAAACAAATAGTTAGGTATCTTTCTTTAATTATTTTTAAAAACAAATAGATACTAACTTATTTTATTTTGTATATTAAAAAAAGATTAATATTATGAACAGTACCTATGATTGTTTCCCACATACTAAAATTTGAAAATTAATGTCAAAAGCACAAACGGTTTAAAAATGAGTGCCCATATCTCATTATTTCTTGCCTCATATCGGGAACTGCTAGGTACTATGCAATATTTAAAAAATAGCTAATTACTACCAAATTGAATCAAATAAAATATTCTCAAAACATCTATTATATACCTAACAGCCGATAAAATAAAGGTACCTATTAGAAAAAATACATTTAAATTGGGAAACTGAACAAATATTAGCAGAGGACCTATCTATTATGTATCTACCAATAAACAAGTTCTACAGAAACTGAATTATATTTTTCAAGTACCTATATATACAATAATTATCTAAGGCCAGGGGGCCTTCAACACGCTGTTTTTAAATGAAGCCCATGAGCAGATTTTAAGCATAGCATGTTTAAACATGATACCTACATCATAATATGTTAATATTATTACCTAATAACCTTTTTTTTCTTATTATATAATTTTACTGTATATATTTACAGCCATCAATATATTTTAAAAGTAATAGGTGGCATGCTGCCTAAAGAGGTTAAAGGCCCCTGCTTTAAGAGGTGCTTAAAGAAAAAATTACGAATTTAAATGCACAAATAAAACAACCAGTGCAATACTGGTTCTACTACTTATTCTTTTATTTAGCGCACAATCAGTAGGAATGTCAATTATGATTAATACATATTATCTAGGTACCTATGTCATATTGTAAGAAATAGGTTCTGTGAGACATTGAGACATGGAAATACCTGCTTAAAATGTATAAACTTATTTATCTCCAAAAACAAGTACAAGAAAATAAAAAGTGTTTTTCAAAATGAAATAAATTGTCTCATCTGTAGGCATCTATCAGGAAAATTAAATTGTTGTTCACTCTTTTACTCTACATTTACACCCAGTGGCTTACCATTCGAGTACAAAACAATACCAGCATTTAAATAGTAAATTGTACAAACCTGTATTCGTACTTGTCGTCGTAATATTTGTCTGAATAGTAGATCTGTTTGTCAGACATTGTCGCGGACTCAGTGTACGGCTATTACCGGCTCGATGTGCTCAGTGTTGTGTTTACAAAACCCTCAGACAGACCGCCAAGAAACAACGCGTGCGACGCTAAACAGTGCACCGGCAACAGTTCAGCGTGTCTTAGATGATGACGGGTAGATACACGGATATAATAAATCGTGCCGGGTAACCTTTTTTTCACAAATGCCTTCGCCACCGGACCAACAGATGTTCTCATCCACCGCCGGGTCACAACTACGGTAAGACTACAGCACTAGGTAAATACTAAATCGCATTAACGTGTGAAACACGAAAGCACAATGCGTACGGACATACGGCGAACAATAAAATATAATATTATTATTATCGTAGAGCGTACCACCGGTCGACGGGGTGTATTATTATTATTACGGAAACGAAACGCTCGGGGCTCGGACGCACAATAGACGGCACACGAAAATACGAACGAACAACAGACGTCGATTTTGGCGGTTGGTTTTCGGAAGGCGGGAACGGGACGCGGGGTCATACTGCATGATGTTGGCTACGGAAACGATAGGACGGTTCGGCATAATGTTGCCAGCTTCATACACATTCCGTTTTGGTTTGAAAACCTTCAGCGCGCGCGGTGCATAGACATACCTATAAATATTGTTTATTTATATAATCTCTGTGGCGCGGAATGTTTATTTACCGGCGATGGCGGTGTCGCTGTGTTTGCGTCGCAAGGGGCAAGTAAAGTACCTGAAAATTCCTGGCTCGAAATGCTAATTGCCATTTGCCATGACAAATCACAGTAGTTATGAACCAATTAAAATGGTATTATTCTCATACAAATATTTAGGAGTGAATAGATTTTAGATATATCTACAGAATATTAAAAATAAGATGAGCAGCCTTATGATAGCTTTATTCTACAAAATTCGATGTCTTCATAAATCAACCATAGCGTTGGTAACCAACAGTTCATTGAAAAACCATTTGTGATGGAATTAATATTTTTGATGTTGAAAAAATTATAATTAAATAATAGTGTGTGGTACAAGTGACGTACAACGACATACATCAAGTTGATGGGGGGATGGTCTTGTTCCTTATCAAAAATAAGAGTAGAAACCGGATGGTATGTTGGTGTATAGAAATGAATTGTAGAACATTTTATGGAGTTTTACTTCTAGCTCAGCAGCTGCCAACAACGTAGCGACTTTTGGTCTTCCAAAACTATTCGTTCAAAGAACAATCAATATTGCTGTTTTAATTGACTGTACAATTGTCCACAAAATCCATCGGGATACCGATAATGTTCCCGGTGGGCAGATGGTCGTATTATAACTCTGGACNTAAGTAACCACGAGACTTCAGGTTAAGAAGCTTTGCAGCCTGTGTATTGGAATGGTTGTCAATGTTTTTTATTCCAGATAAACATGCATTACAACTTGTTTTCTTGCTTACACGTTTTGCTAAATATCTATTATAATGTAACAAGTAATTATTGATTTTAATTTATAAAACATCTATGTCATATTTACCCTGCTACATAATAAACGACACATTCAAATGTTTCAGCATCAGCAAAATCATTATTTCTAAAAATGTCATCAACATCCCAACGTCCTGCTTCAATCACTTGGTCAATATGATGTCTAAGTGTTAAAATTTTAGCATCTCTAATTTGTGTGGAGTTTTCTTTCATTGCATCTTTTAAGTCACCAATACTTATATATGGTATGTAATCAGAATCTTTAATTAAGTATTGATAAATAATAATCAATAACCTTTTATTTAAGTATCAATAAAGACATTTAATGAGATTCAAGTTACCTCCAGATAATGAACAATTTCCAGTTTTGGGTGGCTTTACCAAAGAGTATACTGAGAGAAGTCTATAGAGTTGAAGGAATGTCGGAGTGGATGGATGATCATTGGGACCTGAGGCTTGTCTAATAATTCCAAAGAATTTCTGAAATTTGTATTTTAGAAATAAATGTAAGTACACCTCACATAACAAACCTTTCTGTTTTTCATTATTTGGGTATCATACAGGTATATTAATACATTTATCATATAACTTATAACTAGTAGGCATATTTCTACATTTTGTAATACTTACTTCTAATGAGTCCTGGTTAAATTTTACTGTAAGTACATAGTGAAAGTTGCATTCATCTAATAAATAATTTGTCAAATCAATGGTTGATTGGAGTGTTATTCTCAATGATTCGGCAGTAGTTTTGGTTAAAAACTGTTTTTCATTTAAATACCCATCATTTAATTGTTTTTCCCAGTTGTTTAACCAAACTAAACTCTGTTTTAATACCTGTATTGTATAAACAATTGATTTTAATAAAAAAATTATTATAAACAAACATCTGACACTAGTCTTACAAACAATTAATTACATGACATAAAATGATCTACATACATATCCTATAAATAATTTGAACACACAAACACAGAAACCATGCAACACATAATAAACCTCTAAATCCTTGCTATTCTTTCTGATGCCTTCAGCTGGAAATTTCCTGTTAAGGGCATCAAACATGCTATTAATTTGTAAAGTAAATAATTCTGTCTCCGACGAATCTTCCAAACCTTCACAATCTTGTTCCCGGTAAAACCGTAGCCCCATTGCCATTGAATTACTAAACAACTAAATACATAATCATTTTTTTCAAAAATAATTTAATAAATAGTTGTTACACCAAAATCAAATATTTTAAATTTTATAGTTATACCAATTATAACATAATAAGAAAATTATTATACCTACCTGCGTGGCATACTTAACTTTCATTTTTGAAAGATTGTTAAGTTCTATATGACTCTTTGTTATCTTGGGACATACTTTAAGTATAAACTTTGAGTCGTTTTCTAGTACCTTACAGTAATGTTCCCATTTTATAAAATTTTTACTATGATGTACCTGAAAAATAATTTTGTTTCTTATAACTAAATTAAAATAAATGATATAATATAAAATATTATTACTTTTAACTGTTTATGCTGTACCAGCCGGTTTCTGATGTTTTTGATAATGTGAGGAGCATCAAAAAACACGAAGACTTTACGACTTTCGTCAAAAGGATTATCAAAAGTATTATTGAATTCTGATTGAATCCCACTTATACCGAATGTCTTACACATGGTTTTATTTGTTGAAGCTCCGTCACAAGTCAAACCTAGTACTTGTAGTCCAGCGTCTTCCAGTAATAAGATAGCCCTCAAGACTAACTGAGCCAAATCAACACCTATGAATATTTTCAAATAGTGAGACAAATCATTTAAATCTTTAACATTTTAATGCTTCAAAGATCTTTATATTGTTTAAGAAATAAAAGCAAAACTATAATTAGGAATTTTACCTTTAACTGGTCCTTTTGATGCGAAGACTGCTATAGGCTGAGTGACATTATCAGCTAAACTTTGCCACATAAAAACAAGACCGTGGTCAGCTAACTCAGAACTTTCAGTTTTACTATAAATTTCATTTCCGAAATTTTCTAAACCAGTGTAGGTAAGGTTCCTACTATTAACACTTAAGCTTGTTCTTAAAAATACTTCGTCTAGTAGTAATATTCCCTTTTTTTGATCAATAGTTTTGTGTAAAAATTTTTTTTTTAACAACTTAAAAAAGCTGTTGTCAAAACCACATTCCCCTTTAATTGCCAATAAATGCTTTCTTATTGTATCTACACATGGTAGGGGTAACAACTTTTGATTCCTTAGAAATTTGTATCCAGATGGTGAACTGTAAAAAAAATTAGTCAAAACAAATGTGTTAAGTATTAATAATGACTTAAGTCTTAATTTTTATTTCAATAGAAATAAATGAATAGATTTTGCTATAAATATTACCGAATTTGAAAAAGTAAGCATAACAACATCCAGTTTTCAGAGTAACGTCTATTTTTTGGATTCTTGATTTTAGCAGCAGCAAACACTTCTTTCAACAATTCTGATTGAGAATTTGAAATCCCATGGTCCTCAATCATTTTTAAAAGTGTACTATCTGAAGTATTTTTCATTTGTTGTTTTGAATCGTTTAAATAATTTTGTAACCTTAAAATGGTTTTCTTTGCTCGTACAACTTTTTGTGTTGCAATCTTTTTAGTTTGTTTGAATTTTTCCAAAACAGATCTCTTAGACGGTGAAAAATATACTCTTACTGGTTTTCCAATAAATGTTCTTTTTTGCATTTTTCTTAAAGAATCTGAGAGTCGCTTACACATAACACACATTTCACTGTAATAATAGTGAAATCATGGACAAAACAGTAATTAATGATTTTAGTTTAATAAAATGTTTACTAGAATTCTTACACATTGGTGACTAGAATTTTTGAACAGTTATAATGTTTCCAATTGCCATTTATAATTTGACGTTCCAAACTAGGTTTTACATCTGGGTATTTTGAGACTAGAGCTGATCCATAACATACTTTTACAGTATTAAACATGTTTATTATACTGGATATAACATTAGTAGAAACTATTGTGAGTGGTACATTTGGATAAAACATTTGTTGTTCATTGTTAGATAATTTTTCATTCAACACATGCATAATTATATCTAAAGCTATAAAATAAATTCATTCATTTATTTTCATTAGCTTGCAAATTAAAATATAATACTAATAAATAATAGGACATTTAAAATACCTGATGAAAGAACTAATTGTTTTTCAACAATTCTTTGGTAATTTTCGTTATATTGTCCCATTGTAAAAAATGTTAAGGTTCTCTCTTTGTTAACTGGATTTGTTGTTATATCACTAAACCAATTGGCAGGTAGTTTAATTGTACTTGAAATTTCTAAAAGAATGTCAGAATTTTTTTGCACGTTTTCTTGAGCATTTTGACTGATGTTTTTTAAATTTATAGTATTTTCTTCAACCTTTACAAACGCTCAATTATGTTTTATTTATATGTTATATCATATTATAGTATTTATAAGCATATTACCTCTATGCCATATTCATTTTGTGTAGATATACTATCAACAGGTGA
Source organism: Myzus persicae (assembly GCF_001856785.1). Classification (NCBI taxonomy): domain Eukaryota; kingdom Metazoa; phylum Arthropoda; class Insecta; order Hemiptera; family Aphididae; genus Myzus; species Myzus persicae. The sequence goes on along the minus strand of NW_019102621.1, from coordinate 575 downwards.
ATCAAAATTACTACAATCCATGTACTCATCTATCTAAGTATAAATATTATAATTATTAATTGTATGAATATATTATATAGAATAGAATTTAAAAATGTACTTCAATGCCTGATTCGTTTTGTATGTTACAGCTATTGTTATCCTCGATTGATATCTCAGTATAATTATTTGTGTTTAACAATAATTTAGGTACTGAACCAGGTTTCAATCGAGGTCTTTTAAGGCATATCTAAATGTATATAAAATTAAATGTGTTAACTGTTTATGAATTATTTGTAACAATTTAATAAACTAACTTCTTAAGTAATCGATTTTTAAACTATACTTACTGAATATTTATTTTCTGCTGTACCTGATTCCCAAGTACTAACAATATCATTTTTCCAAAAATGAGCTCCACATATTTTAAAATTTGGTTTTAATGGTACACCTATTACTTCCTCCCATTTTAAAAACAAATCTTTTGGTATACCAAATCTCGACTTGTCAGTTGATGTACAATGTGGTACACAGCATTTGACAGGGTAATATTTGGACATAACTAAATATACTTACCTGGTATACTATTTGGGTAT